>NW_019154157.1:4487016-4822936 GCF_002288905.1 Enhydra lutris kenyoni | reverse complement strand
TTTTTTTTTTTTTTTTTTAGATTTCATTTATTTATTTGACAGAGAGAGAGGTCACAAGTAGGCAGAGAGGCAGGCAGAGAGAGAGAGAGAGGATGGGAAGCAGGCTCCCCGCTGAGCAGGGAGCCCCATGAGGAACTCGATCCCAGGACCCTGGGACCATGACCCGAGCCGAAGGCAGAGGCCCAACCCACCGAGCCACCCAGTCCCCCTACTCTGTTGTTTCTTATAACATGAAATATATATTTACTATATGACCCAGAAATTCCACTCCAGAGGAAATTAATTTCTTTACCCTACTTACCCTCAAGCAGTGTATCAATGTTTAAAGCAGTTCTAGTCATAATTGTCCCAAACTGGAACCAACCCAAAGGTTCTTCAGTGAGTGAATAGATGAGCAAACTCTGGTACATCCGTACAATGGAATTCTCAGAAATAAAGAGGAATGAACTGCAGGTATGACAGTCAAGAATTTGGAAGACTCAAGAACTTCAGACTGAGTGAAAGAAGCCAGTATTAAAAGGTTATGCACTGCATGATTCTATATATACGGCATTCTCCGGAAGAAAAGATGATAGTGACAGAGAAATGATTGGTGGTTGCCCGGGGTTAGGGGTAGAGGGAGGTACAGAGAAGGACTATAGAAAGATGGAGTTATTTGGGATGATGCAACCATTCCATATCCCGATCGTGGAGGCAGTCACACGAACCCATTCACAGGACTTTACACCAAAAGAACAACTTTTACTGTGTGCCAGTCACCCATTCATTGCCTCTGTGCTCCACATTCATCCTTCGTTGCCTGCTCCAAAATACTAGAACACGGCCCTTTACATATTAGTCTTTTGCCAGTAGGCACAGTTTGGAGCTTGGGCAGCAGGGAGCCCTGGAGAGACGTCAGGAGGAAACAGGGCTGCCTTCCTGCTTCCGGTGTGCTTGTTCAGCAGGCTCTGGAAGCACACGCCACGTGCCCCAGCCCTGGCTCCTTCTGCATGGCTGGCTTTTCCGGTGCGAGGCGCCGGCTGTGCAAGCAGGTTCTCAAGCACCCGCGGCCCTTGCACCACTCGAGGTTGCTCCATGACCCAGTTCCCGCAGTGAGGGGCTTTCTCCAAAGCATCTCCTCTGCAGCACGTGGCAGCCAGCACCCACCGTGTCATCAATGTCCCCTGGTAACCACTCCTTGGGTGCTTCTGTAATGGTGTGGGGCATCCCCCTGGGAAAAGCTTTCCACAGCACCCTGCAGAGCATGTTTTTGCAAATTCTGACGGTGGACTTCCAGCAAGTTCCGGGGCGTGGTACGTGGCAACTTCTCTGCCACTGAGAGAGCCATGGCAGTGCCTTCTCCAGAGATGTCCACATCTCAGCTCTCAGTGGGAGTGGGGACCCTCTTCCTTGGGCATCCTTCTCAGTCCTCAAGGGTAGTGACTGTTCCTTACAGCTGTGATTCCTATGTACTTTAGAATACTTTCACTAGCCAATCAATTCATCTTTACTCTAATATCTGTTACAGTAAATTTTTTAAAAAATTTCTTCCTTCCTTCCCTTCCCCTGCTTCCCTCCTTCCATTGAGAGAGAGAGCACAAAGGGGAGGGGGAGAGGAGGAGGGAGAGAAAAACCCAGCTTGCTCTGTGCTGAGTGTGCAGCTCACTGCGGGGCCGATCCCACAACCCTGAGATGATGACCGGAGCCAAAACCAAGAGCTGGGTGCCCAACCAACCGAGCCACCCAGGTGCCCCAATGAGCAATTCTTTATCTTAAATTATCCCTGTTCGAATTACTGTGTGGTTCCTTGTTGCTGCTTTGATCCTGGCGGATACATACTATATGTTAACTTAAATAAAATAAAATAAATCCTGCTATTACCAAATCCTAAGAGGGATTCAAAAAAGTAAGATAAACTTTGGTGCCACACATTGATCCGTCTGGTCATCAGGTGGACGAACCCTCAAACACATTCACTGTGTGACCAGTGTGTGCCAAGCCCCTGCCTGGGGCTGGGATGATTCCGAGTGAAGACAAGCTTCTGCCCCTGAAAAGCTCCAAGAAGGTGCTAGATGGGCACACTAAACCCTGCAACACAAAACAGTCAATGATGACATGGTGCGGTGTGTACGTCTATGTGTACAACCCGAGAGAGACCAAGTGAACGATCAGCAGGTGATGGGAGAGAGAGAGGAAGAGAGACGGACTGAATACAAGAATACAAATGAGTACACAGCCAGTCGTTGTGCAGAAAGAACCCTTGGAGCACTTGGACCCATGGCCTGATTCTGCTGGCTGCGATGTGAGACAGAACAGGAGAGAAGTTGCTGGCTTTGCAGGTAAAACTCGTCATCACAGTTCAGCACAGGGGAAACCTGAGGCCTTGAGGGAGAGAAAGATGTGAGCCAGGGGCAAGGTGGGAGGAATGGAGGAGGGCACTCCTGACCCAGTCAGCTGCCCAGCTTTGGCAAGCCGGGGATGCACCAAACCTCCTTCCTCCCTGTTCTACTCACACTGCAGTCCTGCTGACCCAGCTTTGGATCCTTGGCCTGCCTATCTGTCCGGTCTGCTGGGCCTGGTCACTACACTATCTCCCCTTTCCTGTGGCTCTTGAGGCCTAAGGCTTCAGGCTCAGGCTTAGCCCTTTCTACTCCTGGACCTCTGTTCTTGCTCCAGGCACTTCAACACGCCCCCACCCTGCCCCCCGCCAGAGTCCCGGCTGGATCCAGCCCCAGTGCCCTGCATGGAGCTGGGTGGATGGATGAGGTTTAGATCATCTCAGTCACAGAGAACAATGAGGGCAGAAGGTTAAAGTCTGTATAAGCTGGCCTGAGTGTGGGATGACAGCATGGGTTCCGGAGATGGGCTAAGAGGGGAGGTGGGCAGTCCAGCAGGCGGGACACAGCTTTCCCCTGGTGCTGGGGGAAGCTGCCAGCATCTGCTCCTGGGACTCTGTGAAAAGCCCAGCCCCCCCCCACCTACTCCGGGGAACAGAAATCATGCCATTACCAGTGGCCAGCTCCAGAATGCTATTCGCACGCGGCCCTTCCCAGAGAGATGGAAATAGCCCATGAATCAAGAGCCCCAGAGCCGTGCCAGAGCTCATTCTCTTCTCAGGGACAGGGCTTGGCAAGAGGCTCCAGAGAGGATTTTCGTCTTTAAGTCTGGCCTCCTGATCTCCCCAAGTACACACTCTCTGTCATTGCTCTGACGGCTGCAACTGGAGCTCCGCGCAGGCAAGCTTTTATTTATGCTAACTCCTTCTTCCTTCCTTCCCCAGACCCCATCTCTTGGCTTCTTTTGCACTGATAACCAGCTACTTGCCCAAGACCAACCACTTGCAACCCTGTAGCCCCATCTTCAGTTTCTGGGTGGTGAGGCGGCTCCCATGCCAGGAGCCCCAGGAAATCATATTAGGGGCGGGAAAATGCCCTTTCTTTCAAAGCGAAGTCCGCTCTATAATTGACAAAGCCTGAGGAAGCGAGAGTTTCTTTATTTGGTACCACTGCATATTATCATGTGGGGCCTCCTGGTTACAAGAGGCCAGGTCTACCTGGCAGCACCCACATTCTAGAACCACAGAGCCTCCCCGCAGAGAAGGTCTCAGAGATAGGAAAAGATGCACAGAGGTAATATGGACGTTCGCTGGGCTTTACCTGGCCATTCTGCCAGCAGTTGAAAAGACCTATTTATCCCAGAAGCCACTTAGCAAGAATCCCAGAAACTAACGACCTGGGACTTTGGAAACTCAAGATTTCTGAGACCTTTGAAATTCTTCCCATGTGAATTGCCTGCCAGACCCCATCTGTGTTTTCACAGGGATTATAAGAGAACCTTTAAGATGAAAAGAGCCTTGGGCTTACTTTTAGGGAAAACAAAGAAAGGGGAAGCTGGAGAAAAAGCATCCTGCTCCATGTGCTGTCTCTTGGAAGAGAACAACCCAGAAGGAGAGATGTGGGGCTTTAAAGCAGGAGAACGGGCTATACCATCAGGAGGAGGGAAGGTGTTGGTGTTTCTGCCCTCATCATAAAGATTCTATTCTAGAAATTGCCTCCCTGATCCACAGGGTCATAGGGGTGAGTTCTCAGTGCAAAGTTCATCCCCGAAGACCCCCCCAGTGTTGACTGGACCAGAGGTGGACATGTCTTAAGCTAGGCCAGTCATATTCCCTGCCCCAAAATGTATGCATTGGACTTCAGGGAGATCGGAGCATGACTTCCTGTGGCTAGCTCTGCAGGCTGTGTGTGAGCACAGGGGCAGCTCAGGGTGGCCGTGCTCCCACTCTGGGACCGGGAGCAAGGAGCGTGTTGTACCTCCAATCGCAAACTGGATGTCTGTAGTAGGAGGTGCCCGTGAACGAAGTGGCTGAGGAGTGATGAGAACTAGCCTGCCCCAGGCAGCCCAGGCTTTCCTTTCTCGTTGCATGCCTGCCTTGGATTTCATGGGACTCTTCCTCCTCATAACCTCATTATAAGGTCCCCCACTTTTTTGTTTAAGCAAACTTAAAAAAAAAGATTGATTTATTTGAGAGAGCGAGAGAGTGAATGAGGGAGAGAGCATGCCTGCGTGAGCACAAGCAGAGGGAGGGGCAGAGGTACAAGGAGAAGCAGGCTCCCCGCTGAGCAGGGAGCCTGACACAGGACTCGATCCCAGGACCCCGAGATCATGACCTGAGCTGAAGACAGAGGTTTAACCCACTGAGCTACCCAGGCACCCCTAAAGCAAACTTTGAGAGGCCTGCTGTTGGGGGAGACTGAGGGAGGGTTGAAAGGTGACCCAAGAGGCTGTGGGCTTCCTGCAGAGCTGGGGTCATGGCTGCCCAAGTTGCTCAGTCCCTTCAGACTTGGAGGGCTCAGGGAAGTAGGCCAGCAAGCGTCAGTGGGTGGGAAAGTGGTAGCTGCTCCCTGGAGAAAGGGGCTAGAATCACCCCTGAGGACAAGGACACTGTGGAGACGATTCTCCTCAGAAAACCCCTCCCTGTGAGCCCGCTCTTATCATTTTCCAGACTTTACAAGCGGAGGGGACGTAGTGCAGCAGGCACAGACTCTGAAGTCACAGCTGCTGGATCAAATCCACGCCAGCAGTGGGGCCCCTCCAGCACTCCGTGTTGGTACTGCCCAGTGGGTGGGACGGTTTCTCCTCAGAAAGCCAAAGTCACTGTCATAGCCTCGTCTCTCTGGAAATGCTTATTTTTGGATGAAACGAGATTTTGTTCTTCTTCTGACTATTACCCCAGAAATTGCTTTTCTCTGTATCATCTCAAGATTATTAAGCGACACTATTATCTAACAGCTACTACTTAGAGAACAAACATTCTGTGGATCAGAAGACAAATGATTATATTTACCTGCCAGGAATCTACACACATACACACACAGAATCAATACGTTCTGATATGTGCTGCGGGTGTTCAACGGGTAATAAAATTCCTCTTCTGCAATGCCTTCTTAAGAGGGTCATTTGAATCAAAACCAAAAAAGCCCCCGGCGTCTGGTGCCCAGAATAGTTGTGCGGTTTTGACTCAGAAGCGTTTTGTGAATACCCTATCTCGTGACCTGAAATTATCCAGTCTGTACTTGAGTGTTATGAGGAGGGACACAGGATTTTTGTTTCCTCAGTTTTTCTTCCTTTCAGTAAACACAGTGATCAAACAAATGAGAAGGTTTCACTTCCGCCCGCTCGACAGCCTGTGCACAAGGAGACGGAAAGATGGTAATCGAATGGAAGGCCCCATCACTTCGCCTCTCATTTCTGAAATCTTTGCTGAGAAAGCGCTGGCCGTGGAGTCCTCCTCCCCCAAACGACGTGACTCTGGAACTCTCTGCCATCAGCTTGGCCTTGTCACATCCGTAAAGCCCAACTGCACACATCTGGGCACGTGTGCCACAGTAGGAAGACACGAAGCCCTGCGACCTGGGAGATGAAGGCGTGAATTTCTGTGATGATACATGCGTGTTGTAGGCGCTGAGACCCACACACACTCACACGCCCAAATGTGCTCAGGAAAGGAAGCCAACCCAGAAGCACGGGATTGCTCTGAGCACCAGCGAGAGCAGAGGTGAAGCCCTTTGTAAGAGGCAGAACGGCCCAGCTGGATGTTAGCGTTGTGCTGTTACGACAAGTGCTTCTCGGACATCTCAGCCATACCGATATCTGACAGCAGTGCATGCTCTCCTTGGTGAACACACCAGAACTAGAAGTAAAATATACCTATGGTGAATATTAATTTGGTTCAAAACGTAACCAACTGGGATCCCAGCTAGCTCCAGGGTCACAGAGGACCCAGAAAGAAGGGAGTGAGGAGAACGGAGAAGAGAGTTCTTTGGAGAGAGCTACCCCCATAGAATCAGTCCCCATCACACCGTTTTGGGCAAGAAGCGAAGGGGACCTCACCTACCTCAAGCCTGGAGGGCGTGTTTTCATGGGGGTACCACTCAGAGAGCTTGGAAAGGGGTGCCCTGAAGGTGGGAGAGAGACTGCCTGTTTCCTAGTGGGTCTCACTGTCCCACCCTTGCCCCTGCTCAGCGGGGAGTGGGGGTCTGGCTGGCACTGTTAGCGTTTGCAGGGGTCGGGGCCACAGGAGTGTTTCCCGCCACCAGACGTGGTCCGCAGGGAGGGGAGGGCTGGCATGACTCGTCTCATGTTCTGTCCAACAAGGCCACCTGGAGAGGCCAGAGGAGGCGAACCACAGGATGCCAAGGGCCGAGAAGCTGTCTGAGGGAGCCTGCAGAAGAAAGTGGAGGATGAGAGGTGTACCCACACAGGTCCAGCAAGCTGCCAGGCCCCTGGGAAGAGCCTACGAAGGGCCCACTTGAAGACTCCGCTTGTACCATCCACCAGACTCATAGTTCTCATAGCCACCTACCCACATGACAAGGGTCCTGTCCCCTCATCTGCCTTCCTTCCACCGCTTGTGAGAGCAGTGAGTGAACAGCGGAGGAGGCAAGCCTGTCCCCTCCCCTTCGGCTGGCTTCCAGCCCAAAGCAAGCCAGGGGAGTGTAATGCTTTCCTGGGCCATAATGGGACCCAGCCTGGCCTTGGGCACTCGAACACATTCAGGTTAGAGGGAGAACAATTTACGTGGCCTCCGAATTTATTCGATAACAAGAATCTATTCTGGGCTGTCTCCTCTTCTGCTCCGGGAAACTACCACCTTTCGGCACGGAAGAAGGGAAGCATCCTTGTCCTCCTCCTGGATTATTTTCTAGAGTCAAGTTTTGCTCAAAATTGAGGGCAGGACTGCTCTGTTCCTTCCAGCCCTCAAAAAGGAGCTCTGCAGCACTCAGAGCCACTGTCCTGAGGTCCTGAGCAAGAGGCCTCTGCGGTGAGCGGCCACACTGGCCTGCGCGGGTGATTTCTTCCCGCCTGGTAAATCCACCGGAGACTGGGCTCTTCGTCTCTGAGAATTGTGAAGACGAGGGAGCTAACGTGTCAGAAACACAGAGTTCTGAGTCCTTCTGGACAGGAGGGCCTGCAAAGTTGCCAGCAGCTAGGAGAGATCCCACAAAGTACAAAAGTCAGGCATCAGGAGCTCCCAGCCTAAGAGTGGGGCTGAAAGGCAGACAAATGTGACGGCACCCCAGGCCAGGAGCTGCAAAGGGTCCAACGTAGAAGGACACAGGGGCTGCAGGGCAGGAGAGGTGACCTTTTACGAGGTGGTGGTCCTTGGGATGATTCAAGGAATAATCTGGGGTTGGAGCAGGGCGCAGTGATGGAGCAGGGTATTTGGGGGAGGAAACAGTGAAAGCAAAAGGATAGAAGTGGAGTAAAGATAAAAGACATATTGTCAGACGAATCTTCCTAACACCAGCACCCAGAGTAGGCAGTAACTGCATGAGTGCCACAGATGCTGTCCCAGAAGTCAGGGTGGTGTTGGGGACCACAGTCCACCCTTCCAGTCTCTTGCCAAGCACTGCCTGAGCCGGGCCCGCTCCATCCAAACCAGAATACTCCCCCCTCTCACGAACCCACCTTTCAGTGTGCCATCTCTGTTTTGCCTTGGCCATGCCCTCAACCCGGACTCCCCTCTCACGCAGAAATTATGCCTCTCTCTCCAAACCAGTGCAGAGGCTTTTTGTTCTAGAAACTTCTCCTGAACAATTCTGTCCCATAGCATACCTTAAAGTGAAAACTCCTGAGCTCCAGACAGAAGGCCCTGGACATATAGCTGGTTACCCCTTCACTGGATGGACAGGTGCAGAGGCGGGAGCCCTTTCATGTCCCTGGGCCTCACAAGGCCTAGTGCAGGGCCAACTCGGCACAGGCTGGGAGCTGCCTAAGGACTACTGAGGGCCACTCTGGATGCATCACAGTGCCTAGTAGACATCGTGTCTCAGCACCCGCACGGTACCCCTGATACAACCGTGAAATGGTGCTGCGGGGGAAAAAACCCTGCCCCAAGGTTCACCTGCGGCTCCCGATCAGAGAACCAAATCAGCCAGTGGAACAGCAAAACCTGCACCCTGAAGTAAATGTTAGCATCACAGTGATTGTAAAATGTCTTTCTTCCATTTCCTTCCTAGAATCTTAAACTTTCTTCCTGTGAGGTGACCAGAGAAAGGGGAGACTGTTAGAGAAGGATTTTTTAAAAGCAGGGTTGGATTTTGGGTGAAATTTCGAGAGAACTGGAAGACCTTGTGCCCTTGGAAGATGGTCCCAAATCCAAGGCTCTTTCTAAAACAGGCCTTAGCTGTTCCTTTCCCCACCCTGGCTGGCAACTGTCTGAGGGCTCCCGATGGCCCTGCTTCACTTCCTCACGGGGCGTGTGGATGTGTACTCATATACGCACGGGTGAAAGGGGGAGTGTGGGCATCTGTCAGGTAGTGGTAGTGAGGACACAAGAAGAATGTGTGTGTAATGTATATGACGTGTGAGGGGTGTGTGCGAGCATGTTGCTGTGTGACGTGACAGTGTCACGGGAGAACTGGATGTGGGACAGCTATGTCTTGTAAGGCACGTCGTGTGAGGGTAAGTGAGGGATCGTGCAGACAAAGCGCTCTATCAGGTGAGTGGCTCTGGGCCCTTCTCCTGGGCATCTGAAATAAGGTATCCATTCTCATCTGTAGGGCTCTCAGTTCCAAATCCTGAGGGCAACAGAGTTGAGACATGTTCTTAATAACAGCTGAAGCACATAGCCAAGCACCAGGGCCCTGCTAACATTAATCCTTGTAGCATAGCTAGGAGGTAGATCTTCTCTTTGTTAAACATGTTTCGAGAGACTCCAAATTTCAGTTACTTGCCCAAGGCCCTACTGCTAATCAGCAGCAAAAGGGGGCCCGGGAGTCAGGTGAGCTAGAGTTCAGGTCCGTGTCTTCCCACACAGCAATGCAGCCTCCGGGGGCTCAGAAGCTGCCTGACCCAGGGACACATTTTCTAAAGGCACTCAGGGACTGAGCAGCCCCAGGTTCACGGAAGTGGTTCCATTAGCTCAGCCCTCTTAGCAGCAGCGGGAGCTCCTATATGCTATGCATGCTTTTTAATTTCATCTGATTCTATGTTCTTGTGGAAAACAGGCTATTATAAGGGAAAATGGTCTTCAAAGATCACCGTGAGGTCCATTTCTCCAGAATACTAAGACCCAAGAAGGTCTCTGGGAGGACTATTTGCATACGTGACATACACACTACATATTATTCAGAAGCATTTATACAGAGAGGGGTTTGAGCAGCACAAAGGTAGAGTGTGGTGTCAGGGCACACTTTTTACTAGTTGTTAAACAGAGAAAGTGTTTAAAGATGTGGGGTCAGTGTTTAAAGATTTGGGCTTCCTACACCGGCATTAATACAGGTTACAGCATTAATACAAGTTACGCTAAAAAGCCAAATGACTCCTTCAACAAATGAAAAAGAGACGAGGGTTTAGGATAATGAGAATATTATAGCGAAGTTCCTATCGCATCTGCTGGTAATGGCTGTCCCGCAGCTAGCCCTCTCTGGGACTGGGACGCAGTGAGAAGGGCCCTCAGAGTTGTTACAAATGCAATCGGCCCTGTATGTATAATGTATAATGAAAATGCACATTCCAATCCAATGTGATCCCCTTAAAGAGGCAAAGTAGAAGGGCTGTGTGGTAGTTTTACTCACCATCCTCTAAACCTTGGCAAATGGCACACATTTGACATTTCTATACAAATAAGGTCACCGGAGCCACCAGACAGTGTCTGTTTGGTGTGGATAACGAGACCACTGGACCGAGCGAGTCAAGGTGTGACGGCATGCTAAGAAAGCTGTAAGGAGGGGAGATATTTTCACGTGAGGTGTAGTCCCTACAACCCAGGGGTGACTCCGAAAATCCCTCCTGAGCCCCTGGCTCTCTTGTAAGACTGTTTAATTAAAATGGAAAAACAAGAGGCAAGCGGCAAAGCGGTTCCTATGCTTCTGAGAGGAATCATAGCAAGTCTTTGATCTCTCCACCTCTGTGTTGTTTTTGAAGAATCCTCTATCTCTTATTGTTTAGATGAATCTTCGGGTGGAAACAGCTCCCTGGTTCACAGGCAGTGTTTTCCTGAGGAGACACCCAGAAACCCTGGTTTTCTGAAACCAGTCAAAGTAAGGCGGGATTTTCCTTTGTTAATAGTGAAGTCTTCTACCTCTGGGGAAGAACCTGTCCCCCACTGCCCCCCACTTCTCAGCAAAGCATATTTCCTTCTCTCTCTAATTGGATTTTCTAAAAGGATCCGTTTCCTCTTCTCTATTCCAGATGCTTGCGGTACAGCACTGTACAAAAAGCCGCTGGCTGGTGTCGTTCTTGTCTTTTTCTGCCACATTAACCCGGTAGGGGGTTTAACAGCTCGAGATTTTGAAAAGCTGTTGTCAAGTCGTGAAGCCCCCAAATGCAACTTAAATGGTTATTAGCTGGTGGGAAACGTCCCCTGCATTCTAATACCTCCATTTAAATAACAATAATAGAGCAAATAATAACAATAAGAGTAAACTCCATGCCTTCGCAGCCCTGATTATACCCTACCGCCCATAGCCCACGCGGTCCACAGCTAATTTACACAGGCCCCGGGTGAGGGTACAGCCAGTGGTGGGCTGGGCATTCCTGATTTTGCTGCCGGCCAGCAGGGGTCGCCCAAGTCATCCAGCAGCCAAATCGGAGCTTCCATGACGTCCTGGATAATTCCTTTAAACAATCCAAAGCATAGACAAAAGAGCCAAGGGGGTTCCTTGCTCTATTAAAAGCGCTGAAACACATGTATTTGCCAAATGGAAAGGTGTAGAATTAATTGGAAAAGAGATGGAATTTGTATTCCTCCCCTCCCTTGGGGGTTTTATAATTAATAAATATTTGTAAAGCCTTTGATAAGTATAAAGTACCATATATATGCTACACAAAACAAGCTTCTGCAAGCATCAGAATATACTTGTGGTGCATTCCACATTAGATTAAAGAAACGAAAGGTGGGGCACCTGGGTGGCTCAGTGGGTTAAGCCTTTCCCTTCAGCTCAGGTCATGATCCCAGGGATCCTGGGATGGAGCCCCCAACCAGGCTCTCTGCTCAGCAGGGAGCCTGCTTCCCTTCCTCTCCCTGCCTGCCTCTCTGTCTGCTTGTGATCTCTCTGTCAAATAAATAAAAATTTTTAAATTTTTTTTTTAAAGATTTCATTTATTTATTTGACAGACAGAGATCACAAGTAGGTGGAGAGGCAGGCAGAGAAAGAGGGGGAAGCAGGCTCGCCGCTGAGCAGAGAGCCAGATGCGGGGCTCGATCCCAGAACCCCAGGATCATGACCTGAGCCAGAGGCAGAGGCCTTAACCCACTGAGCCACCCAGGTGCCCCAAATAAATAAAAATTTTTAAAAAAGGAAATGAAAGGTAAGAATTAGAGAAAAGCTAATAGTGCCACATAGTGACCCTCTATCAAGCGCCTGGTATTTTCTCTATATTATTACTTTCATCACAGTGATCCATCAAGACAGATATAATTATTCCCATTTCATAGAGCATATTGTGAAAAGCTCCGTGAGACTCAGTCACTTGCCCAGGAAGCCCAGCCAGTTGGTGGAAGAGCTCAGATTTAGACTGGGCTTTACATCCAGCTCTTCCCAACTCCCAAGCTGGTGTTCTTACAGCCCTTTTGTATAGCTGGACTAACAAAAGTGTATGCATTCCTTATGCCAAGCATTACCTAGAAGAAACCCTACCACAGAAAAGGGAAGGGAAAAAAAAAAAAAAAGACCAGCCATTTTCAAGAATAATTAATGAAGTACAAATTCTGTAAGTAATACCAAAAAAAAAAAAAAAAAAAAAAAAAAAAGAGCTGGCTATGGGGTTTCTAAAATAATGCTTCAAGTGCTTTTATTTCCTTATGTATATTCAATACTCTATAAAATGTCTACAGATGTGAAAACTATAGTAAATATGTTCTGCAGTCTTAATTGCTAAATGATTACAAAGTAACTAAACAAGAGGTGGCAGGTTGCCCTGTGGCTTTATTCATCTCTTTCCGGAGAGCAGCAAAATCATAAAGTCTTCTCCGACACAACAGGTTTCTATGGTTACGTGAGACGTAAATATATTATATGTCCTGGGCGACGTGAAAGGACCAGCCAGGCGCTGTGTGTGCAGCAGACCCCCAGAGGGAGAGCACTCATGTAGATGGCACTCCACAGCCAGCTAAATATTTGTTTCTAGGTTTACAGCAGGGTAGGAGCAGGAATGAAAGCTGTTCATGCTAGAGACACTGCCTATGTAGCTCGGTGGAGGTATCAGCATGTTGGTCACAAAGAAGGGAGATGGCTTCCGTTTTGTCAGGCTTGAGAACCAGGCCTGAGTAAGCCGTCTTTATCCACCGTCCCTCCAGATCGGGGTGGCCTATCTTCTCCCACTGAGCATCTGCCCGGCATCTACATGGATCCAAATTATTCTGCCAGTGGTCTGCTTTTTTTTTTTTTTAGCTTAAAGAAGAAAAACTCGATAGTGGCTGCTGAGAAATCAAGTAAGAAAAGTAGCTTCCATTCAAGACAAGATAGAGTTGAGAATTACTAGCTCTGAATCTAGGATTTACTACGTGTACCATGAGAGGCAACAAATTGCAATAACCTGCATCATTAAGGCTCGGGATGAACTAGTCCAAACACACAGATGCAATGGTATCAGCCCAGCCCAGCCCTGCTGTGAGATACCACTCCAGAAACACAGTGGGCTCAGACAGGGATTGGAATCCCAATTCAAAGGGCGAGGGTAGTAACAGCTTGGATTGCTCCAGAGCTATTTTTATTGCATAAATTGTGAAACCATGTTAAGTGGAGAAAGGCTGTTGCCCGTTAAACAGAATCCCTGAGACCCTAACCTATAGTCTCTCCCTGCTTAACCCTGAAGGGTTTCACAGATTACCTGCCCTTGACCGCACATATTTCAGGGGCCGGGATCCTGGAAAGTCAGAGTTGAGTCAAACACACGTTTTTTGTTTGTTTGTTTTCCTTTTTAATGATTAGAGAAAAGGAAAGGAAGGCAGGTCAAGAGCTCCCGGGGAAAGGAGAAGCAAGCTCTTCCGGAAAAACTGTTTCTACCCAAAGAAAGTACTCCCTGGTATCATTTGAAGCAAAGAGTCATACCTGCTGATGAATTTTTGCCTTTTAAGGTTTTCAGAATACATTAAATAATTCTTCTTTTAAATGTAAAGGTAATCTGATGATTGTTAGCCGAATGAAGCCTTCAACAAACCCTGGAACATTACCCGGTCAAAGGGGATGATCTGGGTCAGGGAGATAACCCAGGGACTTCTTTAGGGGCCATATCTGGCCCTCCCGAAGAGAAAACAAGGAGGCTGGCTTCCTCAGCTGTTTTCCAGGGTCCAGAACTGTGGTGAAGGCAGAAATGAAGAGGGAATGATGAGATGGACCAAAGGGAAGGCTGTGGCAATCCAATCCCAAGACGCTCCCACATGCACCAGACTGCTCGCCGAAACAAGGCCTCCTAATGAGTAGTTTGGATTGATTTGAAGACATGGAAATATCAGGCTGAAGCAGTTGCCAAAGGACCCTCCTCAGTGTCAGACCATCTCAGCTGGCTGTTTTCTGCACCAGACACAATGCAAAACCAACATTTCCGGACTGAAATATAGGGCTCCAAGTGTGTCATTTGGATTTCATTTTATAATCAGGGTTTGAGCCCGTCCTTGACCCAGATAAAAGAAAAAGGAGGTCAGGACCAAATCAAGGATGAGATAAGGCTGTTGCAAAGAAGAGAGCAGAGAGGGGATGCTGACGGCTTCCAACCTCATGCACTCGCCATCTTGTCCCCTTTATGTCATGTGATAATCCTGGGAAGCAGCCAACACCCCACTGTGGGCTCCCCTCCAGCACGTTTCTGCTGCCATCACCAATCCCCAGCTCATGTCACTCTATACCCTCGGAATGTTCCACCCTCTCTCTAGGCAACCCACATCACTCCCTACCAATATACTCTGCCTAATACACTCCTTGTCTATGAAGGCCATCTCTCTGACTAATCCCGATTGCCTCTGAAGACCCCGATCCTTTCAGCTAACCTTTAGTATTTGAGGGTTTAATTACATAAAATCTAAGATCGACTTCCAGCTTAAAATGTTATCAGTAGTTTAACAGAAAATTTGAAAGAGCACCCACAGTAAAGAGAGGATCCCTGTCTGAGCCCACTGTGTTTCTGGAGTGGTATCTCACAGCAGGGCTGGGCTGGGCTGATACCATTGCATCTGTGTGTTTGGACTAGTTCAGCAAGCCTGGCAGTGGGCAAAAGCTAGGATAAATCAATGTGCTGAGTGAAAAGAGCAGTGAGAAATAGGAAATCTCCATTCACTCATCAAATATTTGCTGAGCGCTTTCTACATGGAGACAAAATAGAGAGTCCTACAGATACCATCTCTGGCCTCCTGGAACTGCTGGTCAAGGGAGAGGCATACAGATAACCACACACAACAGTGTTGGGTGACCAGTGCAGAAGCTAAGGATGGTTATCGGAAGAGATAAGGGAAATATACGCAAAGCAACTCTACGTGCATTTGTGAGACAAAATGGGATAGAATAGAATGGGTTACAAAAGCTGATGGTCTTTGGAGAACAAGGAGTTAGAAAAACTAGGTCCCTGGGGCACCTGGGTGGCTCAATCAGATAAACGTCTGCCTTTGGCTCAGGTCATGATCCCAGGGTACTGCGTCAGGCTCCCTGCTCTGTTCTCCCTCTCCCTCTGCCTGCTGCTCCCCCTGCTCGTGCTCTCTCTGTGTCAAATAAATAAAATCTTAAAAAAAAGAGAGAGAGAAGGAAAAGGTAAGCCCCTTGAAGGTCACCAAGGATTTAGATAAATGGAAAGAAAAGAAGAATAGACCTTTGCGGAATGTCTGCCAGAGATTAAGGGCTGTGCTAGGAATTTCCTGGACATTCTCTAGTGTTAAGGCTCACAACTCTGTGAGGAAGAGATAGTAGTGCCCATTTTACAGATGTGAAAAGTGAGACTGAAGAATGTTACACAATTTGCCTAAAATGGCGTAGTAACTGGTAAGGCTAAGATTTGACAAAGTTTAATGATTTTCCATCTACCCACCTACCTCCCTTCTCTCTCCCTGTTACCATCACTTATCCACACTAGGCCTCTCTACCCCACACCCATCTGGGACCCATTCCATCATCCCTAAATCCCACTCACTGTCCTTTCCCCACAGGCAACTGTTCTAATGTGTTTACTGTATATCATTTTGTCTGAACTTCTACCCTTCAATCTAGACATAGGCATTTTAACCATTTAAGTGACATGGTATTACATATTTCATCTTATTTTTCCATGATATTTTTAAGATCCATATGTCCATGCGACAGTTCTACATTTTACCAAAAAACTTTATTATGAGAAAATTAAACCTAAATAAAAGTTGAAAGAATTTTTATAATAAATACCCAAATACGGACTGCCTAGATTCTAACATTAACATTCTGGTAAAATTGCTTTTTTTGCATGTCTACCCAACTATTTCTCTCTTTCCATTCATAAATGCACTTTCTATTTTGGATGTAATTCAAAATAAATTTACAGACTTCAATTAAAGTTCCCCTAAATACTTCAGAAGGTATGTTACTAGCTAGAGTACAATATTTGTTTACAGTTTTTAATTTAAAATTTATATACAGTAAAAAAGTAAAAATAATCACATAAAATGAATAGCACACATCTTAATGTACATCCAGTGAGTTTTGACAAAAGCATGCACTGAGTCCACAAACCTATTAGCATACAGAACATTACTTTTGGGTGCCTGGGTGGCTCAGTTGGTTAAGCAGGTCATGATCCCAGAGTCCCGGGACCAAGTCCCGCATCAGGCTCCCTACTTGGCAGGAAGTCTGCTTCTCCCTTTGACCTTCCCCCTCTCATGCTCTCTCTCTCATTCTCTCCTTCTCAAATAAATAAATAACATCTTAAAAATAAATAAATAAATAAATAAAATTTTAAAAAAGAACATTACTTTCATCCTAGAAAGTTCCTTCATCATTCTTCGTAGTTAATCTTTGCCCTCACCACCCCAGAGGCAACTGCTGTTCTGATTTTTTTGCACCATAGAGCAATTAAGCCTGTTCTATTACTTCACAGCAATGGTATCACATACCACTCACATCGTATACTCTTCTGTGTAAGGCTTTCATTCAGCAAAGTATTTCTGAGCCTCATCCATGCTATTGTTTGTATCTTCAACTTACTGCTTTTCATTGTTGAGTATGACTACACTGTATGACTGTAGCATTGTTTGTTTGGTTTGTCCAATCATTCTTCTAGTCATAAACACATGAGCCTTTTCTAGTTTGGGGATGTTATGAATAGAGCTGCTAATAACATTCAGGTAGAATTCTTTTTTGTGAACATATATTTTCATTTCCCTTGCATAAATACCTAGTAGGGACACTGCTGGCATATAGGGAAGTTATATGTTTGGTTTCATAAAAACTGTGGGGGCTTTTTCCAGAGTGAATATATATTTATAGTCACTCCAATAATACATGAGTGTTTCTGACATCTCACCAACATCTGTGTTGTCAGTCTTTTAAATCTGATCCATTCTGGTGGGAAAGGAGTGGTATCTTCTTGTGGTTTAAACTAACTACATTTCCTTGATGACTCATCATGTTAAATATTTTTCTGATGCATACAAGGTCACATAACTTTATGAGCTGTATGTTCAAATCTTTCTCTATTTCTAAATTGGATTGTTTGCCACTTTATTATTGAGTTGTAGGAGCTCTTTATATATTCTGGGTACAAGTCTTTCATCAGATATATAATCTGTGGCTTGATTATTCATTTCCTGCATATCTTTTTAGGATTTAAATTGTGATAAAACCTAACATATACTTTTTTTCTTTTTTACCTGTTATTTTCTATGACCTATCTATCCCTAAGTAAGGAAGATTCTCCTGTAGTTTCCTCTAATAGTTTTAGCTATTATGTTTAAATGTATGATCCATCTTGAATTGATTTTTGTGTTTGGTGTGAGGTAAGGGTTAGGTTCATTTTTTCCCACGGGGATACCTATTTGTTCCAGCACCATTTGTTGAAAAGATTTTTCTTTTCCCCATTGATTACTTTGGCATCTTTGTCAAAAATCAAATGAGCACACAACTACAGGTCTATTCCTGGGCCCTCTATCCTGCTCTACCAATCTTCTTGTCAATTCTTACGCACCACAGTGTCTTAATTACTATAGCTCTACAGTGAATCTTGGAGTCAGGTGGTATAAGTTCTTCTACTTCACTTTTCTTTCTCAATACTGCTTTGGGTATTCTAGGTCAAGGGTCAGCAAACTTTTATCTAGGCTCAGAAGACCAGATGGTGTCTGTCATAACTACTCAACATTGCTATTACAACGTAATAGCAATTGATGACACATAAACAAATGAGTATGGCTGTGTTCCAATAAAAGTTAATTTACAAAACTGCGGCTGATCTGCAGGCCTTGGTTTATGAACTTCCGTTCCAGGTCCTTTGTATTTCCATGTAAATTTTAGAACATCTTATCAATTTGGAGATTATGACTGATATACTGTTGAACCAATAAATTATCTGTGAAGAATTACCATCTTAATAATATCGAGTCTTCCAATATGTTAATATAGTGAAGTATATTGACTGATTTTTTAATGTTAAACCAGCCTTGAATTCCTAGGATAAACCCTATTTGGTCATGCTAGATTTGATTTGCTAATATTTTGCTAAATATTTTAGTACCTATGTTCATGAGGGATATTCATTTGTAATTTTCCTTTTTTTCTAATATCATTGTCAGGTTTTGGTCCCATAGTACAAGCGATAAAGCATTTCCTATTCTACTTTCTGAAAGGATTTGTATAAAATGGTGGTTTTTTTCTTAACTGTTTTATAGAATTAACCAGTGAAACAATCCAGGCTTTAAGTGAATTTGTTGTTAAGAGGTTTCTTACTTTTTTATTTTATTTATTTACTTTTGTGGGGGAGGGGCAGAGACAGAGGAAGAGAGAGGATCTCAAGCAGACTCTACACTGAGCACAGACTGGGCTCCATCTCATAAGCCCGAGATCATGACCTGAGTCCAAATCAAGAGTTGGACACAACCAACTGAGTCACCCAGGTGCCCCTGTTTTTAAAATTTTGGTTTTTTAAGTGAGTTAAATTTCCCTAACAGATATAGGGTTACTCATCTTTTGTTTTATCTAGTATTGGTGGTTTTTGAAATCTAATTTTTAAAAGACTTATTTATTTATTTATTTTGGGGAGAGAGAGAGAATCTCAAGCAGATTCCTCAGTGAGCATGGAGCCTGACAGACAGCTCAATATCATGACCCCGAGATCATGACCTGAGCCAAAACCAAGAGTTGGATGTTCAACTGACTGGGCCACCCTAGGACCCCTCATCTAGTATCGGTTTTGATAGAATGCATTTTTCAAGGAATTTTTCCATTTCATTTTAGTTGCCATGTTAATTGGTATAAAGTTGTCCATAATATTCTCCTATCCCTTTAATGTCCGTAAGATCTGAAGCAATAAGGTTTCTTTCAGTTCTTACATTCAAAATTCATGCTCTGTCTCTTCCTTTCTTAGCCAGTCTCACTAGGGGTTTATCAGTTGTTTGCTCTTCTTAAAGAAGCAATTTCTGGCTTGGTGAATTTTTCTGTTGTTTATCCATTTTCTCTTTCATTGATTCTGTTTTTATCCCTACTATTTCCTCCTTTCTACTTCATTTTGGGTTTACTGTGTTCTTCTTTCTCTAGAACTGAGGTCACTGATTTTATATCTTTCTCTAGTTGTAATATAAACACTTAAAGGTATAAATGTCCCTCTGTGTGTATTTAGTTGCATATCACAAATTTTGATATGTTGGCTTTCATTATCATTTATTGGAAATATTTTTAAATTTCCCTTTTGTTTTCTTCTTTGACCTATGGCTTATTTAGAAGTGTGTTTACTTTTCATATATCTGAAGTCAGAACACACACTCTACAGTATTTTAATAAATTTTTAATTCACTGAGATTTGTTTTATGATCTATCCTGTTGTAGATACTATGGACACTTGAAAAGAATATGTATTCTTTGGTTTGGGGATGTAGAGTTTTATAAACATAATGAGGTCAAGGTGGTTAATGGTGCTTTTCTCTCATCTATGTTTTACTGGTTTTCATTTTTTTCAAAATGTTTTATCAAATTGTAACCTTTTCCAGGATGCCTGGGTGGCTCAGTTGCTTAAGCGTCTGTCTTCAGCTCAGGTCATGATCCTAGAGTCCTGGGACTGAGTCCTGTGTGTCCCGCGTCAGGCTCCTTGCTCAGCAGGGAGTCTGCTTCTCCCTTTGCTGGCCACTCCTCCCTGCTTGTGCTCTCTCTGACAAATAAATAAAATAAAATCTTAAAAAAAAAATTCTGTTCTCCCAATAAAGGGTGGTGTTAAAATCACTGAATACAATTACAGAAAAGTCTATTTCTCCCTTTAAATCTATCAAATTTTGCTTCATTTGTCATTAGGCAAAAATGCATTTGTGGTCTTTATACGTTTTGGGTGAATATTCTTCTTTATCCTTGAACACTCTGTCCTGAGGTCTGTTTTATCTGACTGAAGGCACTCCAGCTTTCTTTATACTTCTGTTTATACTTTACACTTCTGTTAGTAGGGTGTACCTTTTTCCATGAATTTACTTTCAATTTACTTATAAATAGCAGATATTTTGTTTCTGCTTTAAAAGAAATTCATTCTGACATCCCTCCTTTAATTGCAGTATTTAATTCCTTAATATTTAATTAAAGTGTTAATATGCTGGATTTAAGACCTACCATTTTATTATTATCTGTTTGCTCCCTATGGGTTTTTGTCCCCCTCTTCCTCCTTTTCTATCTCCTTTTGGATTATTTGAATGTTTTCTAGAATTCCTTTTTAATTTACATTGGCTTTTTAGCTATATATCATTCTGTTTTTTAAAGCAGTGGTTCTAGGGATTATGACATACATCCTTTTCAAAGTATCATTTCAAGTAAAAAAGTAGAAACCCTGCAACTTCACACCACCTCCAGATTTTATCATAAAGTTAGGATATGTGGTGCAGCTATAAACATCATAGAATGATCTGATTTTAAGATTTTATTTATTTATTTGAGAAAGAGAAAGAGTATGAGCAGGGGGGAGAGGGAAAAGTAGGCTCCCCACTGAGCAGGGAGCCCAACGTAGGGCTCAATCCCAGGACCCTGGGATCATGACCTGAGCCAAAGGCAGATGCTTAACCCCCTGAGCCACCCAGGCACCCCTGATTTTTCATTTTATATCATCTTATATACTTTAAAAAAAATAAGGGGAAACTAGTCTTTTGGTTTTACCCATTTATTTTCCATTTCTGATGTTCTTTATATCTTCTTGACGATTCAGTCTTCTACCCGGTATTTCCCTTCAACCTGGCAAACTTCTTTTAGCACTTCTTGTAGCTTAGATCTTCTGATATCAATACCCTCGGCTTTTTTTTGTTTTTGTTTTAATCTGAAAACATCTTTATTTTGCCTTCATTCTTGAAAGATTCTTTTGCTCTCTACAGAATTTTCAATTGACAGTTTCTTCTTTCAACATTTTAAAGACATCATTCCTATGTCTTCCACCCTCCATCCTTAACTATGTTGAAAAATCCATGTCACTTGAATCACTGTTCCCTTCTGAGTAATGTTGATTTGCTCTGGCTGCTTTCAGAATTTTCTCTATCTGATTCACAAAAATGGCTTATGATGTACGAAGGTGTGGCTTTTTTCTTATTTATTTTACTTGGGGTTTCTCTGAGATTCTTGAATTTTTAAGTCTATGTTCTTCACTAGGTTTGGGAAAGTTCTGGCCATCTTTTCCTCTTTAGTCTTTCATCTTCCTTTTTTTTCGTTGGATGTTCATCACATGCATGTGAGATCTTCTGGTATTATCCCACAGATTTATAAGATTAATCTTTTTTCCCCCAATCTTTTTTATATTTCTTAAAATTAGATACT
The DNA here is from genome assembly GCF_002288905.1 of Enhydra lutris kenyoni. Classification (NCBI taxonomy): domain Eukaryota; kingdom Metazoa; phylum Chordata; class Mammalia; order Carnivora; family Mustelidae; genus Enhydra; species Enhydra lutris. The sequence goes on along the minus strand of NW_019154157.1, from coordinate 4,801,511 downwards.
TTCCACTGATCTATCTTCAAGTTCACGCTTTCCTTTATTAATTCCATTCTGTTGTTAAGCTTGCCCAGTGAATTTTTTATTTTAGATACTGTATTTTTCAATATTAGAATTTTCATTCTGCTCTTTTTTAAAGTTTCTAGTTCTCCATTGAATTATATTTTATATATTTCATTACTTTATGTATATTTGAAATATATCTGATAACATTTTAATATATTTTATATATTATTCTTTTATATATATATATATTTAAATATTTTATTTATTTGACCGAGAGAGAGCGAGCACACAAGCCGGGGGATTGGCAGGCAAAGGGAGAGGAAAAAGCAGGTTCCCCGCTGAGCAGGGAGCCGATGAGGGCTCGATCCCAGGACCCTGGGATCAAGACCTGAGCCGAAGGCAGATGCTTAACCAACTGAGCCACCCAGGCGCCCCTGTCTTATATTTTCGTTCATTGTGAGTTATAAATGCTTTGAAGTCCTTGTCTGCTAATTCCAACATCCTGAGTCATCTCAGTTGGTATGAGTTGACTGTCTTTTTCTCTTATAATTGGGTCATATTTTCCTGTTTCTTTGTATGTTAAGTAATTTTTCAATGTATCCAGGACACTGTGAAAGTTATGATGTGGTTTGTTACTTTCCTCTAAAGAGTATTGATTTTGATTTTTTTTTTAATAAAGTAGGCAATTAACTTGATTAGATTCAGATGAATAAACCTATCTCTTGAGTGGCAATTCAAATCTCGGGTTAGTTCTGTCTTTAGCTAGAATCTGTCCCCTGCCTTTGCAGTTTAGGGGTCAGCCAGACATTTGGGCAGAGTTTCTACAGGCTGTCGCAGCCCTGAACAGGCTGGTCTTCAGACCAGAATGGCTCTAGTGTTCTGCTGAAGATTTAAATGCCAAATGTGGCTGCTGACTGTGGTTTGACCTTAGTCTAAAAGCCATAAAAATGGGAAACATACTCTGTGCCATTCCTTTCTTCCATGTTTTGACACTTCTCCAGATCCACTTGCATCTGTTCACTCTCTAGTACCTTCTGGTAGGTGGTATTTTTCCCTCCAAGATTTTAGTTGGCATTTGCCAGTGTACTTCCCGGAAGGAGCTCATTTGCCAGGAACTACCGGAAGTAGAACCATTACAATACCCATTGCTGCACGGCATGCCATGGGGGGCTTCCATCACAGTTTGTCTATCTGCTCTGGCGGTGATTCCAACTCCCCAGTGACATAAATGACACATTCTGGTGCCTTTCTACCACATGGCTGTGTGGTGCGAAGGCATCTGAATGAAGATACCACCCCAAGCAAAAGCAGAGGCTGGCACGTGAAGCTGGCACGTGAGGAGTTAGAGTAAGAGCTGAAATGAGTACACACCCAGAAAAGAGTCGCCACAGCCTTGTCTTCAGGGGAGTGGCAAGAGAGCTGTTGTTAAAGAGCCTCCTTGGGGGTAAGGGGAGTTTGCATCTGGACTGCACAGGGGCTGGGGCCCAGAAATCTGATGTCCTTTTAAAGCCCAGATTTGACAGGAGATGAACCAGGAGAAGCACGGTTGGCAGGGCTGGGGACAGATTTAAAAGAACCAATGTGGGCCTATTACTTTTTCTGTGGATGAGGGAGGGGTACTGTACTGATGGTCACTTTAAATTTAGTCTGCAAGGCTGCTCCTCAGGAGCTTGGAGATGGAGGAGTGGAAGGAATGTACTAGAACTCCATGTCTGTGGCTTGGTATCTTGGGAGGCTGGTGGTATCACTGACACACAAATTGGGGGAAAGAGAATGACTTCAGGCTTGGAAGGAGTCTCTAAGTAACCTCCCGGGCCTCTCTTACTTCAAACCTCTCTGATTCTATGTTTCCGAGTGTGGTTTTATGATCATGTTATTTATGTTCTGAAGCTTATTTGTGCTACTTCTGTGCCTTCAGCTTGATGGTAACATCCTGAAAGCAGGAAATCAGCTTTTATTTCTTTAATATTCTATGGTATTTTTAACAGAGTTCCCCACTTGACTTTTTATCATCTTTTTAATAACTAATCATAATCAAGCCTCGTATGTATTTGCTGGATCTTTAAATAAGTGAAGTATCTGTATTACGAAGATAATAACCAGTTCTGCTCTGGCCATCTAACCCGGGAAGGCAACACTGCCTGGCAGAAATAGGCACAGATCTGGATTTGAATTCCAGTTCTACCACTTTCAAGTTGTATAACTATTGGCAGTTTACTTCATCTCTCTGTGCCTTGGTTTCCCAAACTGTAAAATGAGTTAATACCACCCAGCTCATAAGGCTATGTGGCCAAAAATGGCATATATAAGGCACACAGTGCAATGCCTAGAACAGAGAAGGGCTCAGATGTTGATTATAATGAGACATTTTTCTTGGGGTAGATCTTTAATAACCCCTTATGGTATTGCTTCTTCCCATATTTTATTCCAGGTGAGAAACAAAAGTATGTCTAAAATCAGAAATGAGCCCATTTACAACTCAAAATGAATGGTGATGGAGAACCCCCCTCACATCGGGCTTGCATCATTGGACAGAAGTAGGAACTCAAGGGGGAACAATAGACCATCTCCCGGTCTCATTCTGCCACTGATTAGCTGTAAGACATAATGAAAGGCACTTACTCTCTCCTCACCTCAGTTTTATGAGCTGTAAAATGAAGATAATGCCTCCTCTTATCTGTTTTTTAGATTGTCATAAGGGTAAAATGAGACATGGAATAAATATATTTTATGGCTATAAAATATCAGGTAAAAATCAATATTTGATTGTTAAGCAAGCCTAATGAAAGCCCCCCCTCCCCAATAACTTCAAACTTTCAACATCGGCTCCCTGTTGAGAACTAAGGCTGCAAAGCAGTTTTTTCCACCTACTGCCAAACACTCCGTCCGCCGCTGAGAAGCAAGGAAAAGGACACATAAGGGTAAGTGGTGAGGCTTTTTCTCTGGAAAGGGACCCAGGAAACTGTTCACCATTTTCTCTTTTGAACCCTTGAATTTTGTACCGTGTGCAAGTAGCACTTACACAAAATTGAAAATAAAAATGTAAATGACGAGTGAATAGGAGACGCATACAAGAGAGTGATCGGCGTATTGATGCAGCATTTTGACACATTATCCTCAGGAATGTGCAGCCTTCGCTATCACATCCAGAAGCCAGCAGTGCCTCTCTAATTCCAGCCAGGTCACCCCCTTGCAGAGTCTTGGCGGCGGCTGCTAACCTCACGAGGCCAGCCAGGATGAACTCTGACCGCGCAAGGATATTTCCTTTCAGAGATTGTGGACACACGTTCTCTTCCCAAAGTGGCATAGGCAAGGGCAATTATACTTCCCACTGAGATGAGCTTCTTCCAAAGAAGGAAGCGAAAACCCCCGGATGCCGAAGAAAGTACCGGTTACTCTGCCACAGCTCACGATCTACACACTTAGCCCTCACTTCTTTCTCTACCGCCTTGGTGTGCGCTCCGAGGTCACTGAGAATCTTTAGTCTAAGTTAGCGGACATTCTTTCCAGACTATTCTGCCATATTATTCTTCTTCATAAAATGATCAGGCCAACAAGGGTCAGGCATGCTAACTGTGATCATTTTTCATTTAAAGAAAACACCCTATAAGGCCAAAATAACTTAAGAAAACATGTTTTCTATGGCTAAGCTGAGGGCCCGAGAGCTCCTTGGACAGCTCCGCTACTACCGTATGGTAAGACGGCTCAAGTGACCGCCTCCTCTGCCCTTCAGAAAAAGGAGACCATTTCTTTTTACTGTTTTCATTTTTCTTTAGTTTTACTGTCACCATGCCAAAAGTATTTGATTTTTAACTCTAAAAGTATACAGGAGAGAAAGAGACTCTGATACCATTTCAGATTGTAGGCTCTCATGGACTCAGGCCCTGGCTGTTTCAGGTGGGTTTAAAGAGAAAGATTTTGGTTTAGACCATGCACAACCAAGACCTTTCTGGTCCGCCTGAATGTATATCCTGGATAGGTAAATTTCCGCCAACACAAAGACATTACTAGGAAATGTACATATTTTATACTTGACTTACTCTTATAGGATTTGCTAGACCAAATTAGGAAATTATTTTCTAGTTTTCTCTAGAAATAGAAAGTGAATCTTCCCTCACTTGCATGCACAATATTTCTTGCTCAAAAGCTCAACATGGCTTTTCACTGTCCAGCAGGTTTTTTAAGTGGTTCTCTTCTTTTCCTTACGCCAATAGACAATGTAAAATATTTAACCCAGGAGACTCAGGGAGAGAGAGGAAAATGATCTCAAGTTCTCACTGGATGATTTGGACCACATGTCTTTCTTAGAAGCAAACCTCTGGCCCCTGGCTATAGGGCCAGCACCAACCCCCGCCACTGTCACACAGCATCTGGCCCCCTTGCATTTATAAAAAGGGGTGTTTGGGTCCCAGTCCTCCCTATACTCTATATTTCAACTGTGCTGCCTTCCCTGCATCTCCTTAAGTGTGGCAGCTATCCATCGCATGCCTTGGCTTGTGCCACATGCTCCACCTTTCACACTGCTGTGCTGGCATGGCAAAAACGCACTGCATCTCTGATTCAGCTCAAGCAATACCTCCTCCAGGTTGATGGAGGGAGATGGGGGGAGGATATGCTAAATGGGTGGTGGGTATTAAGGAGGGCACTTGTTATGATGAGCATTAGGTGTTAAATGTAAGTGATGAACTATTAAAAAAAAAAAAAAAAACCTCCTCCAGGAAGCCTCTCCTGATTGAGCCCTCCCTGAGGCACTAGTGGATTCTCTGACCTCTATGTATCTCTCCTACCTTTCTCATAATTGACAACTACAATAATTGGCAACTACATGAAGCCTTCTTATGTGCCCATTTCTAGCCTACCGCTTTTCAGCATTATTATTATTTTATAGTTACAAAAACTCCATGAGATTAAATTGTTTGCCAAAGGTCATGCAGAGGTAAGCAGCAGAGTCCGGACTGGGTATGCCTGTGTATTATTTCTCTCCTCTTAGACTGAGAGCACCTTGCAGCAGGAAATCTACTGATTTCATCCCTGTAACCCCAATACCCAGCAGAGGACCAGGCATATTGTATGCATTTGACAAATATTTGCTGAATGAATGCCTTGCTAACTAGGTGTATCACAAATCAGATTGATGGTAATATGTCTTCTAATATGAAATACTAAAAATTCCAATTTCAAGAAAAGACTAGGAAATGTGGGGGGGGGCAGGTAAACTGGGTGTCCATCATAAGATGGACCTTTGTGAAACTTACACCCATGCTTCTGGATGTCTCTATTCACAACACCCACAAACCTGCTGGTCTGTGAGCTCCACAAGGACAGGAAATGAGCTTTGTTTCTGAATTCTTGGGGCGCAGCACAGTGACTGACATAATGGGGATATTCAGCAAACAGCTGCTTATTGAAAAAATGGATAGAAGATTTCAAATTTGGACACCAGGCTAATTTACTTGGAAAACAGCTTCTAAAACTGTCCACACTATCTTCATTCCAAACACTTCACAGCTGTTCTGCAACCAGAGTTGCATCATACTAAGTGACACCTTATTTACTTCTTCTTTTCTGTTTTTTTCTTCTTCTTCCACTTTGATTTAAGCAGCTTCAGATTTATCTTGGAACCCACATGCCCAAGCTATGTCCAAGTAGACCAGTTTACTCATATGCCATTGACTTAAACTGAGCTCCTCTTAAAGCTTAGTGTTACGCAGAGAACAATTCAGAACTTCATTACCCCAGCTCAAATTCCATTGCTATAAATACTGTTACGAACCCCAGGCAACATTCACACATCTCAAACATAGGAAAAGCTCCACTGCATCAAATATTTTGCACAAGCCTTGGAAAATGTAGCGAGAGCTTATGCACAATAAATACTTGCCTCTCGAGAGAGATAAATGGCTTGATGGAAAGAGCAGAAGACCAGAGGCTGGAGGCCTGGGTTCAAGTTCTGACTTTATTCTTTAGCTGTGTGACCTTGGACAAGCCAGTCTTTGAGGTTCAGTGTCCTTCTCCCGAAAGGAGGTGTCCTAAGAGTCTCCCTACCTATCACCAATGGCTACTGGAAAGGTAAACTGAGGCACTAAATGCGAGGATGCCTGGTAGATGTTCTATAAAGTACCATGTACGTAACAGGTGGCATGGTTATTGTTCAACCTGATACCTCACTCCATCCTGTGCTCGCACGTTTGCTTCCCTCCTTTCTGCTGGTCCCCACAGGCAAAGGGCTTAAACCTCTGAAGTCTCTAGTTCTTTAAACTTGCTTTTCTCTTTCAAATAAAGTCAAACATACAACAGATCCAAGTCTGTTTCAAGGTTGAGCTAAAATCACCAAGGCAATTATTTAGGGAGAGTTCAGGGAATTGTACGTAAGATTAAACGATTACTTTAATGTTTGAACATAAAATACGTAACTTCTCAAGGACTGTTGAATTATTTCTTTCATGATATGTCTTGATATGGATGATTTTCCTTTCAAGAAATACCTAGGGTAATGAGCGATTTATTTTTTAAAAATATTCTTCAAGTCAAAGGACTTTTATTTCTCAATGAGAAACCACTCTCCTTGCTCTCAAATTCACTATAGTAAGATGATTTAAATGATGTATTCAACTGCACTGTGACAGAATCTTTTTCTACTTTTCCATCTTGTTTATTTTTCCACATTTTTCTTGCTTCCATCTATTGCTAAGGCCAGTGAGATTGGACAATACCCAGTATGGGAGACTCAATAGAGGTTTCCAGAAGGGAGGTGAAAAGTCTACCAGAATCTCCCAAGGGACAGCCAAAGTCTGTAAAGGAGTGAATGAGACATTTTCTGTAGGTCTTTTCTCATCCTCAAACAAAATCATTTGAAGATGTAATTCTAGAGCCCCAGGAGGCATGTTGGCACTCTTTGTTTTTGAGAAGCCCTTTCTAAAGCCCACCCTTGAATTCTGTTTCCAGCATTTAACTAGCTGTGAGAACCCTTGACAATTCATTAAAAGGCTCTGAGTTTCAGCTTCCTGATAGGTACAACAGGGACCACAAGCACAGCCTCAGAGGATAATAAAAAAATCTATGAGTTTGCACACCTGTGTCTGACACATGGAAAATGGCCAACAGAGGCCGTTTCCCTTCTTCGCAATCTGAGAGGTCCTGATAGGGAGTCGGAATTAAAACACGAGCACTCACTTGGCATTACAGAGCACCCACCAACGCATGTCCTGCACCTTGGTTTATTAATATTATTTAAGAGTGTAAGACAAAATCAAAGTTGTATCCATTCACTGAAAAATCCTATCTGTGATGGGAAACCGAAATGACTCATATTGTACAGAATCTGGACTCTCTTGCCTGTTTGATTCATTTTCAAAGACAAGTTAGACAAATAGCTTTTTTCCTCCTCGTAACTTTCTGCCAACTGTAATTCTCTACCTCTTTTAAATTTAGCCATTTCCAACATTCCAAAGTGCTGTAATCCAAAGCCCTTACCCAGTATAAACTATGCTGAGTTTTTATCTCTGAGGCTTAAAACTCAATACTGAGCTAAAGTAGGAGGAAGCAGAGAAGAACAAAAATACAATAAAACGTTAGTTTATGCTTGATTGAAAGAAAGTTTGTGCAAACACACACTCTTCTTGTTCCTCTTCTTTTCACTATGCTGTTAGCACTGTTTGCTCCTTCTCTGTCCTTCTTTGGAAATGGCTTTTCTCATACACAGCCAGACCAGTTCTAGCACTGATCAGAGATGTTCCCGCTTCAGCTTTCATGTGATTAGGAAGAGACCATGTTTATATGCAAAAAAGGAAAGGTCGACCCATCTCATTTAGTCATTCAATGACTAATTTCCCTGAGCGCCAGTGACATTCCAGGTACTGTCCTGATAGTGGGCAGACCCAATCCCCACCCTCAATGGCTCTCGAGTCCAGTAGGGAGGAAAAGACACGAAAAAATGAACCTCATGCAGTAAGTAATACTGTGATTAGGGGCAGCCAAGAAGGAAACAGTGAAATCCATAGCAGTAGGACTATCCAGACTTGACAACAACCCTAAAGAGATTTCCTAAGTCATCGACAGGACTGGGGCAGCGAAAGCCTCACGAAGAAGTCCAGAGGAAGAGAGGGTTTGCCGTGGATGGCTGCAGGAAAGGAAATCAATGTCATGTATCCCTTGGTCTTCCTATTTGATCTTCACAAGAATGGCTGTCTCCAACCTTGGGGTGATAATCAGTATGTGAACACATACAGTTTCAACCTCATCAGGTCTAATTAATAGCTGTGTATTTGAACTTACAGAAAGATCTGAAAGTTATCCCCATGGCTATCTCCTTTCTTGGACAGGATAGGTCCATCCAACTTCTGGCTTTAGGTGGAAGCATCTACTGTAGCTTGATCCACCAGTGACACTAAAGGTGAGGACACAGAAAGTGGACTGAAGCCCCCACCCCTCCCCCCATCAGCAACACACTTGCAGGAGGCCCGCATGTTGAGGCAGGAGCCACGTCCTGCGATGGGAAGGTACTCAGTCCTTCTTAAAAGCAGAACGCTTTGGTGAGAGCTGCCAGAAAAATGAAGTGTTCTCTCCCGATGTTTCTAATTAGCAGTGAGATGAGCAGCATGCACAAGAATAAAGAAAAAGACAAGTTTATGATGATAACTTTGTCTCCATCAGACAGTATGTTTTTGGAAGTGACAGATCCTTAAATCAATTCTGCCTCTCCCAGCTTATTAGCACTGACTCCTCACTGCATTAGCATAAGTCTATCAAAAGGCAAGAAAGAACATCTCATTACTTTTGAAGACATAATGAGTTTAATGCGTTACTGCGAATCAGAAGAGTTTCATGGGCTGGCCTATGGGTCAAAATTTGTAATGTGGATGTTAGTTCAAGGTCTACAAGATCTGGGGAAGTACACCTCTCTGAGTGTCCACGATGATGACCGGCCTTCATGGGACTGCACAGGGGTGGGAGTGGGAAGAAAAGGCTAGAGCAGTGACTCTGAAACACACGGGATTGCTTGGGTCGTGCTTTGGTACACTGATGATGACATGCTGCCCATATACTCAATGATGCTCTAATGACCGTGTGTGGCCCAGTTTGGAGGTGACCCCCACAGTTCGTTCTTTTCCTCTTCCAATCCCCCTTATTCAGTGAATACTCATGGAGGCATGAGTACCTCTTAGGGGCTAGGCACTGCCAAGGGCTAGTAACGTACAGATAAGACGTGACTGCATGGCATTCAGGGACACTCCTTGTTGGGACTGAGTTAATTTATACAATTTAATTCCAGTTAACCAACAATGATGCATCAGATTTCTATGCACTGTGTGCCCAGACTTTTCTAAATCCTGGAAAGGTGGAAAAAGAAGCAAGGCCTGGGGGCGGGGGGGGGGGCGGTCAGCCCCACAGCAGCACCCTCTACTTTGTCTCTGTATTTTGGCTTCTCCCCACCTGTGTAAGCCCTTCCTGCCTTCAGGAAAAGCAATGCCCTGGGGGGGGAAGAACCCCAAGGGATCCCACACTGGCAGAAGCAGAAAGCAAATGCACACTCACAGGGACATGCATGGTACAGAGGTGGCCGGGGGAAGAAATGCCCGTATTTGAACAGAGAGTTGACACCAGGAGGGGAATAGGCCGTACAGGACAATGGAGCCTAAGCACCAGCTTCGTGGGCTGGCATTTCTCAGCCACCACCATTCTCTGTAGGCTGCAATGTAGGTGGAAATGCTTGGATGACAGCAGAGCTTTGAGAAAAGTCCTCAGGCAGCAGACGACAGAAGCACTGAAGGGAGGACGAGGGGGCAGGAAGGCTAAGCTGGTCATGAGGGCGTGCTGTGGTTAAGAGCCTGGCCCAGAGGAGGGGAGAAGAAGGGGGCAGACGAGCAGGATCACACAGAGTTCAGTGACTGGTTACATGAACAGCAATATAGGAAAGGGAAATTTAAGGACTAACGATTTAAAGGCCTCAACACTAAAGAACTTGTGGGGGAAAGAAGGAGGCTTTAAGTTAAGTGGGGAAAATTGGGAGTCATGGTGTGCCAGACTGGGCAGGTGTCTGAGCAAGGGTCTGACCGTGCATTTACTGACCTCGAGGTGAATTCCAGGGGGATGGGCAAGTCTCAAAACTGAGGGAGACACGGGGCCAGCGATATAGACACTTGTCCTCGAGGAAGATTATGTTTCCAAGGGAAAATAAAGTAACCAAGGGTAAGTGAGAGGAAGATGGGAAGCCACAGGGGAGGAAGGGGTGCGTGGGAAGCCTCCCCCAGCTGGGTGAGTGCTACGTTGAGGGGAGAAAGATACAAGCAGAAATATGGTCAACCAGCAGACACTGAAGGGAAGAGACGCATGAGGCCTGAGCAAGGATCATCCTTCTCTCTCTCTCTCCAGGCCTCCATGGGTGAGGGGCAGAGGGAGGCCGTGTTCCCGTTCGGCTCGTATTCACTCCACAGGAGAGAGATATTCCCTGCCCTGCTGATGTTCGGCTTGATGTGGAACTTGCTTTAGCCAACAGAACGTCAGTGGACGAGAGGCGAGCAGGGCTTTCAAAGTGTCTGTTTTTCTTGGTCCTTTGCAATCCTGATTTCTGCTGTGAGGAGAGTCTTGTCTGGTTACCACTGGTCACAGAAAGATGAGACACAGGGACCTAAGGCCACCAGGGAGCCTAAGCAGAACCACTCCAGCTGATCTGCAGCCCCAAAGCAAGAAATACATGTCTGTGGTTACAAGTCTCTGAAATCTTGAGGTGTTCATGACACTACTGGAGGAAAACCTGACTCATACAGCGTGAGCTGGGCGTCTGACACCATGAAACGTGCTCTTTTAAGGACGGCACCCCTCCAGGGCCTCCTTAACCACCGTGCTCAAATCATAAAAGGACAAATGGGATGAAAAACAATACCTATTTTAGCCGGTTCCGAGAGGAACTTGGTGGCTATACTGGGGTCATTTTCCCAAAGCAAGATAAGTCAAGAGTTATATATTAAATGTCTTAAATATCGATTGTTAGATAAAGCTGCACAGAATCAATCAGAAAGAAAAGGCCAGGGAATTTCACTGGGGCAAAGGGCAGGGTATACAAAGTCAGGGATATTGAAATTTGATTAGTTCAAAGAATTTTTACGAAATTGGTCATGGCAATAGCCCGCCAACATCTGATCTGACACTGAGGGAGAAGAGCTGAAGGTCTGGATTGGTCAAGAGATTTGCCCCACCCCTTCCCCCCCACCAAGCCCTTCTTCTAGCAGGGATGCTATCCCAAGCTTTGGGATCAGGAACAAAGGATCAGAGACAAGAGCTAAAGAAATGTCTGAGAAATGTTGTTTAATAGTGCCCCTGCCAGGTCTTCATGGCATCTACCAAACAAGCTAGTGCTCTGGGGCCTGGGAACAGAAATGTCAGGGAAATCCAGGGAAAGTCAAGCCGATCATAGTTTCAGGCCCCACACGGGCCAAACAACAGGCATAGAACACTTTACCCCACATCACTGCTGTCTGCTTTTTGTCTTTAGGAGGATTCTACCATTCACCAGATTAGCCCTCCCATGTATAAGGGGAAACTCAGCAATTTCAAGAATTCTGCTTTTTAAAAAGCTCATGAGACCTACAAAAGGGGATTCAATTTAGCTACTTCAGAGGTCAGACAAAAAGACCAGCTCCACTTATCCTTCTTGCTAAGCTGCTGATACCCTAAGAAGCTTACTGAATGCAACTTTCTGAATTTATTTTGTACTCAGCCTTTTGGAAGGAATCTAAATCTGGGAATCAGGGCATAAGACCAGAGTCTCCAGTGCGTTCCATTCATTTCTGCAGATGTGTCTCTTCAGTGATGTAATCCCTAATCTGGCATCATCTTCTCAAACATGGATAGCCGAGCCTGAGTGAGTCACCTCATAGATAAAGCCTGCCTTTTGGACCCAGCCATGTCCCAAGAAGACAGGGCATGAGACCCAGACAGGCAAACCCACCCCATCAGAAAGGGGGCTCACCTTCAGATCTTGCAAGAACGAGTGAACCCCAGGAGGCTGCACTGAGTGGTTATGACACAGAGGACAATTCTACAGCAGAGGACAGATGGACCTCCTCTTGCGCCCATCATTCATTATCTGGAGGCCGTGGGCCCTTCCTTCCTCTACGCCCTTGCCTGGGGAGGAATTCCTCTGCTCACTTGACTTTTCTCCCTTCACTCTCTGGGGTCCAGCTTAAATGTCACTTCTCTGGAGGCCTCTTGAACCAACTGCCTTACCTCCAAGGAGGCAGAGCAAGGAGGTGCAGCATTCTTTGTTTAGACCTTTATCATAACATTTTGCACGTGGTAGATTAATAATTTATATATTTGTTGCATGTTTCACACTGTGAGCTACTGCAAGGCCAAGAATTCCAGCTATTATTCATGCATATATCTCCAGGCTCAGAACTAGCTTTGGCACAGACTGACTACATCGCATAAAATATTTTCAAAATGGTAACCTACCCTAATTTAGAATGAAATGGGAAACTCTTTGTTTTAAGAAACAAAATAAATGCTCCCAAATTATTATATCTACTTTTATTCCACATAATTCTGAAAATGATTTGGGGTAAGAAAAAAAATATTTGATTTTTAAAATGAAAACTTACTAGTTTGGATTGATGGGGGGGTCAGTCTTGATTAGCACAAAGCTACAATTAGAAAATATTATAAAGATAATTTTAAACTTTCAAATACTAACTGTAACTTAAAATAAGCCTGTAACGGGGCGCCTGGGTGGCTCAGTGGGTTAAGCCGCTGCCTCCGGCTCGGGTCATGATCCCGGGTCCTGGGTTCGAGCCCCACATCGGGCTCTCTGCTAGGCAGGGAGCCTGCTTCCCCCTCTCTCTCTGCCTGCCTCTCTGCTTGCTTGTGATCTCTCTCTGTCAAATAAATAAATAAAATCTTTAAAAAAAAAAATAAGCCTGTAACTTACAATAAACTGTGGCTTAAACAATACGCCAATGACAGTGCCTGGGTACTTGCTTAAAAGAACAGATACAAATAAAGCAATCTATCAATTGTCCATTTATTTACATGGATTAAATATGTACTAGGCAATCCTGCTTTTGCAATTTGTTTAAGAAATCCTGCTTTTTTTTTCTTTTTTGGGGGTGGGGGGTATCTCTCTGGGATTGGATTAATCATAATCTTCTATTCCTGACACACGTTCATCATTGATCCATGCATGGCCTGCTCTCATTGACTTACTTAGTAATTTTTTAATAATTTAATGAGTGCTCACAAAACCACTACCCAAAACAAAAGCCAGAGAATAACACATCTTATCATTTGTTACCTCCCATGGAGCCCATCCTTTGCTTCCCCATCCCGAGGAAAGTCCCATCCCAAAGCCCATGGCCATCGTCCCCTGCCTGTCCTTTCCATACAAATCTTATTGCATCTAGCTATATTTCTAAAAGCATATTTTTATTTCAGTTGTTTTAAATCTATTAAAAGGACTTCATGCCATAGGTAATATTTGAGGATTTGCTTTTATTCACTGATTATATTTCTAAGATTTGGCCACATCTTTGGGTTCCCGGTGGCTCGTCTGTGGCTTAAGATTCCATTTTGGGACTATTACTCATCCACTCTCTTACAATGTCATGTGGGCTTCCAGCATTTTGCTATTGTTTACAGTGTAATTCTGAAAATCCTCGCTCATGTACAAGAGCCTCTCTCGGACAATATGCTTGCGTAGATCTGGGTCAAACGCTAAGTGAATATTCAGCTTTAGAAGGTAATGTTAACCTGTCTTCTGATGTGGTTGTGCCCATTTACTCTCGCACCAGCCCATATGAGGTATCTCATGGACCCACATCTCCTCCAGCACTTGGCACTGTCAGATTTAACAGCTACCACTTGTGATCAGTCTAGAGCTAACAGAAAGCATCAGTATTCACAAATTGGTACAACCTAGATTAATCCATGAAATCAGAAAATGCACTGGATTATAAAAATAACCTGCTGTAAAAAAAATTAGAAATATAGAAAAGCATCGAAAGAAATGAAAATAACAGCTATAATTTATCAAGGTTTAATATTCACTACAATGAAGGAATATTTCCCCTATTATAAGGGCAGCCTATGCTTACAATTTATCTAAAATCCCTTGGGAGCACTCCTTCCAGACCTACTAATATTCTCACTGGTCAGCTCAGCGTCACCAAAGTGTCACTGCACTGTCCCGGGTGCCCAGGAAACAGCAAGACTCTGGCTAAATACCAGAATTAAGAACTGAAGATGTGTTTTGAAATTCATAACATCTCCATTATGGGAGGTTCATGTTCTATACAGTGGTTTCAATCTATGCCTCTTTTGATCTGGGAGGAAGGAAGGGACTGGAAGTTCTTATTAAACACTTAATAAAAGCAGTTCTTTTATTTTTAAATCCATTTTCAGAAACTCCTTTGTACCACTGCACTTCCTTTCAGCAGCAAGATACCATTAAGGAAAGCAAAAACGGTCTGCATTATAACAAGGACACCACAGCCAGGCTGTGGGTAATTGAATGAAGGTGTTCCCCAAGGCACAGAGACTCAATTTCTAGGGGCACAGTGTATTTCACATCCACTAGGAAAAGAGTAAATCGGCCCAGCATGAACAGAGAGTGTGCTCACAGCACATCTTCTGGTGACTGAAATTCAAATTTATGGACATCTCACTATGGGCCAGGCACTGTGTTAGCGGTGGGCATTCAGAGAGGACATAGCACTTGCTTCCCATGGTATCGCCCCCTGCCTGGGAAGACACACAAGTCAGGTGATTACGAAATAAGAAAGAATGGAGTGAGAGCTATTATTAGGCACCTCAGAGGGGGAGCAAAAACCTCATTTGGACTTAGGGTCTCTGGGTGGTCCTCATGGAAACCGTGTGAGATTTGAACAGGGCTCTCCACGGTGATTAGAATATCTGTAGGAAAAGTAGGGCAATTCTGGACAGCAGGGAGAGGGACTTAATGCATTCAGAGAGTCAATCAGTTGCCCATTTAAACATTTATTCAGCATGGACTATGTTGCAGGACCACCCCAGGCACTGGGTATGCAGAAGTGAATGAAACCAAGCTTCCGAAAGGCCTTTCTGAGGAGTTAGCAGGGAAGCAGGAGTTTGAAGGAGGAGCTGGAACCTGCCATACCAACAGCAGTTGGCAGAACTTTATAGAGAGAAGGAAGGGCACACGCTAAACCTTAAGGTGGGACAGCCCTTGGAATGGCCCTGGTGGTGAAAGGAGGCTGGGGGACCACACAGGGATATGTCAAGCTGAAGGACCAGAGGTGTCATTCAACAGTCAGACAGAGGCAAGATCACCTGCCATAAGGAGTGTGAAATTTAAAAAACATCAGAAGCTTTGAGGGGGATGCTTTGTGACGAGTCTGGGGTGCTTGGGGATGGGGAGAACAAGGAAGCATAGTCCCAAATACATCTGTGAAAGGTTGCTCTGCGTGAAGGGGGCCGGAAGGCTGAGAGAGGAGGTGGCAACAGTAGTTCAGGCTACAGACGATGAGGACCCGCACTGTGCCTGTGGTGGTGGAGACAGAGTGGGTGGATTCAAATATATCTTTTGTTTTTTTTAAAGATTTTATTTATTTGACAGAAATCACAAGTAGGCAGAGAGGCAGGCAGAGAGAGAGAAGGAAGCACGCCCCCCAGTGACAGAAAGCCAGACGTGGGGCTCTATCCCAGGACCCTGGGATCATGACCTGAGCCAAAGGCAGAGGCTTTAACCCACTGAGCCACCCAGGTACCCCTCAAATGTACTTTTTATACCTTTTTTTTACTTGTGGTAAAAAAACATACCTCCATACTGTTTTTCATAGTGGCCACAGCATTTTACATTCCCACCAACAGAACACAAGGGTTCTGACTGTTCCACATCTTTGCCAACACTCATTATATCCTATTTTTTGATAGTGGCCATCTTCATGGGTGTGAGGGGATATCCATCCCACGGTGGTTTTGATTTGCATTTTCCTGACGATCAGTGATGTTGAGCATCCTTAGGTGCTTGTTGGCCGACTATCTATCTTCCCTGGAGATTGTATATTCTTTGCCCATTTTCAAATCAGATCGTTTTTGCTATTGTGGTTGTTGTTAGGTTGTAGGAGTTCTTTACATATTCTAAATAGTAGCCCCTTACCAAATCTACGGTTTGAAAATATTTTCTCCTATTCTATAAGTTGATTTTTTACTCTGTTGACAGTTTCCCTTGCCTTGCAGAAGTCTAAATGTCATGTACTCCCACCTGCGTAATTTTGCTTTTGTTACTTGGGCTTCTGGTGTCATATTCAGGAAACTGTTGCCAAATCCAATGTCATGAAGCTTTTCCAAGGAGTTTTATATTTTCAGATCTTGTGTTCTGGGTTTTTAATTCAAGTTAACTTTTATATATGATATAAGACAAGGATCCAACTTCATTCTTTTGCATGTGGATATCCAGTTTTCCCAACATTTGTTGAAGAGACTATCCTTTCCCCCAATATGTAGCCTTGGCCCTCCTGTCAAAGATCATTTGACCTACATATCAGGCTTTATTTCTGGGCTACTTGATTCCATTAGCCTGTCTGTCTCTGTCTTTATGCCCGTACCTCACTGTTTTGATGACTGTAGCATTGTGATGTTTTGAAATCAGGAAGTGTGTGGCCTTTGGCTTTGTTTTTATTCTTCAAAATTGTTTCAGCTTTTTTGGGTCCTTTGAGATTCCATATGAATTTAGGATTTTTTTTCTATTTTTATAAAAAATACCATCAAAATTTTGACAGGGATTACAATGAATCTATAGATTGCTTTGGGTAGTAATGGACATTTTAACAATATTAGTTCTTTCAATCCATGAACATGGGATGTCTTTCCATTTATTGGTCTTCTTTAATTTCTTAGTTAATTAATTAGTATACAAGTCTTTCACCTCCTGAGTTAAATTTATTCCTAAGTATTTCATTCTTTTTGATGCTATTATAAATGGGTTTGTTTTCTTAATTTCCTTCTAACAATTAGTCATTGTTAGTATATAGATATGCAACTGAATTTTGAGTATTGATTTTATATCCTACAACTCTGCTAAATCTGTTTATTAGTTCCAACAGGGTTTTTGGTGTTATCTTTAGGGTTTTCTACATATAATGTCACCTGTGAACAGACCTAATTTTACTTCTTCTTTTGCAATTTGGAGGAATTTTATTTCTATTTCTTGTTTAATTGCTGTGGTTAGGACTTCTAGTACTATGAATAGAAGTGACAAGAGAGGGTACCCTTGTTTTTTTCCTTATCTTAGAGGGAAAACTTTTAGTTTTCACCAATGAGTATGATTTTAGTTGCAAGCTTTTCATAAAGGCCTTTATTATGTTGAGGTAATTTCCTTCTTTTCCTAGCTTGTTGAGTGTTGTTTTTTTTTTAATCATGAAAGGGTTAAATTTTGTCAAATGTCTTTTCTGCATCTGTTGATATCATCATGTGGTTTTTGTTCTTCATTCTGTTAATGTGGTGTATATTACAATGACTGACTGAGGAGGGAAATGGGGAAACTCAAGAGTTGGGATTTAGATATTTTAGACTAGAGATTCCTGGAAGATTCCCAGGCAGAGATGTTTGCTGGACAGCTGCACCTACAGACTTAGAGGTTAGAGATGCCTGAGAAAGCAGCACAGGGTATATTTAGAGAAAAGAGAAGAAGGCAAGGTAGCCAGAACATGGTGTTCACCAAGAGACAAGATGGAAAATAAACCCAGAATGACTTCCTAGAGCTAGATCATGGTGTCAAGCTCCAAAACTTGGATTTTATTTTCTGTAAACTGATTTCTGTAAAAGGTTTCTTTTTTTCCCCCTTTGAATAACAGAGTTGTTTATCCATGGCTTTATTTCTCATTTAAAAAGTAATATATGTTGGGACGCCTGGGTGGCTCAGTTGGTTAAGCAGCTGCCTTCGGCTCAGGTCATGATCCTAGCGTCCTGGGATCGAGTCCCACATCGGGCTCCTTGCTCAGCAGGGAGCCTGCTTCTCCCTCTGCCTCTGCCTGCCATTCTGTCTGCCTGTGCTTGCTCTCTCTCCCTCTCTCTCTCTCTGACAAATAAATAAATAAAATCTTTAAAAAAAAAGTAATATATGTTCATTATGAAAATAAGGAATCACATAAAGAATAAAATGCCAGCCATCTATAATTCCACCATCCACCTATAATTACCAATAACACTATAGCCTATTTCCTTCTAAGGACTTTTTTCTTACTCTTCACACCCATATTTTGTATATATTACAAAACTGAAATTACACTATATATATTAATTCTATATTCTACTTTTTTTACTCAACATTTTGCCATAAACATTCAGCTATGTGACTAAAGAGTCTCTGTTACACATAATTTTAATTACAATGTGATATTATATTGGATAGATATAAAATAATTTTACATTCAATTATTGTGGACATTTAGACTTTCAGAATTTTCTATAATGGGGAACCTGAGTGACTCAGTCGGTTAAGTGTCCAACTCTTGATCTCAGCTCAGGACATGATCTCAGGGTCGTGAATTCAAATGCCGCAACCAGCTCCATGCTGAGCCTGGAAACTGCTTAAGATTCTCACTCTCCCTCTCCCCTGTCCCACTTTCCCCCTCACAAAAAAATCAATCAATCAATTTTCTGTAATGGACCTATTATAAATATTCCTATGAATACCTCTTTACTCCATTTCCAAAAGGAGAATTTGAGAGTTAAAGGCCATGAACATTTAAAGATTTTTGAATCTGCTGGCAAGTTATTTTTAGAAAAGCTAGACCAACTTATATCCCTACTGTATAAGACTGCTCATTCATCACATCTTTACTATTATTAAGCATTATGGCTTTAAAAATATTTAAAAATTTTGTAGATGAAAAATAATTTATCTTTGACATTTTCATGAAACTGTGAGGCAGAAACCAGAGTCTCACAAAACTCCATTCTAGTAAATTCAAACCATGCCACTGAAGCGTTCAATTTTGAGTTTAAGCTCACAAAATAAGAATAAATTTCTAATAAGACTAGTCTAAAGCAGCAGAAAAGACCTCATTTCTGGCAGTCTCAACTGGACATCGAAGCTACCAAGGGCAGCCCGACAAAGTCACGCTAAGCATCAAGCTACCCAACATCCTAGAGACAGATCCCTAAGGACTCATCCTAACTTGTCAGCTTTCTGTAGAGAACAGAAAGGAAAAATTAATGTGGAGGATTAAGCAAGTTACAGTCTCTCTTCTCTCCCTACCATTGATGAAGAGTTGAACTATAATCCAAAAACCATTTTTTCAATTCAAAATTCACCTGGAAGCAAAATTACTCAACCTCTAGTATCATACAAAAGAACTGCGGAGGCATAAGTGTTTGGAGTTATACACAGTGGGGGTGGGGGCAGGCACTGGGAAGACTCAAAGGGTAGTCCCCTTCCTTCTTTTTTTAAAAAATATTTTATTTATTTATTTATTTGAGAGGGAGAGAATGAGAGAGAGAGAGTGAGAGAGCACGCATGAGAAGGGGAAGGTCAGAGGGAGAAGCAGACTCCTGCCAAGCTGGGAGTCTGATGCAGGACTCGATCCTGGGACTCCAGGATCATGACCTGAGCTGAAGACAGTTACCAACCAACTGAGCCACTCAGGCACCCCTCCCCTTCCTTCTTATGGTGAATCTTAATCTAGATCCATGAAAATTGGGATCAAGTAAAATCCCTATTTTCCTGCAGGCTGAGCCCTATCAGGGTTGGTATGGACGGAGAAGACCCAGGTGTGGTCACCAGCATGCTGTAACAGAGGCAGTGTGCAGAAACCCCTTCAGCACGTGCAGAAGTTTCAAATGAAAGGCGTTGCACACTTGTGTCCCTTCATGATCTCATCTCAGAGAAAGCTCTGGACTCTGGTCTTACAAATCTAAAAATCGGATATTAATGTGCTCTAAAAGGCTTTGCCTCTTGAGAGCCCATGTTCATTGGCCAAGCAGAGTTGTACAGATCACAATGCCAGGTTCTTATGCACATTCTCTACTCGCAAGTACACTTGTAGGAGAAATCAAATGATAATCAGAAGGTCCTGAATCAGGGAAGGCAAGGGGACGACCTGAGAGGTCTTCTCCGCCACGGTTACTGAAGGCCTCTGTGCAACTGCCTGAGGTGGCCTTCATCTCCTCTATTTCTCCTCGTCCTTTGGAGCTCAGCTCAAATATCCCCTCCCCAAGGAAGCTTCCCCAGCTCCCCCAGATCGGTTTTCCACCCCCACTTACACCTTTTTATCCACCCTGCGTTTTTCCTTTAAGCACTATGGCAATGGCAATTTTTTTTTTAAGATTTTATTTATTTGACAGAGAGAGATCACAAGTAGGCAGAGAGGCAGGCAGAGAGAGCGAGAGAGAGAGGAGGAAGCAGGCTCCCTGCCCAGCAGAGAGCCCAACGTGGGACTCGATCCCAGGACCCTAAGATCATGACCTGAGCCGAAGGCAGAGGCTTAACCCACTGAGCCACCCAGGCGCCCCGCACTATGGCAATTTTAATTAAAAGGTTTCTTATACTCTGTTGTTTCTGATCTTTCAGGTCCCTGGGAATAGAAGCCATGTCTGCCTTACTCACCACCTTACTCCTCATCTCTAGTACCCATAGTACACAGCAGGTGTTCTAATATTTGTGGAAAGGAAGTGGGGAAGGATAAGAGAGCACAAAGGCTGCAGGTCTACTGTGGGAACAGCCTTCCAATGGGACTTCGAGTCCCTTAACCAAGATCCTCTTTCCCTTTGACAGTGTCAGAAATGGGCACTGCCAAATCTGCCCTCCTCTCTCTCATTTTGTGTTTCTACTGCTGGCCAACCATCCTTTTAACACTCACTTTGTTATTGTTGTTGTTTTTAATTTTTTAAAATATTTATTTGACTGTAGAAAGAGAAAGAAAAACAGAGAGAGAAAGAGAGGGGGAGCAACAGAGGGAGAGGGTGAGGGAGAAGCAGGCTCCCTGCTGAGCAGGGAGCCCCACACAGGGCTCAATCCCAGGACCCTGAGCCAAAGGCAGAGGCCCAATCAACGAGCCACCCAGGCGCCCCATTAACATTCACTTTGGTTGGATACGCAACAACTCTGGTCAGGTTACAGTGGAATTGGACTGGCTGCAGTGCCATTCTGTTGCTGAAGCAGCTTTGTTCTCTCCTGGCCTAACTGAGTTTATGATCATGCATAATTAAATTTCAGAGAATAGCCATACTTCCAAGTTCTTGGGGTTACCACACTGTCAAGCCCCTGTAATCAGCACACTGCGACTCAAGGTTAAGGGAAGGGGTGCCCCAGGATACACCGTAGTCATAGAAGAAATAGGACAATGATGTGTGCATGTGGCTGAAGCCTGCTCGTACTTCATACACACAGAAGCTGGAGATGACATTCTTACATGCTTCGGCTATTTTCGCAAATATGATATTAATTTTGATAATTAAAAACAGAACAAGCGGTGGCCTGGGAGTCTGGGTGAGATCTCTATTGTTGTGATCCCAGCCCTGACACGAACTTGGCTGTCAGCAATCTTCTTCCACGCTGGCTTCTGGTAAATAAAGGAGTTCGGCTAGAAGACCCAACAGCACCTTCCCCTCTTGACATTACAGTATCCAAGTCATCTAAGACCTTTCCCCAACTTCATAAGCACCCAAAGACCAACCCAGCTGCTGGCACTGACCAACACACACACGGGAATCTGGGATAAGCCTTTCCAAAGAATTATGGTGATGTCTTGGGATTTCCATGACTGCAAATGAATCACTCAAGAGACCAGCAGATGTCCCCGAGACCTGACACTAGCTAACACAAGATTCTCTGACATGCAAACTTTCTTGACACTTAGGATGGAGGGCTGAGATACCTGAAAATCTGACTGTCACCCAGGTGATGGCCCCTCTTCTTTCCATTTTTCCCAGCAGCAGGATGCTTGTGGAAATTATTTTCTGTATGTAAGATAGTCGATCATGATAAAATGTTTTCATAAACATATAACTTTGACGATCTTTGCAAAAAGCACTTCCCTTCTCTATTCTCGATGCTGGGAGTTCAACTTCCTTCACATCAGCCCCACAATGCACAGATCCTGTCACTAGTGTTAAATTACTCTCTCAAACAGGCGTTCAGCTGTAGTACAAACAAACTCATTATTAATCGGTTTATAACCCAAAAATCACCTCAGTTTTAATTAGCTGGTATGTTAAATTCAAAGTCATGTGGAGGTTTAAACATCCTACAAACAAACACTCCTTAGAAAACACGCATCTCCGAGGAGACCTTTCCCTATCTGAGAGGAAATTATCAAAAAGAATAAAGACAGCCACGAAGGGATCTGCCCTCCAGAGACACATAGTTGTCTCTCCTGTAGCAACTGTGAACAGACTTCGCTCGAAGTGTGAATTCCATCGATTTCTTCCATTTAGCTCAAACAGGATGTTTACAAAAGAAAGAGAGAAAAAACCCAACACCCCGAGATTGTGTCTGAAGATGGGACTGGGATCGGTGTACTACTTGCCTCGAGTAGTAAGACTCTACCCCCAGGGCCTCTCGAACACTGGCGATGTGCTGCTCGAGGACGGAGCTGGTGGCTGTTGGAAGAGCCGCACTGCCACCGGCCTGGAAGTCGCTGGAGTTTTCCGCCGCGTTATCACCTAGGTAGTGCTCGTGAAACTTCAGAATTCCTGAAACCAGACAGGCACAGCCAACATCATGCAAGGCCAGGGTTACGCGAGGGAGGGCTGGAGGCAGGGGGTAGCCCTCTTGAGCAAGCATGCCATCCAAACCGTGTGAAGAGATTCTGAAATCAAGATCTTGAGAGGGCTTTCCAGAATTTGGTCAGTACCCATTTCTACAGCTTTTGTCATGAGGTTTGGTGCTTGAAACCAGGGAATTTAAGATAAGGCTTCTGCTCTTGACACTATATTCAGAAGCTTATGGGATGACGACTATTTCATATGTATTTCCAAACAGATGCTTCTCAGAAGCACCGACTAGGGAAAGTTTTCTTTCCCGAATGGTGCACGAGCATGCCAAGGTACATTCTCCCCAGAAACTGAAATTCTGAACAGAAATATAACTAGCCAAGTAGAAACTGTGTTACTCAAAGACCTTTTATTTCACAAAAGCTAGTCGAAATAAATGCATCATCATATAAAGGCCAGATAAAAATATTTTAAACCATTTTTAAATAAGACTAACTGGTCAACCATCATTAATAGATTAAAGGAGCAAAAAATTATGGCTGCATGAAACTGAAGCAATCTATAGTGGTTTTCTGGCAATAAACATAGGACATATTCTCAAATGGTAATGAGGTGTGTCAGCCCTGGAAAACGCTGCTCCTCTCTGATTGGATTAGAGCCCCAGTGAAAGCTTCAGAGTCTCATTAAGAGCAAAGAAGACGGGAAAGAGAAACAATGGGAGCCTCATTATACATGGCTCATTATTACAGGGATTTGGACATACCACCTGTCAAATCATGTCCCCAAAACATAACAATGACAGAGAGAAAGAGCTTGGTACCTCCCTCACCAGCCATGTCCTCCCAGGCATCAGTGCCCCTCTGGGGGGCGGGGCATACACAGGGACTCATTCCACGGCAGCTGACACTCACCAAGTCACCACGAACATCACAACTAAAACCTCAGCATAAAAAGGTCAGAGGTAAGAATGTTCTTTATGGAAATCCCATAAAAAACATGGAATTAAGGGGGAAAGATTATAAAAAAAATTATGCCAAGGCACCGAATCTACAGGCATGAGTGCTCAGAACCCAAGAGGCATCAGAGAGTTGCCATCCAGCCAGCATCCTTTTTTTTTTT
Organism: Enhydra lutris kenyoni; assembly: GCF_002288905.1. Classification (NCBI taxonomy): domain Eukaryota; kingdom Metazoa; phylum Chordata; class Mammalia; order Carnivora; family Mustelidae; genus Enhydra; species Enhydra lutris. Next base: position 4,777,706 of record NW_019154157.1, on the reverse strand, counting down.
TTTTTTTTAAATCAAAGGGACAGAAACACAATCAAGAAAATCTTGTCAATTCTCCCTGGCAGTTGAACTTTCTGAAATTGGCTTACAGATATTCAAGAAGCCCATTCTTCAAGATTCCCAATTATAAGATCCACTTCCCCAGTCAATAAACTCTAATTGGATCTGGTGTGTCTCCAACATGGTAAAGCCATCAGCATTTTATTATGCAAAAAAATATGGCCCTAACAGCTAATTAGTGGTTCTGTATTTAGTGAAACAGTTACAGCCTGAACATTTAATGCTGATTTAATCAAAGAGGATTTTTACTTCGGAAACAAATTTACAACAGAACTGGTTAAAATGGGTTCTGCTAAATTCGGAAATTTCAAGCCTGAGACTTCGTTTATATATGGTGATAAGAGCTGCTGGGATCATTTCAGTCTAACTTCACCCTGACAAAGGGTCACAATTATTAAATCATATCTAGAAAGAACTCGTTAGGACTTCCAGTCATCGCTTTATTCGCTAATGAACAACAGCTGCCTAAAAATAGGGCCGCTGGTGAAATGAATCCTCCGCTCTTCGTGTTCCTTGATGAATGCTTCCAAGTTCACCAGCGAGGAGCAGCGATTTCTTGGGGGAATGAGGAAGCTGGGCTGTCTTATTAATTGAATGCCCCACCACAGAATATCGGCCGTGGCTGAGGTTTTGCCGAAAGCCGACATCAGCTCCTTAGTCTGATCTATGGTAATGAGCCTCTTCTACCTCTAGTCATTAGACTTTCTCAGTCTAGTGTCTTCATTGCCCAGTTCCCATAGAAAGAGATCTTACCTGCCCCAGGAGCAAGCAGCCAGCTATACAGGTAGCCTGCGGCCAGGGAATAGTAAAGTACTAGTCCCCTCTGGCCATTAACCATCTCTAAGATCTGATCAATAGTGACTGGGGAGTAGGGGTCCGAGTCCTGTTGTCCTGTTTGTCGTTCTACCAGAAGATCGGCAAATGCCCGTGTCCGTCCTCTTTCTGCCACAGCGAGGGCTTCATCATGATGGCCTAGGACACAAAAGCCACATGGTGAGGAGTCCCTGGGGGAGTGTGTTTATCCACAAAGGGCCATCAGGTACAGAGATCCTGGGCGGAAACCTCACTGCACTCCTCTGCGGGGCACAGTCTCCGTTCACATCCAACCCCCTGCCTCAGATGATAGGTACAGCGCCACTCTTCTAAAACTCCACGTTTTCAGACCCCCCCCACCCAACCTAAGCCATTAGGCTTTCCCCTGTCGACAGTCATACCCCAAGAGAGCCAACTTTGTTCAGAGGATGGTCCTTGGCTCTGCCTGCTCTCCAATCCACAACCTGAGTTGCTCCTTGGCCTCATGGCGTCTGACCCCATTCACTTTAGCTATTTGGACCTAATGCTTTGCATGCTGGTTACCCTCTCATATCCCTGCTCAACTTTGATTCTGACTTGGCCTTGGCAGATAAACCTACAGGACCTGGTTCCTGACCATTTTTCTATTTCTCTTCGATGCAGCCCCTCTATGCATCACACTGTCCTGCCCCACTAGCACATCCCCCCCACATGATACCTCTGTGTCTTCACACCTGCCAGTCCCTCTGCTGAGTGTGTCCTATTCCCTCTCAACCTTGGCTCAAAAGGAGGGTCCTAACCGTTGCCCCCTCTATCTCAAAGGGCTATTGTAAAGATTGACCAAGGTGCCGCATGTGAGATGCCTGAATGGGTTATTCAAAGTATCACATATATAACAGGTGATATTATTGTTAGGGCTGAGACCTCATTGCATTCTAGGCTCCCACACATTTGCTTCTCTTCTCTTCCGGTCCCCACGGGCAAAGGGTTTAAACCTCTGAAGTCTCTAGTTCTTTGAAATTGCTTTTCTCTTTCAAAGCTTTTCTTCAGTCTTTCAGTTCAATTCCTGATCCCTTTCCCTAAGAGACTAGTCTGTTATCTAGTTTAAAAGCTAAATGCACACACATGAGGGCACCAACAATATATAAGGCAACATACTTTCAAGTGAGGATTGTTCAGAGTGTTTAGAACGAATATAATGCAGAGGATTTGCTTGCATCATAAATACAGAGAAGGAAGATTTGCCCAAACTAGGGTCCAAAGAGAGAACAGGCAGAGGCAGGAGACCAGATGCCGCAGCTCTGACAGCACTCCAAGGATGCCTAGCTACCTGCAGTTCCAGTATCAGTAGAAAGGGGGATTTACATGTGTGTATGCAAATGTCTTCTTTACCCTATTAAGTTATTAACTGGAACAGCAGGGATGATTTCTGTGCACGTTGGAAAATCGGCCCCAAAGTGTTAGGCAGACTTAACACTGTGATTATAATAGATAATAAATTGTAATCTCAGGCAATAAGCACATTTAATAGATACACTTTTCAAGAGGAGGCCTGGGCATTCAGATACACACAGCAAAGGACAGGATCTTACTGACAAGGCCTCAACATCCAACTTCAAAGACATTGTTAGTTCTGGTAAATACCTCTTCCACCCATGGTCTGGGTTGGGGGAAATGGCCAGCAGAGCTGGACAGGCCTGAGAAGAGGCAGAAGACAGGGCAGCTAAAAGAGGGTGACGGACAGCAGAGGCCCCAGTGAGGGAAATGCATGCTGCCCCAGTGCAAGGCAGCACACAGGCCTGGGAGAATGATCACTGCCTAGGTCACAGCCTGGGAGGGCAGACCCAGACAATAAAAACACTTACGGAGCAGGAAACGAAAGACCTATGTGGCAGAGGAAACAGGGAAGAGGCCAGGCATCTTGTCAGGTACGCCTGCAGGTCTGAGTGGTGGGAGGGAAGCTGAGGGAGAGGAGCTCAAGCATCTCTAGCCCCAGGACACTTTCTCCAGCTCCTGGGTCTATCTGCCAATATGCTTTGTTTTCACAGCACCTGAGTTTCTTTTACCCTAAGCACCCATCACAGCACCGTACAGGACTCCCTGACGTCTGTCTTTCACCAGGCTGACTGCTTCTGGAGGCCAGGGACCAGGCCTTCTGGCCTTTCATTCCCAGGACTGGCACATGGCACCTGGTAGGTGCTCTACAAATACTTGCTGACTAAACGGACACATGTTCGGTGACTGGACTGCAGTTGTAGCTTCACGGCCTGATGTCATGAGTTAGATTTCGCCCCAGCAGCCCTGGAATGACTCAGACACGCAGGCTCACTTGCAAGAAGTGGGAACCCCGGCCGCTCTCACCCAGGCTGACGAGCACCCGCTGCAAGGCCTGGTAGGACGAAGTCTGCAGGTCAAAGAGGGAGAGTTTGTAGTCCGTGCTCAGCTGCGCCTCATGTCGGATTGTTTCAAATAATGCCGATGCCCTATAGAGCTGCAAGTAGGGGACAAAGAATGTCATTCATTCCCCAGAAACCACTATGGCCAGAGACAACTTGTGTACCCAACTTGGTGCCCCAGTCTAGAAACACTTTTTTCCAGGTAGGTTCCTGTAGACTGGAAGAGGCATCATATCAGATCACACCCAGGAAATGATGGTTTATGTGCTCAATTAGACCAGGGGATCTAAAAGACAAAGCTTATGGACTTCCAGTTTGGAAGTTGCAAGAAAAAAAATCAGCTATTAATCCAATCAGGGGCTGATTTTGATTAAAACAAACAAAGCCTCTCCTTTTGCCCTCAAGCAACCATAATTTAGTACCCACGGCCTCACTCAGCCCCAGGGCCAGAGTGAGAGCAGGTACAGAGCAGACAGGCTGGAAACAAGGCTGAGATTGGGGGATTGAGGAGGAGCAGGCAGCCATCCTTTCATGAGGAGGTCAGCTTTGGCAAGCAGTTCAGCCGAATCAAACACTGTCCTCCGCAACAGTGACCAGGAGTAGGTCTTTCCGGGACAAGCTCCCGCAGCCACACCTGCTCACAGGGACATCCCCAGGACCAGATGCTCAACATTCCTACAGAGACACTGCCCTGCTGCTCTAAGTGGCTTCTCCGTGAGACTTTTCTCTAATATTTATATGCAAGGAATAGTATCCAATTTTAAGTTCATGCAAATTTAAAAAAAACAGAATTCTAGGACTAAGAACTTAGTATCCTCAGCTCTACCACTAATTCATCCTGTGACCTGGGGCAAGATTTGGAGTCTCGGTTTCTTCTTTTCTATAAAGGGGATGGTGATCATTCTACCTTCAGAGGTATTCGAGGAATAAATTCAGTGAGTGACAGTACTTGAAAACTGCAAAGCACTATAGTAATATAAGTTTTAATTTTTTAAACAAGGAACTAAAGAATTCTTTAAACTGCCTTTAATAGATTAAAAAGGAGAGAGAAACACCACCACATTCCAGGAGGCCATGGCACAATTTCAGTCACATCACCTCATCAGTTCCTGTGAGCACCTCCGATAGGAGCCTTGATTCACCTGCCCTTGGGCTCCTGGGCCTCGCACAATGCCTCAGCAGGAATTACTCACACGCGGCCCAAGCTTTGAGTGTGTGATTTTGGATGATGCCATCTCACAACTCCTTCAGCTTGACAGAGGAACCACAACTCTAGGATCTTTCCAGTCTCCAGAGCCAGCATGAGAGTGGGCTTCTCTTCAACTATTTGTACATATGCAGAAACATGAACTCTGTGTGTGTATGTGTGTGTGTACAAGTGCATGTATGTCTATGGGTGTGTGTGTGTGTGTGTGTGTGTGTGTGTGTGTGAGAGAGAGAGAGAGAGAGAGAGAGAGAGAGAAGGAAGTATCCACTGATGTGTCTAGAAACCTATAAAGACATTAAATCCAATGATTATGAATTCTTGAATTACTTCTCTCATAAAATGTATGTAATTTCATATTAAGGTTTAATGAGGAATGGTAACATGTAACACAAGAATGCCAAAGAGATCGTTGAGAAATTTCTCATACAAGTGAGCAGGAATCCTGACTAAGGCTCAGCACTTCTGGGCTGGAAAATCTATACACCAATCCAAGTGCAGAGGTTAGCACCTTGTAGCGAACGTCAACACTACTTGGACAGTAATCCCAAGGGCTTCCGTGCTTCTGTCAACCAAATCCACTTGGAACAGGGGTTCTTCTACTCACCTGATGTTGGGCCTCCTCCAGGTTCCCGCTAGCCCAAAGGGAGAGGCCAAGACCATGGCGAATTTTGGCTTCATCTTCTCTTCGGCCCAGTTGCTCAGCTAACCTTAAGCCTGAAATCAGATAGAGAAATGCTAAGGACACACAGAAGATGGACAATCCCCCCTGGCCAAGGAGTCCTGGAGGTTAATTCTGCACCAGGTGTATATAAAGAATGTTAATAACAGAGCTAAATAAAATGGGGGACAAGAGTAGAATCAGTCAAGGCCGAGTAAACATTCTCTTCAAATTCTGTGTTAGTGGCGACCTTTCCAGAACAGTCCAAGATGCCACAGCAAGAGCTCAGGTGATGGCTATCAGCAGGAAACAGGTCTGCAGGGCAGGCAGAAACACTGAAACGTGAATGGAACCTAACCTGGCTGCCCTCCCAGCTGTGAAATCCCTAGCTTTGCAAATGAAAACTCCGGGCCTATAAATTTATCCAACCGAATTCTCTGGCAGGCCAACGCTGTTCCTGACAGTTCGAGTCAAGCACAGAAGCCAAGCTAATACTCTTCCCTATCTCATGTACATAGCATCCAGTCAGTGTCGATGGGAGACACATTTGATGTTCTCCCGAAAGGCAGAACGCTCACACCGTCTGACCCTGCCTTCTGTTACCGACACCACTGAGGCATTTCATGTCCGATCTGTTTTTCCTTTAAGGCTGACACTTTGATATGGCTCGGCAGGGTTACAGAACAAGTACTATAATGAGTTGAAAGCCTTAAATGAGACTGTCCTCATTCTAGTGGCCTTCAGACAGACACCTGCAGTTTGGGTCACTTACCTACAGCAAGCTTCTGGCTTTCGGGACACCAGCAACCGCCAAAGCTTTGGGAGAGCCAAATCTGAGGGCAACCATTTATTGTCCTGGCCACTAAGCAGTTCTCAGCATCACTCTGTCCTCATGATCTGGCTCTCTGTACACAGGAGTTAGCTTGTGCAGAAGAGCGCAGGAAGGTTCCCACACTACAGCTGCACGCACAAAGGAACGACTTCCTTTTAAAAATCTGATTTAGAGTGGATGGGAGCCTGCCTCTGAGCATGCTGGGCCCATGCAATTTCTGACTTCTGAAAAGGAACTGAGTCAGCTGAGAGGATAATAAAAGTGATATTCAGGTTTGCGCTCATAAAATACCTTGCATTTCACAAGGCACTTAGAAAACTCAGAAATACCATTTTAAAACCTGTCGCTGGGTAACAAAAATAATACTTGCAAATTATTCACATGTTAAAAAAACACCTCATACAATAGGAACACAAATGGAAGAAGATGGTTCTTGGATGAAAACCAGGAGAATACCAGTTGTTTTAATCTTCAACACACTAAGCATATTCATTCTTCAAGGCAGCTATCCCTGCTAAAGGTTCTCCAGTGAAGAGCTAAAAGGCTGGGCAGACACAGTATCTGTCCCCCTCATTCCTATCAGCCTCTGTCTCTTAGGAATCTAACCCAGCACCCCAGCATCCCTGAAGCCTGGTTTCCCAGGAACTAGTTGCATGTAGCTCCAGGTAGGTCATAAATGGGTCCAGGCTCCTTTTCTTCATTTGCAGAAAGAGAGAAAGCCGGATGAGACCAGTGGCTTTGATCAGGGTTGTCTGTACACATCACCTGGAGAGCTTCTACCAAAATCTCAGACCAGGCCCCACCTGTGAGGTTCAAGTGCCCTGGGGCAGGGTGATGCTGACTCACAGCCCCCTCTGAGAGCCAGGAGAGGGGCAGGGCACAAAGGTGGTTTCTGGCTCCACTGTTCCCTCGGCGCAAGAGGCTGTAGGCCTAACTCAGAAGCACTCAGAAAGGGCCTTCCAGGTGTCCGCACCTGTAACATCTCATGAGAAGAGGCATCTAATCCCACCTAGGAGCCGCACCAGGCTTTCTGGTGGAGTACAGCCGCAGAACAGACACCATGGAGATGCCATGATGAGAATTTAGATCTCTGCGAGATTCAGAATTACAAGAAACAATAAAAGTGAAATTGAGAGTTTTCCATAAATGTAGAATTATGTTACAATGTCTCAGGCAAAGCAGCTGCTTTATGGAAACAATATTTCAGGAAGTACAAAAGAACACAGTTGTCATTTGCTGGGTCTGAATTTAATAGTTTTCACAAATTCGACTGAAAATCGCCCCCAGTCTGTTGGAATTTTACCACAGTTAAGTTTCAGGAAACCCAAAGCCAACTCTCATATTTGATGCATGGAGGCAGAGCGCCTATGGAGTGGGAGCCAAAAAAGGTCTGGGAAGTGGCTCCCAGCCTCTGGGTAACCTCTCAGCCTGCAGGCCAGAGCAATCCCTGGTCTGCACAAAGAATGACAGCAAACCGTCAGCTTCTGGCCCAGTCTCCCCTTTGCTTCCTGCTTCCTGGCTTCCCAGCTGGGGCTCAGGAGTAATGCGGGATATATCAATGTTCCAACCCTGTGCTGTGCTTAGAAACAACAACACACAGGGTCTTGTGTGGTTCTTGGGGTTGGAAACTTGGGCTGGGGCCCACTCCACCATGAACTGACCACAGGGTCAGGACCAAGCCACTGGACTCCCTGAGCCTCGGGTCATTTGGCCGCAAACGGGAGTAGAGATACACCTCTGAAGGTTACTGTGAGAATGAAATCCGGTTAAATAAACTAAACATGCAAAGACCCTTGGAAGCTGGAAATGAGAGTTTTTGCTTAGAAATCAGCAACTACTTCCTTTTACTAGTGAGCCAAGAACATCCTATCTGCCATTCTTCCCTCCCAGGATGGGAGGGCACCATGTGCCCTCGTGAGGGGAAGTGCTTTCCGGGGTAGAAGTGTAGGGGGTAGAGGGTCAGCACACGGCTGTGGGACTTCTGCTTCCTGAGGAAGGAAGCTCCGAGGACTGGCTCAGGTGGCTGCATGGGTGGAGGTGGGGGGAGAAGGAGGAGGCAGCTGCAGTCACTTTCTGGGAGTGTCTGGAACAAGACTGCCATAGCATCAGCTCAAGCACTATGGGCAAGCACCAGAAGGAAGCCTGGATGACTGCTTGAGCAACCCTCAGACTGGATTAAACCTCAGCTGCGACCTCAAAATGGACTTCTTCACAGCTTTGTTATAGTTTAGATATTTTCAAGATGGACAACGGGGCTTGGGACAGATGGGCATCTTCCTCTGATTCAGGCCCTTAAATTTTATGTGACTAAACCTTACTTGCTTCCTCTCGTGTGGGAATGTGTCGTCTGCTGTGAAGGGCGAGGGATCCGAGGAGCAGGGAGGGTACCCGCTGCCCGGACAGCCAGCTCCCAGGGTTACACAAGCCAGGAAACACATCTGGAAAAGGGAACACCTTTGTGCTATTAACGCACACCTAGCGGGGGCACCACGGTTTTGGAGTTGAACTCATGATGTGGCCTCTGAGCTCCTCACTCCGGGCAGGGGTGGCCACTCAAACTGTGCCTACTTCCTTCCGAGTAGACTCTGAACTTGACCTCAGGGCTTACCGAGAGATCACCCCACAGGAACCACACAGGACCTTTTCACTTACCTTCCTGTAAGTACATGACTGACTGCGAATAGTTCTGCAAGGCATGATGGGTCCTTCCGAGGCTACTGTATGACACTGTCTTAGCCACCAAGTCATTCATCTGCGCGGCGATGCTCAAGTGCTGTTCTTGATAGACCACGGCCCGCTCAAAGGTGCCCAGGGATTCATAGGTGAGGCCCAGGTTCCCGTAGGCGCGGCCCTGGCAGGTGGGGTTGTTGGTTTCCTCTGCTATCTGCAGATCGAGCTGGTGGTACTGCAGGGCTGTATCATATTCCCCCATCTGCTGGTAAACGCCACCGAGGCCACAGGCCGCATCACTTTCCAGAGCTCGGTCTTTCATCTCTCTAGCAATGTTCAGCTGGCGTTCAAGGCAGGAAATGGCTTGTTCGTAATTCCCTAATTGGCTGTGCAGACTTCCTAGCTCTCCATAGGCCTGGGCTTTATTAAAGGCCTCCCCGAGCTCATGGGCGACCACGAGCCTCTTTTCAAAGCACACAAGGGCTTGCTGCAAGCTCCCCATTGCCCTGTGGGGATGTAGACAGAAAAGCAATGATATTATTTTGTGCAGGTGCAGACATGCTAAAGCCCCCGAGAAAATGAAAAGCATTTGTCACTGTCACTTACTATAGAAGCTCTTAACTCCTCTTCTAGCTAAAATCTATCATGTGCCCTTAGAGTGAGATGCAGGGGAATTTCATAATCTGGAAAGCAATTCAAAAGTCATCCCTTTGTGACCTTCCCAAGAGCTTGAGATTCAATGGGATATACACCCCAGAGGAAACATAAAATATATTAATAGGCACAATGATAGCGAGTGAACTGTTTGGTTCTTTGGGCCTCCCAATTTCTACTACCGCTTAGACTATGTTTTTGAAATCACTTTACAATGGCTATAAATCTTTCACCCTGAGCTTCTCAGAGCACTCTGTGGGTGATGATTTAGTTTGACCCTTGCCCTTCCTCTACTCCAGGAGCCCTAATCCCCTGCTGATCTGGAAGGGCCGTAAATTCTGCAGACACAGACACCTTCTTGGGTTCCCCACACTCAGAAGGAAAGCATCACCTTGGCCAACAGTGTGTCTTTTCTGTGCTGCTAAGAGATGACATGATAAGACTGGGAAGAGCAAGGATTTGGGCAGCAGACCGAGTCAGTTGTGTGGGGCACAGGAATTCCTTTCCCTGAGCCCCCATTTCTGGATGATAGTAAATCCCACAGCCCATAGCAGACCATAGTAAGTGCAGAGTAATACAGGATTGCGTTAATATTAAGCAAGATATCTCTGCAAGGTGCCTAGCATGATGATGATAGGATTTTTATTTATTCACTTATTCATTTATTCACTCCCAGCATCTTCAGGTGGTTTTCCCTAAAAGCAACAAAACGGGAGTCCACGTAATTCGTGGGTATAGGTGTGTCATTAATAAACACATTCATATAATGTGAGAGACTTTCAGTTGAACTGATGCATTCACCTTTCCCGTCCCATTATCCCTTTTATCCTGCTCCTCATGAGGTAGTCAAAGAAGCATTGCATTTGGAGTCAGACAGCCCTGGGTTTGACTCTCAGCTGTCCTTAATTTTTAAGCTGCGTAACCTTGGACATCGACCTAACCCCTCTGGGTCTTAGTTTCTTCCTCCATAATTGAAGGGCAATAATATCCCCGCTAAATTCACAAAATCATAGGGGGAGCTGAATAAGATACATATGAAACTTCTTTGTAGGTAACAAGCCGCCATGCAGACAGTAAGTTGCTTTCACTGCCACAGATGCTCTTTGTGCATGTGATCCACCACATCTGACACCTCTGTCGTCTTACCTGTGCCCATTTCCTAGGCCCCGGTAAGCCTTGGCTTGGTCTTGCATGCGATTCAGACTCTGGGCAACAGATAAATACTGTTCGTAGTACTTGATCGCTTCCTCATAGTCACCCAGGGCCTCGTAGCAATCCCCCAGATTGCCGTAGGCCCGGCCCCTGTCGAGCACGGACTCGTTTCCACTCAGCTGCTGCAGCATGGCCAACTGCTGCTCGAAGTAGCCGATGGCTTCTTCCATCACATTCATGTTCATCTTTGTGATCCCCATGTTGCCGTAGACCTGGGCTTCCAGACTGGGGTCCTTCAGCTTCTGCCCCAGATCCAGCTGCTCTTCATAACACTTGAAGGCCATTGTGTATTTCCCAAGGGCCATGTAGACCGCAGCCAGATGCCCGTGAGCTCTGCACTCCCCCGGCAAGTCGCTCAGCTCCTGGTAGACCTCCAGTTCCTGTGTGTGATAACCCAAGGCCTTGTCGTATTTCTGGATCATCCGGTATGCCGTGCCCAGGGCTGCATATGCACTGGCTTCCAGTCTTCTGTCCTTGACATGGTGAGCTAAGCCCAGCTGCTGCTCATAGAATTTTATTGCACCATTTATATCTTTTTTACAGATGAATATATCACCCAGGTTCCCCAGGGCTCGAAATTTAGCCTGGGAATTATTCAGCGACTGGGCTAGGGACAGTAGGTACTTCTGACACTCTTCAGCTTTGCTGAAGTTCAGCAGCGCCTTGAATGCTAGGCCCAAGTTGCAGTAAGCTTTCGCCTGGCTCAACTTGTCATGAAGGTCTTTGGCCAGCGCCAGATCCTGCTCATAGTACTTTACAGCCTCCTGGTAATTTCCAAGGCAGTAGTGGGCATAGCCAAGATTGTGGCAGACCTTCCCTTCCCCTTCCATGTCTTGAAGGTCAGGAGCGAGCCGGAGGTACTGTTCATAATAGGGGGCGGCCTGGACATACTCCCCCCGAGAGCAGTGGAAGTTGCCCAGGTTGCTGAGGGCCCGGGCCTCGCTCTGGATGTCACGAAGCTCCCGAGCAATGTTCAGGTGGTTCTGATAATGTTGCAGGGCCCGGTCATGGGCACCCAGGGCCTGGTAAGCCACGGCCAGGTTCCCGTGTGTCGACGCCTGTGAGGCCCGGTCATTCACTTCCATGGAGATCTGCAGCTCCTGCCGGTGGTACTTGACGGCCTGGTCGTACATCCCCAGGGCATTGTAGGCATTGCCCATATTCCCATAGGCACGGCCCTGGGCAGCATAGTCACTCAGCTCCTGGGCGATGCACAGGTGCGTCTTATGGAGTTTCAGAGCAGTATCATAATCGCCTTTCATCTGGTGTATGATTCCTGAGAAAGAGAATAAAGGAACAGAAAAAAGGTTAGAATTACTGATGAGCAGTTTGGGGGAAAAAAAGTCATTTGCAACTCAATTTATACTCAAACACAATTCAGATGAATTAGGGAATTTAAAATAACAGAAGGTAGAATTAAATATTTATCAGCGCTCCAGAGGGGAGATAGCTTTCTAAGCTTTGAAGCAACAGAAAAAAAAAAAACACAGACAGATTTGATTACAAAATTAAGAGGTTTTGTACTCAAATATATATATCTAAAATTAAAAGGCAAACCCGACACTGGAAAATATGTGACACATATATGACAAAATCCAACAGCTATCGTGTATAAAGATTTCCAAGATTTCACTTGGTCTGATTTAAAAAAAAAAAACAAAAACAATCTGAGGGTTTTGAAAGGGCGGGGGGGGGAGGTTGGGGGAACCAGGTGGTGGGTATTGGAGAGGGCACGGATTGCATGGAGCACTGGGTGTGGTGCAAAAACAAGGAATACTGTTATGCTGAAAATAAAAAAATAATAAAAATTAAAAAAAATCTAAAATCAAACTCCAGTTTACTGAAATAAGCAAAGAACAGTAAGTGTGAGCAGACAACTCACATCCAAGAAATACAAAAGTAACCACAGGGGGAAAATGCTAATTTCTTTTAATAATCAAAGAAATGCAAAATAAAGCAACCCCGAAGTACCATTTTACTGCAGCTAAATTAGCAAACAAAAAATTTAAGCAGCACCCTATACTGATGAGGTTGCCTGAAATTGGTAAACACATCAGCTGCTGGACATAAACGGGAATGGCCTATGGAGAAGCAGGATGTCGAGAACCACACACGTGGTCCTGCTCAGACCCGGCAATCCTACTCACAGGAATATATTCTATGAAAATCATCTGACAACTGCAAAAGCTATCCGCACACCAGTCTTCATGCAGCATCATAGATTAGTGGGAAATCAGAAACACCTTAAATGGCAAACACTGGGGGACTGTCGAAGTACATTTTGGTATATCAACTCAACAGAGGATTATGCAGTCATTAAAAGATAATTATGAAGTTTGGGTAGAAAAATGAGGGAAAAGGGTTCTTACAATAATAAGTGGTTAAAAAAAAAAAAAGCCAAAAACAATGCTGTATGCTCCCCGTGACAACAACCAGGAAAATAAGTGTGTGCACATGGACAAGACCTTGAGGGGATTATGCAAAAATAGAAACTGTCGCCTTGCGAGGTGATGGGATTTGCATGATTTTTTTCTTCCAAAATTTCTTAGAATTCTGCTTTTATAGTCATTAATAACAGCACTTTAAACAACTCTCATAAACTATGCTCTAGCAGCTAAGGTATTGTTTCTACAAGCAGTTCAAAATGAGATATATCATCGATATAAAAAAGAGAAAGTAGTTCCAAATAAGGGATATCATCAAAGTAACCGGGAGGCACCTTTATCGAGAACCTGGTTCAATCCGGGGCGGGGGATGGTTTGGGGTGCGGAGCCCTGGAAAAGACGGACAGAATCTAGTATGCAAACAGGTTTCTCCTTGCCCTTGGATTTGAACATACTTTTCCATGAATCAATGTGTGAGCTTTGCAGTGGTGACCAAAACCCACAGAAGTACAAAAAAGCAAAACACCAAGCTGGGTTCTTCTTAAAAGTCTGAACTAAAAATAGATACACTGAGAAGCAAGCTGTCAAAATCCAGGCCCCACAATTCGCCTCTGTGACACTTTCACTGACTCACTCACGCGCTGCCCCAGGATTTACTGTGTGTTAAGGCTCGTGGTGGGCAGCAGGGACAGACAAAGGAGACGCAAGTCTGCCCTCAGAGAGTGCGCTGGGTCATGAGGGAGCCGGTCAGGAAATGAATAATGTCAGCACACATCATAAACGCTGAAGTGAGGGGGGCAGAAAGGAGAATGTGAGGGCCCCTCTTCTGTCCCCCTGTCCTCCGCTGCCTGGGCTGGAGGTCTGCCCTGTCACAGGACTTGCATCCACCTCTGGATCTGGCCAGCTTTTTGATGTTAGCTCGACTTGGGGTACTGGATACATCATTCAGTCCCTCTGAGCTTTTCATAGTTCGTCTATGAAGTGAGGAAAATAATCATCTCGAAGCCAGTCTTAGAGGGCAGTAGTGAGGATAAAATAAAATCACGTATGTGTGAGTGCACTGTAACTGCAGACTGGAATTCAGGTATTAGTCACTGAAATTACTACATGCTTCTGCGAATTCTCAAGGTGGTAGAGATTAAACAAACGATGGTAATTATTCTGGGTATTTTCTTATAGGAGTAAAGTATTGCATAATTTAAAAATAACTAAGTAATGGGCGCCTGGGTGGCTCAGTGGGTTAAGCCGCTGCCTTCGGCTCGGGTCATGATCTCAGGGTCCTGGGATCGAGTCCTGCATCGGGCTCTCTGCTCAGCAGGGAGCTTGCTTCCCTCTCTCTCTCTGCCTGCCTCTCTGCCTACTTGTGATCTCTGTCAAATAAATAAACAAAACAAAACAAAACAAAACAAAACAAAACAAAAAAACTAAGTAAATCATGGTCCTCTATACAATGGAATAACATAGTGTCATTAAAAATTGTCAAGTAGGGGGCGCCTGGGTGGCTCAGTGGGTTAAAGCCTCTGCCTTCGGCTCAGGTCATCATCCCAGGGTCCTGGGATCGAGCCCCACATAGGGCTCTCTGCTCTGCAGGGAGCCTGCTTCCTCCTCTCTCTCTCTCTGCCTGCCTCTCTGCCTACTTGTGATCTCTGTCAAATAAATAAATAAAATCTTAAAAAAAAAAATGGTGAAGTAGGAAAAAAATACCCTGAGTCTGCCCCAGAACAAATGATTTAATTAAAAAAATGATGAAGTCGAAGAGGATATATTGACATGGGAAAAATTACAATATATTAATGGAATATATGTTCACAAAACAGTACATTGTAATAAAGACATTAATGGATGTATATACATGTATGTTTACATTTATATGTCTACATACAGTGTAAATTTATTTAAATGTTAACAGTAGTAATCTTTGGGTGGTAGAACTGCCGTTTTTTTCCATTTTGTTTCTCTGTATTTAAAGTGTTTTTTTTTTTTTCCTCTAAGGAATGTATAGTACTTGATTTAAAAATTAATGAAAGGATTTTTTAAACTCTGATCCAACAAGCAAAGTAACTTTCCTGGGGATTGGGCCTGGTCACTCCCCTGGGCTGGAGATGTCACTGGTATCCTTGCTGGAAGGATACGGTTTTTCAGAACCTGTCTCAAGGTTAGAAACTCTAAGCTACCCAAGAGGCAATACCTTAGCGTCACCTGGAACCGCATGAGTGGTGAAAAATGATTAGTGACGAACATTTCAGTTCTGAAGACCTGGATTTGGCCTGTATTCCTAAACTGCTTTTATGTAAAGAGAAAATTTTTAGATTTCAATTTCCGGGAATCCTTCAAGGAAATGAATCATTTGCTCCCTCTGTCTTCACTTTCTGCGTTTCTAAAGTGAGAGGGAAAAATATGTGCCCAGACAAGAGTCCGCAGTTAGGAACAGAGCCAGAGCCTGGGGTAAGGGCGGGGAAGGGGGCAAGAGCTGGGGCGCCCACATCTCCCTCTGAGCACCTTCACCCACAGCAATGCCTTTGCACAGATTTTTTTTCTTTTTCCCTCACAGCTTTTAGATTTCTTTGCAAGTGTTTTTTTCTTTTAAGCCAATATGATCATTACTTGGTTTCCAGGATGATGTTAAAAAGAAACAAGAAGCGTGAGCCCTTCAGAGAAGGCAATAGGGGAAGCTCAGGTAAGCGTTCATGCTCTCTGCCACCAAAGACACAGGTCTGTCTTGCTAGCCCCCTACCCTCTCCACTTGTACACCATCCTACAGGAAACTTGCTAAGTATCTGGATGGCGCACTATCATGGAAAAGCACAGAACTTTAAGTCAGCAGTTCTGTTTTACAAGCCCGGCTCCTACCTCGTTCAGCTGGGTACCTTTGAGATGGTCACTTTAATTCCATGAGGCTTTCTTCCCTTTTTTTTTTTTTTTTGAAGAGAGAGAGCACGTGCATATGCACACATGTGAGCAGGGGGGTGAGGGGAAGGGGAGAGGCAGAGGGAGATGGAGAGAGCATCTGAAGCAGATTCCACGTCCAGCATGGACCCCGATGCAGAGCTTGACCTCACAACCTTGAGATCATGACCTGAGCC
The DNA here is from genome assembly GCF_002288905.1 of Enhydra lutris kenyoni. NCBI lineage: Eukaryota > Metazoa > Chordata > Mammalia > Carnivora > Mustelidae > Enhydra > Enhydra lutris. Next base: position 4,761,761 of record NW_019154157.1, on the reverse strand, counting down.
AAAACCAAGTCAGTTGCTTAACCTAATGAGCCACCCAGGCGCCCTTCCTTTTCTTTTCCAACCAAAACTTTTTTGGTGTTTTTGTTTTCTTATTAAAGTTGGGTTACACTATCTCAAAGAATAGGTATGAGAAACATAATGGTTTATATCAGTGTGCTTTGTAACCTCCAGCATGCTATCTGAACATGGTACGAGCAGTACTTAGAGAGTGACAGAAAGGAAAAGGAATTCCAGGTTTCCTCTCATGGCCTCAAGAGTCTGGCCTAGTTAATAGGGAGCAGTTGGGATGATAATGGCTACCCAGGGTTCAGTGAGTTGTGAAAGAAACTGCCTGCTGGTGATGGCAAAATGATCTGACCCCCAGCCAGCTTGCCCACACACCCGCCTTCCTTCTCCCCTTCCTCCTCATCTGACACTTCCGAGGCTCTCTAAAGAATCAGGCAGATTCTCAAAAACAAAGACTTCCGGACATGAGCAAGGGTAGGAGGCAATGGGCCTGGCTGAGATGGGATTTCTTTTCATCCGCCCTGTGTCTCTACCGTCCCAGCCTCTGCCAGCCTGGAGAATTCTGAACAGAGCATTACACACTCTTGGCAGCCGTTCTCTTTGTTGAGGCAACATAAAAGCGGCCCTGAGAACTGCCAGCAGAGTGACTGCACATGCTGAGGAGATAATCTGCAGATCCTCCTTCCCTTTCGAGACCACAGCTTGATTTTCCAGGGCCGTCACTCAGATGAAGACTTACAGAGAGCCTGTCAGCAGGGGTGTGCTAGGTGACAACGTGCTGCAGGGAGGGGGATTAAACGAAGATTAGTGGGGCAGAAGAGCCTTACAAAGCCGAGTTCCCACAAGGGCGTGTGGTGAAAGGACGCATGGATATGGATTTATAGATCACCATGGTGGGCCTCTACCCTGGGGACAGGAATGGTCACTGCCTGGGAATAGTAACACCTACTTGAAGTGCTGTCGTGAGGACCCAGGAGATCATGCTCATGAGAAGCCGGCACAGGTGACTCGAACACGGTAAATGCTCAACACAGTTTGCTTCTTACTATTAACCATAACCAGCAAAGACCAAGGGAGTTGTGACCATTATGGGCCTAGCAGAATTTCTGCTTAAATGAGAACATTTAGTGTTTCCTCAGGAACTTCTGCCTGCCTTTTTTCTTGTGAATTCTCTGAAAGGAGGGCCCCAGTGTATTTCCACCAATAGTGGAGGCGCTCTTCTCATTTACTGAAAATATCATTGCTCTGATTATTGATAGTATGGGATCCAAATGGGGCTTTAAGAGCTCATCGGTCCTTTCTTGAAGCTTTCCAAGAGCTTGCATTCTGCTCCACCCTAGCCAAAGCCCCAGCCACTCTCAGGAGACACAAGCTGTGGGAGCTAGAGAGGGCCCTCCTATGGTGTCAGCTTATAAATGACACAGCCCAGGTCCAGTGAGAGGAAGTGAGGTCTTGGCAGAGCTGCGGGAGGTACTCTTGACCCACACACGCTCAGCCATACCAGCCCATCCGAGATAAACAGGAGGCATCAAGGAACTGTTATTATTAGTTTCCTAGGTGTAACATGGGCCAGCAGCTGTGCTAAAAGTTCTCATCTGTTAGAAACACACCCAGGAGGGGCGCCTGGGTGGCTCAGTGGGTTAAAGCTTCTGCCTTCAGCTCAGGTCATGATCTCAGGGTCCTGGGATTGAGCCCCACATCGGGTTCTCTGCTCAGTGGGGAGCCTGCTTCCTCCTCTCTCTCTCTCTCTCTGCCTGCCTCTCTGCTTACTTGTGATCTCTCTCTGTCAAATAAATAAAATCTTTAAAAAAAAAAAAAAGAAAAGAAACACACCCAGGAGTATTTACAGATGAAACAACATGGTGTCTATGGTTTGCTTTCAAAAACACTCTAGCAGAGGGGGAAAGAGAGCCTGTGTGGGTGGGTGTATGAAACAAGATTAGCAATGTATTTTTTTTTTTTTTTTTTAGCAAAATGTTGATAACTGAGTTATGAGTACATGGGGGTTCGTTATTCTATTCCTTCTGTATGTGTGTGTGTGCGTGAAACATTCCATAACAGAAAATTAAATCAAATAATCAAGATATGCAGAGAGATCTGTATGGCACATTCTTCTATTGTTCCTTCTGGATCAGGAAACTTCCTCATAGCTATGTCCCGATGTGGATATTTAAGTTCATTTGTCTGTCCGTGAGACCTCAGGAGAGAAAGAAATCAGCTGCTCAGCGGCGTGCCTACACAAGCCAGCCTCCATGTCCTTCTCCAGGCTGGGAGGACTCACAGTGACACGGTGTCTTGTCCCACTGCTTTGATTTCTTTACAGACACAATCTTTAATTTTACTTTTAATTTCAAAGGCTCCTAATGGATAGGATGACATTGTGTCAGTCCAACAGGCAGGGGGTGGTGGGGAGGGAAGGTGTTTGCACCGGAACAGCGGACAAACGTGCTCAACACAAACAGTGCTGTGTATTCGCAGCAGCTCCCCCCGCGCTCCCCACCAGGAGGAGTGGCCCCAGTTTCTTCGAGGCACCCATTATTTCAGCTCTCTAGGTTCCCCAGATCCTCTCCCTCTCAAGTTGCCACAGAGAGTTTGTCCACATAGCACCTAAAATATCCCAAGGCTTGGAGTGGGGAGGAAGGGACAGACCTGCTTAGTAAACAGATGGCTGGAATCAAAGGCATGAGAGCAAAGTGCTCTGTGTTAGAAATGCAACCGACTGGATGTTTTATCTCATTTTCAGGTTACTATTTATGAGCCTAGAGACAAGCTCATTATTTTTGCCAGTGGAGGACAGCAAAGGTACAGAAATTTTTAAATGCAGATAATTTTAAAATTATCTCTCATGTGATTTCAGCTACAAGCATCTTCCTGGTAGGAAAGCTCTTCCTGAAAACCAGTGCCTGCCCTTCTACTTGATAATCTCAGGCACACTTCAAATCAATCCTGTGAGGGGCACCTGGGTGGCTCAGTGGGTTAAGCCTCTGCCTTCGGCTCAGGTCATGGTCTCAGGGTCCTGGGATTGAGCCCCGCATCGGGCTCTCTTCTCAGCGGAGAGCCTGCTTCCCCGTCTCTGTGATTGCCTCTCTGCCTACTTATGATCTCTGTCTGTCAAATAAATAAATAAAATCTTTAAAAAAATCCTGTGAGATCACTACTGCGGTCTCAGAGACCCAGAAAGTTCAAGAACTCACTCAGGCCTATACAGCTCCAAATGGCAGAATAGATACTGGACCCTAGGTTCTCCTGAATCAGGAATCCATGCTTTCACCCATTCCCCTTCTGGAATGAAGCTGGACTGCCTTCTAGTGAAAGGTGGTCATGACTTTGTACCTACTTCTCCTATATTAATGTTCATACACTGTTATGGCAAACCGATCTCGAGGCAGCTATATGAGGACAGATTGCTGGTCTGGCTAAATCTGTATCCGGAGCAGTGAAGTGTACATTAGCAGCTGGGAAATGCTAAGAGGTGCAGGAATGCAGTAGGAGGAAGCAGATGTAATCCGTCGTGTGGGCGTCACCTCTGGAGAACTCTCGGGCCATCACGTGTCTCTTCTGCCACCATTTATCTTAATTACATCTGTCTACTCTTTCTACCCAACCCACCAGGCTCTCCTTGTTCTTGCAAAGGGTAAGTGAAGTTAAGGGCCTGTTATCTTCTGCTTCAACAGCAATTTGAGATGTCTCCTGTGGCACTGAGAGTTCTTCTGTCCCAGATACCGACTGCCCTCCCCTTCTGTTTCAGTCCAGAGGAGCCCACTATAGTAAGGTTGAGGAAATCCCTGCACATGCCACCTCTGCCTCCCAAAGACAGACTCCACCGGAAAGTATCTGCCTTTTTCTCCCCAAGCCAGCCCCTGCTTTATTGAGGCATAACTTACAAAACTGTATATATTTAAAGTATATAATGTGATGATTTGATATACACATTCACTGTGAGATGATTACCACATCAAGTTAATTAACACATCCATCACCCTTTTTTGTGGTGAGAATACTTAAGATCTACTCTGTTAGTAAATTCCAAGTATACCTTCAGTATTATTAACTGTAGCCGCCATGCTGTATGTTAGAACCTCAGAACTTACTCCTCTGATAACCAAACTTGGAGGAAATAGAATGCAGCTGGAAGAGAAACAGAGAGGCCCTATTTGCTCAATCTCTGGCCCTTAAGGCTCTCTTTAGGCTGAACAGAGGCACCGTCCACTTCTCTGCAGCCCCCTCTTGCCACAGTCCCAAAGGCGTGGGCCGAATGACAGTGACAAGAAGCCAGCCTGGAGCTCATGGAGCCCAGTTATTTCACTGCTTCCATCCTTGGCCCCAATTCCTCCTCCCTTGGAGAGTTAAAAACCAAGACTGCAGGTGAATAGCTCAGAAATTCCCCAGGCCTGTTTGGCTGTAAATCCTAAGGCAGTGGGTTAGATTAATTGTGCCATGAAGTAGGGGAAGTAATAATTAAACCTATTAAAAAGGAGGTGGCTGGAGAGGGGTGCTCCAGAGATGGATGATGAGGTAGGAAGTGCTAGGCACAGTCATCCCTAACGGCTAAGGCCAGGCCACGGAGAGAGAACTTGGTGGGAAGCCCAGAGCAGAGTGAAAAATACGCTGGGCCTGCCTGGCCAAGGCCCGCCATTAGTCACTGTTTGGAGAAGGCCCAGTGTGGCTGGTTCTCATTCTGGATCACAATAAGAGGAGGGAGGCACCCTCATAAGTTAACAATGCAGAGAATGTTACAGGGAGTTAATTTCAATATGAAACAAACACTTTTGTTTCAAGGTCTGGGGTGGAATCCCTGAAATGCAGAGATAACTGCTTCTGCTTCTCCCTTGAGCTGAGCCTCTAAAAACTGCACCAGTCCCACCTCCCTGGAAAACTTTCTGAGTCCCTCTGGCCAGCAAAGAAAAGCATGGACCCATTTTAAATGGCATAGACAAACTTTGCCAGTCCAACGCCAAGCCAGCCATCCCTGCCCAGTGCTCCCTATGCAATCCCAGCCAAGCAGCAGCCCTGCTAGCCCTTCTGCTCGGTCCCACCCTGCCTTGTATGCCTGACTTTTTCATCCCCTTTGCTTGGTTTGGACTGCCTTCCTCCCCCAACTGTGGGAGCCTTTACTCCTGTTGCCTGCTCTGGTTCTCTTCTATATCCAGATGCATATTTAGTACTCAGGAGAAGTCAGGCGCGGCCAAGTGACTTGTTTTGCCCAATGGAATATGAGGAGAAGCAATGTGTTCCTTCCAGACAGAAGCACTTAAGAGCTGGACTACGATATTCCCTGCTCTCTCTTCCCCTGCCTGACTGACTGCAGAAGCTATGTGTTCCAGATGGTGCTGCTGGAGAAGATGGAGCCATGGGAGGCCGGGATTAGTGAGGTGCATCCTGAGTGTTATGTGAACCTGGTAGCCGGTGTGTGAAGATAAAGTCTCTTGTTTTGGACCACTAAGATCTGGGACTATTGTTACTGTACCAGACCCCAGCACATCATCATGGACATACCATCCAATAACAAGCCTCTAAGCCCTTGCTCTAACCTACAATTTTCAACTGTCCTAAGAAAGTCCGTGTCAGAGGAGAGACACCTATTAATAGAAGTCTCCGGAGGCACTTTTGAGTCATCCACACCTCTGGATGTCCTGAATCCCAGCCCTGAATCAAGTGAGACCACTGAAATCTATAAATCTGAGCCAAATGAACTTGACCCACACTGAACAGGCTTCAGTGAATTGAGGTTTCATCTTAATGCCCTAGGGTTAGTTGATTTTTTTATTCAAGTCTATTATTAGAAAAAGCACCCTGAAATCTATTATAATCTTCGCTGCTAAAATTTTAGTTACATTATACATTTTGTTACCATAATCCCATATATAAAATGTCTCTTGAAAAATTTCTTTTAGGATTCAGCTTTCCTTCCCCTGAGGAATTCTATGCTCCCATCTTTTGGGTAATAAGAATTACGTGTTTCTTTTTTTGCTTTGGCCACAAGGAAGCTCTCACTTAAATATGAAACTCTAATACAACAACCATGTTAGCCTCTGTTTCCAGGCTCTTTTCCAGGACCTTGGTTTCCTACTTTTATTCCCTGATCTTGGTTTTGTATTTCTATAGCATCATCATTTGATAAGGTAAGCTAAGTAAAATCCTTCATAGAATGAAACACATAATAGAGAAGCAAGAAAGAAAAATCTCTTACATCTGTTATGTGCTCAGCTGACTTTGCCTCGGTAATCTGCCTACCCCCTCAGCCTGCCATTTCTCCACTTTGCTGCTATGTGTTTTGTGGGCCCTGTCCTACCAGTTTTAATAACCCTGCAGTGCCCGTTGCTTGACACTGTGCTTTACGCTGGACAGACGTTGTGACCAGAACTGGAATCTCCCTATTCCTGGCCCTGCCTCTTCACTGTCTCGTGCTCTCAAGAAAGTAAGTACTTTTCCTAGCCTCTAATTTGCCTCTACCTAGGATGATAATCAGGAAGATCAAATACAAGTGAATGATGAGGTATGACACTCTGTTTTCTAGGGGGCGGGATTTTTCCATATAGCTTCAGTGACCATAGTCCTCAATATTATAAATAACAAAATCAAAATAGGCCACTCCTTCTACCATTATTTTACTACAGAGTGTAATTTGCTCTAGGTCTTAGATGCCATCATATTTCCAAAGTGAGCACACCAAAGGGAACTTGGCAACACCTCATTTCATCCAAGAAGGATGCAAAATTATGGGCTCTGAGAATATTATAGTCAAGCTTTGCAGGTGACATGAGAATGGGGCCCATTTCCTGAAGGGTCTCAGTGTCTGCATGTCAGAGAGGAGACTCCCCCCTCCCCAAGGACATTTGAATATGAGATGGGGCATTTTTGATTGTCACACTGTCTGGGAGCCCAACAGCCTGCACCATGTGGGAAGACTCCAGCACAATGAAGAACTATCGCACACCCAAATGCCAGTACATCGCGCTGAGAAACACTGGATATTCTGGGGTGATTTTACACCAGGGCACTAATTAATAATCTGAGGGGAAAAAAACGACCCACAACTTTGTTTTTGTCCTGTCATCCAGCTGAAGTTGTTAAAATCAATCATGAAAATTAATTAATTGGGGAGTATTTTGACTGATATTCAATAATTTAAGCAAAACACCATGAAACAAGGATCCTTAATTCTAAAATCTGGCTTACTGACCAACTGCCTTCACCAGTTTCTTACCTGTGGAATGTCATTCATTGAAAAGATAAATGAAAAGACATCTATAAGGGTGCCTAACTGGCTTGGTCAGAAGAGCCTGGGACTCCTGATCTTGGGGTCATGAGTTCAAGCCCCATGTTGGGTGGAGGGATTATTTAAATTAAAAGTTAGAAAAAATTTTTTTAAATGGGGGCACATTAAAAAATGGTTCAGTTGGTTAAGCACTCAACTCTTGATCTCAGATCAGGTCTTAAAATTTTTAAAAAAATACTTAATTTTAAAGTAAAAATTTTTAAGTAAAAATACTTAAATTAAAAAAATACTTAAAATATTTTAAAAAAAAATAAAAAAAATAAAGGATACCTATATATGGGCTGCCTCCCAATTTCATCAGGATAATTAAAAAGGGAGAGGGGAGCCCTTACTACGTAATAAAAAGAGTAATAGCACTAATAAATGACAATCCTATACAAAATTCTCCTTTGTGACCTCATTCAATACCTGACACCAAAAACCAGCTCTGTGGCTCCCAAATATGCAATTCCAGCTCAGACTTCTCTCTCAAGCATTGGTCTCTTAAATCTAACTGCCTACTGGATGGACAGATCTCAGGTAACCTAAAACTCTACGTTTCCAAAAATGTTTGTAGAATTGTGGAACAGAATTCAAAGCCACTTCATGACACTTGTCAGTTCTCAAAGTTCTTGGGTCTCCATTAAATTATTTGACTCAAGGACAAAAAGCAGGGTGGCCAGGTCTGCTTTTGAAAACACTCACTGAAGCCACAGGGTCATAAAGTTACAGAGCTAAGACTTGAACTCACCTGAGCCCACTGCCTGCCAGCCTGGCACTTTCCCCTTGAATGACTTTGTTCCTCTGAGGGTCTGAGGCAGCAACGGGTGCAGAATTCAGCTGTGCAATCTGGGGGAAGGACAAAGCCCATCCCCCAGGGATGCATCATTCCCTCGGCCCAGAGAGGAGGAGAGGATGGCATGGTATACCCAGACCAACAGGGAGCCCTGGAAACAGACAGGGAAAGGGAGGAGCAGCAGAAAAGCCAGCCAAAAGAACAGCCCTTCAAAAATGATTTCACTTTGCAAATTCAATTGCAAAGACAGATGGATTTTCCAGCCAGGCTGGAGAACAAATTATAAAATCTGCTTTCCCAAGGCAATCGGGTCTGAAAAGCTTCATTTTAAAAATTCACACTGGATAGAAAACTCAAACTCAATGATTGTGTGAAGTGTTCTAGCTAGATTAAGCATAATGCTATCAAAACAAGTGATTCATATATTCTGCTCATTTTTCTATTAGTACATGGGCTTTTGGTGAGGGCAATTTCAAAAACATGGAAAAGAGGAAGATAGGATTAAAATTGTGATCCATTTACTGCTTTCAGTTTTTCTTCCCTTTCTGCTTAATTGAGAGGGATTTACTTAGGAAATTAGAGGCTCCTGAGGCTGACTCACTCATGCATATCACAGAGATGATATTTAAACATGTCTTACTAGAAAGCTCTTGTGAACTGCTTTAAATCTGAAACCTCATTTACCTCCTTTACTCAAACTGTAGACTCATAGGGTAAGAGGAACCCAAAGAAATCACTGAAACTCGGGCTTCTCAGAACATTTGTCAGTTCTTGACATATCTCAGCCCTACTACATCAGGAAAGGGTGGGTCCCCATCTGTCTATCTGGCCAACCACTTCTTCCAAGTACATATAAATAAAAGAACCACCTAATCTCTCCCCCTCTGATTACATACAGGAACACTAATGCAGAATATTATCAGTGTCAATATCCAGAGCAGACAGTTTTATAGCTTCTGTGGTTTTCTTTGCATCCTCTTGGTGTGCAAATTTTTACATTATTCAGATTCTATAATGATAAAAATTGAACATAATAATCTCAAAAATGTTTTTTCAAGTATAAAAATAATACATGTTCAAAAATCCTTCTGGAAGATAGCAAAGTTTGGCTCACTCAACACCCATTTTCAACTCTCTTCTTTCTCCCTAGCTGCCTCTGCCTGTGGGGCTGGAAAGCTAAATATTCTCTTTCCCAGTCTCCCTTGCAGTTAGGATTGGTCAAGTGACACTATTGTGGTCAGCAGACAAAAGCAGGAGTGTGCTAGCATTGTAGAAAAAATGCTTCTGAATCTTTATAAAAATTGTTTCTCTGAAATGAGTAAAAAGATACAGAAGCAGCTGGCTTAGCATGTCAGGCTTCTGATGTGAACAAGTCATGATGCCTGGAGGCTCAGCAGCCACCATGTGACCACGAGGACGAGCATAAAGGACCAGCATGAGTGAAGGCCAGGAGAGTTAAATGCATAGTAATAGGCCCGGTCATCCTTAACCTCTGAATCAATGTCAGATACCTCACATTTACCGTTTTGTGAGAAAAATAAGCCCCTATTTGTTTAAGCCTTTTACATCAGATTTCCTGTTTCTTCGCCAAAGGATTGCTGTTACCATATTCAATGCAGAAAAAGTGAAATACAGAAAAACTCTACCTTACTTAGTGACTGGTCTGAAATAATCATTGCTAACATCCTAGCGTAGTTCCTGACAATCTGTTTCTGTGTTGGTGTCAATTGTTTGGGTTATATATTGAGATCATATTACATGTACGGATTTTTAAACATAATTAAAACAAGACCAGGTCCTTAAAGGAAGATAATGATAAAAAGGATTTTGATGACAGATATCTGCCAGTAGGTCTTTGTTTACCATTAGGACATTTAATATGGGTTTAAAGGATGTAGACTATCATTTCTCAAATGTCTTGGTAATGAAAATGGCCATTATGTTGCTCTCTAAGCTCTGCGTTACAGAATAAAAGAACATTTTCAGTTCAGTAACTCTTCTGACGGTGTTTTCACAATGTAAAAGTAACTAAGCCTTCGTAGGAAGTGTTGGGTCAGGAGAATATCAGTTAAGTCTTTCAGTTAAGTCTTTCATCCCACTGGATGAGAGATTCCATTTGAGATCAGAGGTGAAGGATGTGGCGAAAGAAACACATTTCCTGATATTGGTCAAGGAACCCAAGAAGGGCCTTCTTGGGTCAATTCCCAAGAAGGAATTGACAGAAACATGGCAGATTCAAATTTCTCTTGGCAGTAGAAGCCACCTTCCAACAAGCCAACCAACTGAAGTGTGGGAGCAAGATGAGAAAAAGAAGACCCTTAAGCCCTATGCTAATACCTCCTAATTCCTGTCTTCATCTCTTTGTTCTTTTCTTCTATATTCTAGCAGAGCTTATTCCCCACAACGCTGACTCTGTTTCTCACTGTATCAGTTACATTCAGTTCTACCTTTATTGCAGATTTTACATTGTTAGGTTCCTTGCAATTCTTCCTTCGATAACCTATGTTCTTTTGCATCTGACCCTTTTCCCACCACATCAGCCTGCATTCTCATGATTTCCTACTTCTATTTCATGTCTTTTTGTACCTACTAAGGGTGCCAAACTTGTAAACCTTTCTCTTAGTACTTACAGTGGATAATTCTTTTTTTTTTTTAAGATTTTATTTATTTATTTGACAGAGAGAGAGATCACAAGTAGGCAGAGAGGCAGAGAGAGAGGAGGAAGCAGGCTCCCTGCTGAGCAGAGAGCCCGATGCGGGCCTCGATCCCAGGACCCTGGGATGATGACCTGAGCGGAAGGCAGAGGCCTTAACCCACTGAGCCACCCAGGTGTGCCACAGTGGATAATTCTTAAAGGTCCGCTTACCTTCTGAGAATCAACATTGTCTCTCCCTTATTCTATAGCAATTTTCCATTTCTATTTTTTTTCCTGTTTGACCTTTAAATAAAGCAAGCTGTATCTAATATCTACTCATAAATAATGGTCTGTGCTCCAGTGAGATTTGGCCCCATTCTCCATGTGCTTGGGTGCTGGCCAAATCCCGTTCTCGGATCATAGTCAGATGACAGAAAGATGATAAAGATAGTGTCACGCTCAATCCCATTATATAGTAATATCTATTTCAATAGCTAAAATTATTGAGAACTTACAATGTGCCAGGCACTGTTCTAGGTATTTTATATGTGTTAATGTAATTCTCACAAGAGCATATGAGTTAAGAACTGTAATTATGCTCACATTCCAGATGAGTCACAGAAAGGTTAAGGAATTTACCCAAGATCATACAACTAGAAAGTAGCAAGCTGGGATTTGAAGCCAGGCAGTCCAATTCTAAATTTCAAGTTCTTAACCAGTATATTTGATAGCTCCTAAGAGCATTTGGGCAATAAACCAATGCTTCTGTGAGCAGGATCTAGGTAGAAAAGGTGGAATTTAAGGAGGCACTATCTATGCCTAGTGACTTTTTTTTTTTTTAAGATTTTATTTGTCAGAGAAAGAGAGAGAGAGAGTATGCACACAAACGGGGAGGTGCAGGCAGAGGGAGAAGCAGACTCCCAGTTGGGCAAGGAGCCTGACACAGGCCTCGATCCCAGGACTCTTGGATCATGACCTGAGCCAAAGGCAGCTGCTTCAGTGACTGAGCCACCCAGGTGTCCCTGCCCAGTGACTAAATCATCTCTTGATTGCTCACCTGAGATCCAGTCATGGGTCTCCATGTGTCTCAGGCTTTCGCTTCATCAATTTGGGATTGGGGTGGGGGAAGGTAATTCTTTTTTTTTTTTTTTTTTAAGATTTTTATTTTATTTATTTGTCAGAGAGAGAGAGAGCGAGCACAGGCAGACAGTAGTGGCAGGCAGAGGCAGAGGGAGAAGCAGGCTCCCCACAGAACAAGGAGCCCGATGTGGGACTCGATCCCAGGACGCCGGGATCATGACCTGAGCCGAAGGCAGCTGCTTAACCAACTGAGCCACCCAGGCGTCCCCAGGGGGAAGGTAATTCTTTAAGACAAAGTCCCACAGGCTCCCCAATCCTGAAAAGATGGATTCTAAAATGCTTATCCAGCCTAGTCTTCCATGTCTCACCAGTATGAACTCTCCACTCCAGCTAGCTCTCCTCCACGTTCTTCAAAGGAGTAAAATGAATTCATTGCACACCCTGGAGAAATAATAGCAGTGGCAATTATGATGACTGAGTGGTACACAGATCTTGCCTCCAAAGAGCTCACTATGCTCTCATCTCTCTCTTCCCTTTATCTTTATAGTATTACTCGGAGGGATGCGAGGTTATTAATCATTCATTTTCCAGATGGAGAAATTGAAGTACAAAGAAGGGGAGCAACCTATTCAAAGTCAGACAGCTGGTTACTGTTAGTGTGTACCTGTTTCCTATCTCATCTCTTTAGGATCAGGTCCTGAGAGCCCTCCAGAGTGAAAAATAACTTGATTTATTCATCTCTGTTGGCCTGGACATAATTTGCTAAACTGCCTTTATCATTCTTTCAGCAAACATTTACTGTAGTGCCACAGTGGGTATCAGGGATAAGAGATGATGAACACAAGGTGCCTGCTCACAACCTGAATGGAGAGGCAGGAACACAGCATAGGGGACTTTGCACAGGAATGAAGATGCCTGCAAACAACACACAAAGCCTCCAAGAGCAGCTCCGTGCTCTGAGGACCACTGATGCTGCGTAAGTCTCTTCTTCCAAGTGGAGGGAGGGATAAAAAGTGCTTTCCCACCTTGAACTTACTACACATCAGTACCGTGTTTGTTGACAAAAAGAGGATTCATATTTCTTTTTTTCAATATGTGCTTATCTGCAATAGTTCATGAAGGTCGGTTTGAAAAAAATGTTTGTCACCAATCACTAATAAGACATGTTAATTGGCTTAATGGTGATTTTTTTTAAATAGTTAATGAAATCTATTTGGCATACAAATGAATTTATAAGTAATTCAAAAATGCTTTAAACATACCCATCTGTTCAATTTTTAAGATGTTGCATAGCTCATTACAAAAAACTGGGTAAGAAACAAAAGGATGAGCGTTCTCTTATGAGGCATCTGCATAAATTAGGTGAAAAAAAATACCACACTTGGGGCTTAGAGACTGCACATCCCTGTCTATGATCCTTAGAGGGTCTGGGGGAATGGAAATTAAAAAGCAGCAAAGTCACTGTATTCTGTTACTGAAAGACACTGTACCCCTGAGGCAGAAAGCAACACACGACAGAAGAGCAAACACCTTGTCCTAGAGTGGATTGCAGAGGCGAGGAGAGAGAGAATGAGTTCAGCTCTGCGGAGAGGCAAATGTGAGCGTTTTCTACACTGACCGGAGTCCCCCGGTTTCTGAAGTAAGGAAACCCAGCCTGATAACAGTTCTTAAACGACATGGTGCCAGGTGTGGCCAGTGAAGGACGAGCCTTGTTCCCCAAAAGGATGAGTGGCCTTTCCTTAATACAATGAGGTAATCTAATCATGAAACTGTTTAATCTACTTATTAGTCTGGACTCTGGATATACCCTGCAGATGGATCAAAATCACAAATGTAACTGTGGTTGGCTTGGCCATGGGGAGCTATGGGTTTCCAGGGTTTTATAATCCAGCATTTGGGCAGGAGGTTATGTTCCATATTCCTCTTCATGTCCCACTCTCTACAACAGTTCCCTTAAATACAGAGGTGCGAACACAGTATTTCCACAAAAATAATGGCAGTTCTTGAGGTCTGTTGACCTGAAGAGTCATTCTCTAGTGCCTGTAGTATGTAAATTTAGATTGAAAAAGGAAAGGTTCTATGCCTTACCCTTCTAGTGGGGAGGGCTGCCATTATGTCTACTATGGGGTCACAGCAAAGTAATCATCTAGTTTTGTGTTTTCCGTACCTTGCTCCACAGAGCAGCTGTGTCCCATGAGATGCAACAGATGTCTTGAGACACATGTGTCTTCCATGGTCAACTGTATGTGAAGCCCTGGATTAAGCAAAGTTAATACAGGACTTCTCAGAGATTTTCAGACGCTAATATCTGCAGGATGAATTTCCTGAAGGGGGATCTAGTATCCTGAATTATTTCTTCACAGAAAGCCTTACATCTCCCAGAAGGGGGATTCTATAGAACAGTTTGTGATCTTGCCAGCTTACAAAAATCTTCTAATAAAGTAAAACACTTATTGTTTGGATTGATCCTTAAAAGGTTTGATATAACTATAATCATTACAAAGTCGAGCCCTATTACAAGTGTGTTACTAAATAAAAATCTTTTTAAAAAAAGGTGGGGGGAGGGCACCTGGGTGGCTCAGTCATTAAGCGTCTGCCTTCAGCTCAGGGGTCCTGGGATCAAGCCCCACATCGGGCTCCCTGCTCAGCGGGGAGCCTGCTTCTCCCTCTTTCACTCCTCCTACTTGCGTTCCCTCTCTCGCTGTCTCTCTCTCTGTCAGACAAACAAAAATCTTTAAAAAAAAAAAAAAAAGTGTGTTACTCATGGGAAGAACCAGTGGGTCACAAGGCCTGGGAGACACAGGTAACTTTTCTCTAGGCTGGGCTGAGAAACACTGTCCAAGTCAGAATCAGTCATTTTGCTGAAATTTTGATAAATGAGAGCATTTACAGCAGAGGGTCTCTAAGAAGCATAACTACATTATTTCACGGGGTGTACAGATACAACTTAAGGAACACCCCAAGGTGGGGCTTTTAAATACTTTTTAAAGTACAAAATGGTAGCAACAAACAACCAGTCCCCGCTGACCCCTGTTCCTCAACAACAAACACAGGAGTTCCTCAACGTTTCCTTAGACATGCACTGTCCAGTATGGTAGCCACTGACTGCATGCGACTACTGAGCACTTGAAATGTGCTACCAAAGGCGCCTGGGTGGCTCAGTTAGTTAAGTGGCTGCCTTTGGCTCAAGTCATGATCCCAGAGTCACTGGATTGAGCCCTGGGTCAGGCTCCCTGCTCAGCGGGGAGTCTGTTCCTCCACCAGCTCCTGCTCTTACTTTCTGTAATAAATAAAATCTTAAAAGAAAAGAAAAGAAAAGAAATGTGGCTAGTCAGAATTGAGATGTGTTATAATATAAAATACATGTGGAGGGGGGGTTCTGGGTGGCTTAGTCAGTTAAGCGTCAGACTCTTGATATCTGCTCAGGTCTGGATCTCAAGTCATGAGATCCGAGCCCCGCCTGGAGCTCCATGCTGGGGATAGAGCTTGCTTGAGTTTCTCCCTCTCCCTGTGCCTTTCCCCTGCCCTCCCCCTGCCCTGCGTGCATGTATACACACACTCTCTCTCTCTCCCTCAAAATAAAATAAACACAGGATTCCAAAGACTTGGTATGAAAAAAAGAATATAAAATACATTAATTTTCATATTGATTACATGCTGAAATGACAATATTTTTAATGTATTGTTAAACAAAATGTATTATTAAACTCAATCTCGCCTTTTCTTACCTTTTAAGATGTGGCTGCTAGAAAAATTTAAATTACAAACGTGGCTCACATTATCTATTGGGCTTTGCTGCTCTGTCCGTTTGTCTACCCTTCAAGACTGCGAGCTCTGTGAGGCAGATGACCTTATCTTCTTCATTCTTAGAGTTCAGTGTCTGGTTCACATCAGAGCCTCTGTAAGTCTTTGTTGAACTAACTTGAATTCCCAGGGATTGACTCTATTGGGTTAGATTCTCCCTCTTATTAGAAAGTGTGACTCTTTAGAGTTAGTCTCTCCTTTTTATTAGTAAGTATGGAAACCACATGGGCTGTTTGACATTATTTTGGGTTGAATCAAAGCTCCGGCAAATTGCTTACTTTCTCTGAACCTCAGTTTGCTCCCCTGAGAAATACGGTAAGATAACGAGTAAATGAAGTATTTCTGTAAAGCACACAGACAGATCCTGTCGCCAAATGATAGAGGATTAGGATTTTGCTATTTTAAACATTTCTGTGCCTAATACTTGAGACCCACTTGCAGACTTACACACAAGATTTTAAGTAAGCTTGGAGCTGAGGGCCAGGCTGTATAAGGAATAAGATAGGAGACCTGTGCTCATCATAAAGACAGCGGAATATGTTTTCTGCCTTTAGACATTTAGCCATATCTCAGTGGCCAATATCTCTCTCCCTGAATGCAGTGCGATTGTTGTGTTTAACAATGCACGAAATGCTTTAGGTATTTATTTATCTCATTGCCCCGGCATGCTCAGTGCCAGCAGTCTCAAAGTCTACCTGCTCAACAAGTGAACTGAGGCAGGTGAGCAGTCCCTCGATGGAGGTCCTGTCAATAGGGCAAACACAGAGCCATCCAGTCTGTCTGCAAACCAGTGGGTCTCAACCTTGGAAAACATATTTGAATTATATGGGGAGCTTTTAAAAATCCCATTGCCAGGCCCAGCCCCCAGATGAATTAAATCAGAACCTCTGAGGGTGAGTGCCATGGTCTGAGAGCTCGCATCCCTGCCATGTTCATGTGTGGAAACCCTGACCCCCAAAAGGTGAGGGTATTAGAAGGTGAGGCCTTTGGAAGATGATTAGGTCATGCGGGTGGAGCCCTCATGAATAGGATTCGTGCCTTATAAAACAGTCCCTTTTAGTCCCTTCTGCTATGACCTGGAAAGAGGTCACCCAACCACACCCAATCATGCTGGCACCTTCATCTCAGACTTCTTTATTTTTTTTAAGATTTTATGTATTTATTTGAGAAAGAAAGAGAACACAAGCAGGGGAAAGGGAGAAGCAGACTCCCTGCTGAGCAGTGAGCCCAACTTGCAGCTCGATCCCAGCACCCCGGGATCATGACCTGAGCTGAAGGCAGACGCTTAACCAACTGAGCCACCCAGGTGTCCCTTTTCCTTTTCTTTATTCTCTAAAGGTTTTATTTTTAAGTAATCTCTACACCCAATGTGGGGCTCGAACTCACAACCCTGAGATCAAGACAAGAGTCACATGCCCTACCGACTGAGCCAACCAGGTGACTTCCCCTCATCTCAGACTTCTACCCTTTGGAACTGTAAGCAGTAAATTTCTGTTTATAAGCTACCCAATCTCTGATATTTTGTTATAGCAGCTCAAACACACTAAGACAGGCGAGTGGACATCAGTGTTTTATAATGCCCCACAGGCAACTCTAAAATGCAGCCAAGACGGAAGTCCACTGTAGTTATTCCTTCTCATTCCAGAATGTTCTTGAATACTTGCAAAAAGCAGGGCCTCTGAGAATAGGGAATTATCCAGGCTCTAGCATTTCTTGGCTGTGTGATCTTGGGTGAGTTACTTCCCCTCTTGAGCTATGTTTACCTCAACAGTTAAATGCAGCTAATAATACCTCCCTCCCGAGGTGTGGTGAGGATAAATGAATCTGGTCACCTATGCAGAGTGACTGGTGCATAAGTGGGGGCTTAAGGAATGACAACTGCTACCGTCATTATTTCCCTCACCTCAGGGGAAATGACTCCTGCATGCACTAAGGTCAATATCACTTTCTCCTATCTTCATGCTACGCTGGCAGGGGAGATGATGCACATAAAAGTACTTTGCAGACCAAGACTTCTCAAGCCTTAATGTGGATCAGAATCACAGGGGACCTTGTTAACATACAGAAGCTGATTTCCCAGGTCTGAGGTGGGGCTGAGGGTATGCATTTCTAAAAAGCTCCCAGGAGATAAGATAGCACTGATCCATGGGCCACATTTTGAGTACCAAGACTGTAAATGGGGGAGCTCTTTACCGCAGTGAAGCACTACTAGTATCTCCTTAACAGACCTTTGGGAAATATCATCATATACCTACTCTCTTGAATCGTCAAATATTTTTATTTTAAAAGACTTTATAGCAAGTTTAACACCTATAAAGAAACCAATGTAAGTCAGAGATCCTGTATAAAAAGCTTAAAGGTTTAAGCTCAGTGTTTTTCTCTTTACAGTCTTTTCCTTTTTGCGATTAGTCGGCATCGAATTCAACTTCAGGAACACACATCTGGATCACAAGAGCGCCGAAAACACACTGGCCCTTCTTTTTTCCCAAGAATTAAAGATATTTCTCCCTTTGTTTGCTCCTGAGGAAAAGCAGAAGATCCATTACTAATTCCAAGGAGCTCTAGGCTTCTCCCACCACATTTGCAAAGTGACAATAAATTGCTTCTCTGATACTTCAGAAACCTAACTCGTTTTGTCTTTGTAACGACAGTGGTGTTTCCTAACATTAATAGTTTTGTTTTAGAGTAATAATCTTATGTTAAAATAATCTGTGTGTGCCCTATCGCATGATAGTGGAATTTTTGTTTTATACATACGTATCCAGTTTTACATACAAATATATCTCCAAACTGGGCATAAGGGGACACCTGGGTGGCTCAGTCAGTTAAGCGTCTGACTCTTGGTTTTGGCTCAGGTCATGATCTCAGAGTCCTGAGATCAAGCTCCATGTAGGGCTTGATGCTCAACACAGTCTGCTTGTCCCTCTCCTTCTGCTTCTCCCCCATCCCCACCCCCCAGAATCAATAAAATCTTAAAAAATGTTTAAAGAAAAAACTGGGCATAAGAAACCAAGTCCTACTGGGGTGCCTGGGTGGCTCATTGGGTTAAGCCTCTGCCTTCGGCTCAGGTCGTGATCTCAGGGTCCTGGGATTGAGCCCCACATCGGGCTCTCTGCTCAGCGGGGAGCCTGCTTCCCTCTCTGTCTGCCTGCCTCTCTGCCTACTTGTGATCTCTCTCTCTCTCTGTCAAATAAATAAATAAAATCTTAAAAAAAAAAGAAACCAAGTCCTATTTTTGATGCAGAAAAACAGCTGACTAATTAAGGTGTCTACGTAAAATAATTTTGAAAACCACCCTTGAAAGTCGACTTTGTCTTTTGGAAAACCTGGATTTCCATTTTGCTACACAAATGGAGTGACTCACTTCAATTGGTGATCACTTCTACAGAGCTTCCTCTAGTCCTGTGGATTCTGCTTTTTTGGGGAATACAACTTCGCCACCACAGAGGAACAGGCATTTCAGTGCTCTGGGACAACAGCTACAACAGCCAGGATGCCCAACACACATGTGCGCGTGCGCGCACACACACACACACACACACACACACACACACACACACACACACACAGGTGGTGCCTGTGTATAAGGATGTGATTCAGTGCTAGGCGCTGGGGGTGTTCAGGCAAGGACCATAAGTAAAAAGATCCAAGAAGGCCTTTTTTATTTAAAAGATGTATCAGATAATTGGGTATTATGTTGAGAGGGTTGGTTCTGTTTATAAGCTTAAAAAACAAAGTTTCTCTAAGGTAAATATTTTTTTGGCTAAAAACCAGTTCCCTGATCAATTTTATGAGATTTCTATATTCTACCATGTACCAACTCTGTGACCTTGAGTAAACTGCTTACCTTCCCTAAGCCTCAGTTTTCATATCCATAAAAGGGTCATAACACCTACAACAAAAGGTTGTTCTAAAGATTGAGAGGCACATTAAGGGCACAGCGCCTGATATGGATTCAGTGCTCAATAAATGGTAGCTATTATAATTTTTATTATATGGCACTGAATACTCAATTGGTTGTTCTGATATTTTCTTCTGTCCCTGGACTAATCTGTAAAACAACAGTGTGGGAAGACACCACTCATTATTCAAAAGACAGAGAAATTTTGATTTCATAAAATTGTGGCCATTATGCAAAATAAGCTACAGACAGACCATTAGTGCTATGACATCTCTGTGACCACAGTCTCCAAGGGTCACACGCTGGGGAAAAGGAAAAATGTTCATCTACATGCAATTTAAAAACAACAACAGAAAATAAGAGAATGAGAAGAGACAAAAATATCAACTGCACAAATTGGGTCCTTGGATTCCAGTGTGTGAATGTGTATTGTTGAGAGTGGTAGGGTAGAATCCATGAGGCACTAACACATTTGTTGCCCCATAAAACTACACATTTTAATAGTATAAATTAAAATGGCATCTGGGTGGCTCAGTGGGTTAAAGCCTCTGCCTTCGGCTCAGGTTATGATCCCAGGGTCCTGGGATCAAGCCCCTCATCGGGCTCTCTGCTCAGTGGTGAGCCTGCTCCCCCACCCCACCTGCCTCTCTGCCTACTTGTGATCTCTGTCAAATAAATAAATAAAGTATTTAAAAAAAAGTAACCCTTTTGAGAGGGACTAGAGAGGTATTCACAGCTACTCATCCAATCATCTCCACAGATGTCATAAGCATAACTTCCAGCCTGGCTACCTCAATAGGACCTGCATTACAACACAGAAACCGACCCATGGTCATGGGAAAATGTGTTTTTCTCTTGGCTTAGCCATGAATCTGTTGTGTGATCTCAGGTTAGTCAATGGATGCCCCCCAAAGTAAGTTTTCTTATCAGTGAAGGGAAGGAGTTAGACCAAACAACATTTTATAAAAAGTCTTTTCAATTCTAACATCCCATGATTCTAAGATCCTTTTCATACTAGAATATACACTAAGATTCTGATTTTTCTCAAGTGTCGCCAACAGTGGTTGGAAGCACCCCACTAACAGCTTGGTTCAGGTCACAAGCTAACTGTACCAAAGGGCAGAGGCCATTTCAAATTCTTTGGCAAATACAAATGTAGTAAACTATAGGATATGCCAGTGGCTTTTGCAAAATGCCTCCAAGTGCTTCCAGAAGTCAAGCAGGTTGAAGACTTAGAAGAGTTCACCAGTTTGGGCATCGAGATTTGGCACTCGGAGACTACATGAGCAAAATCAGTTGTTTTTTTGAGGGTTCAGAATGGTAACCAAACTTTTTTTTTTTTTTTAATATTTTATTTATTTGTCAGAGACAGAGAGAGAGAGAGAGAGCGAGCACAGGCAGGCAGAGGCAGAAGCAGGCTCCCTGTCGAGAAAGGAGCCCATGTGGGACTCGATCCCAGGACACTAGGATCATGACCTGAGCTGAAGGGAGCCACTTAACTGACTGAGCCACCCAGGCATCCCCCAAACTTTTGATAAGACCAAAAAGAATGCTCTTCTCAATCCCAGTCCCGAAATTAGCTGGCTCAGTGATTTTTTTTTTTAATCTTTTACTTTGAAGTGATTATACTTTCACAGAAAGTTGTAAAGATAGTATGGAGATTTTATTTTTCCAGAATAAATACCTAGGAGTGGAATTGCTGGGTCATATGGCGAACCAACCTTCTTCACAGTAGCTAATACCATGTCTGCCTTCCCACCAGCCATGTATGAGATTTCCAATTGCTCTACCTCCTCACTGTATTTGGAATTATCTGATATTTTGTTTTTATTTTTCCAATCTGCATCAGTTAATATGATCATGTGATTTTTCTTCTTGAGCCTGTTAATATAATATGGTGGTTTATGCTGACTTACTTTCAAATATTGAGCAAGTCTTGCCTTCCTGGTATGAACCCCTCTGGCCATGATATATAATTCTTTTTAAATGTTGCTGAGTTCTTTTTTATTTTTTTTTTAAATCTGAGAGAGCAAGAGCACAAGCAGGAGGGGCACAGGGAGTGGGAGAGAGAATCCCAACTAGACTCCTTGCTGAGCGGAGTCCAACATGGGCTTGATCCTAAGACCCTGAGATCACGACCTGAGCCAAAATCAAGAGTCAAACGCCTACACCAACTGTGGCACCCAGGTGTCCCAGGTGGGTTGCTGAATTCTATTGGCTGATATTTTGTTAAGAATTTTGGATCTATGTTCATTGTATATACATGTATATATGTGCATATAACTTTTAAAATGTTTTTGCCAAGGGCTCGTGGGTGGCTCAGTCATTAGGCACCTGCCTTTGGCTCAGGTCATGGTCCCAGGATCCTGGGATTGAGCCCTGCATTGGGCTCCCTGCTTGGTGGGAAGACCGCTTCTCCCTCTCCCCCTTCCCCGCTCTCACTGTGTCTCTGTCAAGTAAATAAATAAAATCTTGAAAAAATTAAAATAAAATAAAAATAAAATGTTTTTGGCATCAGGGTAATACTGGCTTTCTAGAATGAGCTGGGAAGTGTTCCCTCCTTTCCATTTTCTGGCAGAGATTGCGGCAATCCTGTTCATTCTTCTTTGAATGATTGGTAGAGTTCTCCAGTGAAACCATCTAAGCTTAGAGATTTCTTCTTGAAGAAGCTTTTAATGAAGAACTCAATTTGCTTAGCAGTTAAAAGACTATTCAAATTATCTAGTACACATGGAGTAAGCTGTCACAGCTTGTACTTTTCAAGGAATTAGTCCATTTTATGTAAGATGTCAAATTTATGGGTGGAGAGGTGGTCACTATATTTCCTTATCCTTTTGAGTTTTGCAGGGTCTATCATGATATTCCCTGTTTTATTCCCAACATTAGTGATTCATGCCTTCTATTAATCTTTGTTAGTGTTGCCACGTTTGGCAATTCTTTTCATGTTTGCCAATTTTATAGATCTTTTCAAAGAACCAACTCTTAGTTTTGCTGATTTTCTTCCATTGTTTTTCTGTTTTCAATGTCATTGATTTCTGCTCTTACCTTTATATTTCCTTCCTTTGTCTTGCTTGGGGTTTATTTTGCTTTTCTTTTTCCAGTTTCTTCAGGTGGAAGCTTAGGTTATTGATCTGTGATCTTTCCTCTTGTCTAATGCAAGCATTTAGTGCTATAAATTTCCCTCTCAACACTACTTTAGTTGATTCCCACAAATTCTGACATATTTTCATTTTCATTCAGTTCATGCTTTTTTTTTTTTCATTTTCCTAAAGACTTTCGCTTTAACCCATTTGTCATTTAATAGTGCGTTTAGTTTCCAAGTGTTTGGAGATTTTCAACCTACCTTTCTTTTATTGATTTCTAGTGTAATTCTGTTATGGTCAGAGAACATATTCGGATTTCAATTATTTTACATTCGTTGAAGTTTGTTTTATGGCTCAGGATATGGTCTACCTTGTTATATGTTCTGTGGGTGCCTGAAAAGAATGTATTCTGCTGTTGCCGCATGTAGTGTTCTATAAATGTCAGATCCTGTCGGTTGATAGTGTTGTTGAGTTCTTCCATACGTATTCTTGCTGTTAGGAGAGTCCTTTGTATTTACCTGTATTGCTTTTATCATGTTCTTCCTTCCTAATGTTACAAAATTCCTTCCTTCAGCATTTTCTTTCTGTTAAGAGCACTTCCTTTGGCCATTCTTCTAGAGTAAGTCTGCTGGGGAAAAATTCTCTTAGTTTTCCTTCAACTAAGAATGTATTAATTTCCATTTTCACTGGCTACAGAATTCTGGGTTGAAATAATTCTTCTCTCAGGATTTGAAAAATGTTATGCCACTTCCTCTGGCCTCCATGGTTTCCAATAATTTCATTGTCATTTGAATTGTTTTTCCCCTATAGGTAATGTGTTGTTTGCCTCTGGTAGCTTTCAGGGTTTTTTCCTTTGTATTTAGTTTTCTGAAGTTTGACAAGGATGTGCCTTGGTGTAAATTTTTTACAATTTGTCCTGTTGAAGTTTGTTCAGCTTCTTGAATCTGTAAAATCACGTTTCCTGCTGGTTTGGGGGAATTTTCAGCCACTATTTCTACATGTTCTTTTTTAGTTCTCTGGGACTCAAATAACACAAATGTCAGATCTTTCCTTATAGTCCCATGTGAGAGTCCCTGAGGTGCTATTTATTTTTTTTCTCAGTCTATTTCTTTTCTCTCTTTTTTTTTCCCACTCTATTTTCTCTATTGCGCAGACTGGGTAATTTCCATTGTTCTATCTTCAAGTTTATTGATTTTTTTCCTTTGTCCTCTCCATTCTGCTGTAGAGCCCATCTGTTGAGCTTTTATTTCAGTCACTGTATTTTTTAGTTCTAAAATTTCCATTTGGTTCTTCTTTATACCTTCTATTTATTTGCTGAAACTCTTCATTTTTTCCATTTGTTTCAAGTATGTTCACAATTGCTCATTAAAGCATTTTTGTGATGTTTGCTTTAAAATCTTTGTTAAATAATTCCAACATCTGTTTTGTCTTGGCATTAGCATCTACTAGTTGTCTTTCCTCACTAAGTTTGACATCTTCTTGGTTCTTGGTATGATGAGTGAGTTTCAATTGAAACTCCATCTTTTTGGATATTGTTAAGATTCTGCATCTTATTTCAACCTTGTGTCTTGATAGGAAAGACAGGAGTACCACCTTGTCACTGCTGGATGGGGGCAGGTCTCTCCACTTAGCTTCTGTTGAGGGAACTCATTAATATAGAGTTCATTCCCTTGCTGTTCTCTGGGCCCTGAAGTCCCTAGCTGGTCTACCCTCTTCTCTCTACATTTCTGAGTGTTGTTTGTTTTACATATCCAGGATTTTTAGTTTTATTTGAGAGGATGGAAGAGGCATTTCTTGTTTGCTGGGTGGGCATGGAAGTTTAGGCCACCACTGATATTACTCTGGCTGAGAAGGGTAGGGTGGCCTCTACTGATACCATGAGAGTGGGGTGGCCTTGTTTCTATTCTCTAGCTGAGAGGTGGTAGACGTCTTGACTCTCCAGTAAGCCTTCAGAGAAGAGACAGGAGGGGTACCTTGTTACTGCTGGGTGTGGGTGTAAGTACAGACTCAACATGTGTTACCCAATGACTTGGGGATGCAAGGGAGTAGTGGCCTCATTACCACTGATTAGTGATGAAAGGTTTGACTCTCTACTATGTCTCTCTGACACCACCCCAGGAAGGGGAGGGGAGAAAACATGGCTGCCACCAGGTATGAGTGGCCATCTAGGGTCCTTACATGGCTTCTGCTCTTACAGAGATGGGGGCGGGAGATGAAAGTTTCAGCTGGTAGGGACAAAATTTCTGGCTTCTCACTTGTCTTCTCTGGCACTACCCCAGCAGGTGAGTCGGGGTGCCCTGTTATAGTCTGGCAAGGATAAAAATTTCAGGCTCTCCACTTAGCCTTTGTTGATGTGGGTGCGGCCACAATTCTTCCTTCCTGTGGTATTTGGCTGGAGTACAGCAGATTGTCTAAAAGTTTTCTGTCTTGGTAGATGGGAGTTTTTGGCTGAAGAGTAAGCTTTTCTCATGGTTTTTTGTTGTTGTTGTTGTTGTTTTGGTTTTTTTTGTTTTGTTTTGTTTTGTTTGTTTTGTTTTGTTTTTTTTTTGCGAGAGGTCATCTGCACCCATTGGTGTTTCCAGGTTGCTGGTTTCTGCACTGTCCAGTCAGGGATATACGAAGCAAAAAGGAGACCAGGGAACTCACCATCATGTTGTTTCTTGCGTCCTGAGGTCCCTAGCTCATCTGCCTTCTTCCCTCTACCTTTCTGAGAGAGAAAGCTATGTTTGTTTTACATAGAATGTTCGTTTTACATAGAATATCTAGAGTTTTTAGTCCTCCCTAGTGGAAGAAATAGGAAAATTATGTCTATTTCATTTTCCTAGAAATGGAAGTTAGACTTCCTAAGCAAGTCATTTCACCTCCCGAAAAAAGAATTAATGTGCCCAGTGCTCAACCAAGGGGGAGCTCAGTAAGTGATGACTAAAGCAAATCAAATGAAATTGAAATGTCTTAAAATGAAGACAGTTTCATAATGCCTGGGGATGAAGAGAAGTTAAGAGTGAATCAGTTCATGCTACTCAGTGTGTGTATTTGATTTCCAGTATGACTTCCTTTAAAAAGAAAAAAATAGCTATAATTAGAAAAGCTTACCTTTTACATTTGAAAAAAAATGCATATTCACATTATAAAAGGATTCTTTACCAAATATGCACGATGGCTTATTAAATCCATTAATGAGCTGAATTTTAAAAATTTACTCTCCTGATGATGTATTCCCAGTTTCTGCTAAGCAGAGTTCATGTTGAAAAGTTGAACCCCAGGGCTAAGAGGAACTCTAGAAGCCAAGCCAAGTCCCAGGAAAGGTGTCAGGAGGGGCAGACAGGGTGAGGAGTTCAAGGAAAGGAAGCTTCAGGAAAAGTTTAGAAGATCCCTGGATACTTTAGCAAAATAAGTTTATTAGAAAGGT
Organism: Enhydra lutris kenyoni; assembly: GCF_002288905.1. Lineage (NCBI taxonomy): Eukaryota > Metazoa > Chordata > Mammalia > Carnivora > Mustelidae > Enhydra > Enhydra lutris. The sequence goes on along the minus strand of NW_019154157.1, from coordinate 4,735,789 downwards.
GGAGGGGGGTGGTGAAAGAGGTGGGGGAAGAAGCCAGATGTAGGGTGGCTGCAAAGTAAATGGGATTTTAGGAGACAGACAAGCTGAGAGGAAGAGCACCGAAGAGATGAAGCCAGGTTTGAAAGGGAAGGGGAGGAAATACAGGCATTTACACTGCACAGCTGCTGCTATTACTACACTAAGTGTTATCAGTCATTTCCAAAGAGAGATCAAAAAGCCTTAAGAACAGAATAGATATGTGGAGTAAATACAATGAAGAAATCATTCCAAAATTGGTTACTCTTTTAACTATATCTGAGACTGATCGGAATACACCATAAAGCTGTGCTTCTCAAACTATCCTGCGAAGGGCCAGTTCGGGGACTTTTTGCCTTTTACAGTCTGTTGCCCATTACTACTGTTGTAAAATGCAATCAAACATCACAGCAATGGCCAGCCGCTATCAAGGTTTTGAAACGCTTACTCTTGCTTTCTTTCCTTATCTTCTCTGCGGCAGGGAAGAGATAAGTCACCTACCGGCTCCCACCCCTGCCTAGGGCAGCACTTGCTGCTCCCAAAGGCCAGGCGCAGGCTGCACAGACCTGGGATTCAAGACCTCACTTCTCAATTGAGCTCCAGATGTCCAGGGAAACATCTAACTGGAGGGCATTCTGTTTCCGTGCCCCTGCTTGTAGTAATCAGGGCAGGCGAGGTTATGCTGTCACAGAGAACACTCCAGTCGCTGAAGTTGGCCTCGTGACTGTTCCTTGTTCACTCTGGATGTCCAAGGTGAGTCAGCGGGAGGCTCTGTTCTGCACTCCCCCCCACCCCCACCCCGCCTCAGTGGCTGTGGCAGGAAAACAGACACTGAGGAACTACACGGGCATTTTCCACGGCCGCATATTTTAGTAGCTAGAAGCAGTCACCTAGCTCGCCAGGGAAGCTGGGAACATGCTTGTCGCTTCAGCCATAAGCAACACAGAGAAAGGTCTGTCCAGGTTCGCCTGGGAAATAGCTCATACAGAGCTGCTTCTCTCTTCCCTCGATCTAGTGTGTTGGGCCAGGAGGGCACAGAAAGGGCCAGGAGACCCTTACTTAGCCAGTATTTTCTTGGCTATCGCTGCCCTTTGTTCAGGCATTCAAATGCTGACCCCATTTGTGGGAGTCTTATGTAAGTTTTTGGGAGCCTCTGGGGAGAGACCTACCCATTGCACAATCTCTGATGCAGGAACCCTCTTTCAGGTCCCACGCATAGAGTTACACCCCGCAGTCTCATGCTGCTGGGGTTTGCTCAACCAAAAGAAGCCCTCTTGGGAGGGGTTCTGGAGAGTTGTCTTAAGCTAACTTGTATACCCTTTGGTCCACAGGAAATCTGTGTGTGTGTGTGTGTGTGTGTGTGTGTGTGACTTGCCAAATAGGAGAGTGCCAGTTCTCTGCTACTGGCCCATCTCCACCCTTCTCCTCTCCCTCTCAGGAAGACACAAAGGGCGGGACAGCAAATTCACTACATAATCAGACATCTGTTTGAAGACTATGCCTCCCATTCCTACAAGTACCTCAGAGGCAATGAGTAGTCCTCCTGGCGGCCCCTCTTGGTTTGAGGGGGGAATACCACCTCTTTCCTCCACAAGGAGACGAAGTTTAAGCATTCCCGCAACGTGGCACTGACTACCCCCCCCCATTGTGAGTGACCCAAGTGGGAGAGAGCCAAGCAGAATCTGTATCTTTCTTATGATTTGGCCTCAGAGGTCGTATAGCCTCTCTTCTGTCATATTCTATTGGTTAGAAGGGCATCCTTAATGGCCCACACTCAAGGGAAGGAGAATTAGACTCGCCTTTTTGAGGGAAGGAATGTCAGGGAACTTGTATTTTAAAATCACCACACTCCTAAACCCTCTCTCACTCAGTCTGTGGAATGAACTAGAGTATCAACCAGGCAGACTCTGAAGCAAACAAATGTTTGACACAGAAATCATTATAATCTCAAGATATTGTAAAAAGCTGTCAGAACTCCGCTTTTATAAATGTTTAATAATGGGTAAAGGGATGAACTGCTAGACTCTTGGGAAATGGGATCCAAAAATCTTCAAATGGTCCAATAAATCTCTTTCTGCCACAAATTTTTAAAAAACACTGAGCAAATGTTTACAAGTATTTGCACAAGGGAAGCTTTAATAACTAATAAAATAAGAGGGTTGAAAGTGTGAGATTCTGTATCTTTCCTCCTACCCAGGATCACCATCAAGATGCCCATCCTGGCAGAAGCCCATCTCTCCATCTGCATGGATGATCGAAGAAGAAAACAATCCAGGAACACACTGCTGTTTAGAATCGTAATGATGTGGTCGAGGCAGCTGTGGCTTTAATAGCCTGGGAAAAACCTGAGGCTTATCCAGGCCAAACGACTGGCCCAGAGATAACCCCACGGGGAGGACAGGAGAGACCCTGTGCCCCTCTGACTCCCCAGCCTGAGCTCCTAATCACTAGGTGGCGTTGCCTCTCCTGAACACCAAGACAAAACTTCAATATGCAGGAAAGATCTGAGGTGGTTTTTATTCCATTAAAAGGAAATCAATATCGTTGAACTGAACTCAAAGATACAAACAAAAATAGAGGACAGTCCAAATGAACAAAGAATAACAATGACCACTAGCTCTCAAAATACAGACACTTAAAAAGACAAACATGAGCATGAATCATGAGGCTCCAAATTTTCCTGCTAACGACTAGGATTCTAGAACAACTACTTTCATCCTGAGTTGGGGTGGGGGTAGAAGGGGGTAGGAAAGATGATGGGGTGGCGTTGAGGGCACTGAGAGAGATGCACTGTCATCAACATGCTACCCAAACAGACACCTTTAATGAAAGCTTTCTGAGGGTCTTATGTTGTGCTAGGGGGTACAATCGAAACTCATTAAGCCTGGGGCCAGGCCTTCAAGGAGTGCACAGCCTAAAGGGAGAAGAGACATGAAACAACTAAGAACACCACACCGTGATACGTGAAACAACAGAAAATAAAACACGATTATATGAAAAGAGCACCTCCCTCCAGTACCCGCTGGTCACAAGTCACAGAGAGGACAGTGAGGAGGATAAACGCGCAGACACAAGGACACGTTGGCCTTAATCACTGTTCTTATTTCAATTATAGATGTTTTAATCAGGACTGCTTTTAGAAATATGAAACTGTCAAAAATTCAAAGGCTTTCCACTGCAGGAGGGAGACTAAGTAGAGTAAGCCTGATACAAGGAAGGAAAATAAAACAGAAACCCATTTGCTGGGGCATTAGAAACACCAGGCTTTCATACTGCTTGGCCACGAACCAGCTCTGTGATTTAAATCCCTCAACTTCTCTGAGCTGTCATTTAGTTTTGTTCCGTTTTGCTTTTCTAAACATTAAAGGGATTGGATTATACAATCACCACAGTCCCTCTCCAGCTCTAAAATGTGTGATTCTAGTGTTCAAGGAAAGTCTCTTTCCCCTTCTAGGTACCATCTCTCCCCACAGGGTTCTCTGGCTTCACGCCCCAAGCCAAACCTGCTTTTTCTCCTCTCCTGCCTTACCTCATACTAATGACCAGGATCACAGCACCCACCCAGGTGATTTCTGTAGAAGGATCTGCCACGGGTCAGCAGCAACCACGCTAAGGAAGGTAGCCCGAAGCCCACCTTAGCGGCCCAGGGGAAACTTGCTCATGGGTTTGGATCTGGGTACAGTCCTGGCTTCTTGGGCGATCTCAGGCACGTAAATTCCCTGTCCTACTGGTTAAATGGGTCCGCCCTGACTTTCTACAGGATTGTTGATGGGGACAAAATGAAGTGATGCATAAAGCACTGCACAGATACAGAGTATTGTACTGATGACCCACAGTTGAATGCTCCAGATTCAGGGCTCCTTTGGCCAGAAGTCTGGCCAGGACAGAGCCGTTTGCTGTACTGCTCCCGGAGAGGAAACTTGACGTAAAACAGATACAGCCTCGTGGCTGATGGGCTTCTGAATCTCTCCCCAGAGCAGCTAGTGGCTCTAGAACTAATAAGGTCCCAGCAGACTCTTTCTCTAAAGAAGCTTTTAATGTTACCGTGAGCTGACAGCAATGCTGTCCACATCAATCCCACTCAGATCACAGTCTCCCGAACACACCACATTGGAAATTCTAAGTGTGGAACTTTTCTGTCACTTCCCACTTAGGTCAATATTCATGCCACCCACTGTCCCACATAAAGTTCCAAGAAGTTAAGATCTCTATCTGTTAAAATTGACTTCTAGACTCCACAAAAGAGTTTCATGGGACTGTGGGCATTTAAGGTAACTAAGGTTTCTATCCATAGGGTAGAAATTTCAAGAAATGGCCAAGTTCATATAATTTTCCTCTCAATAAAGGAAAAGATTAATTACATGTAGAACTAAATATAATTATTTTTTATAACTCCCTTGGATATTTATGCATATAAATCCACAAATCAGAAATAAGTGGTTTTTTTCAGATCAGATTTCTGAGTCTTGAATTTTTACTCGGAAAATACGGTTCCTGTAAATATTATAAACTCTGGGTTAACCAGCACAGTCAGAGAATATAAAACTGTATTTAATTTTTAAATGCAAAAAGAAAAAGAGGAGGAGGACTCACAAGACGAAGAAGGAAACTATCGATAAACAGCAAATACATCCATGTAAGCAGAGAGGTCCAACAGCAAGCACAACGATGGAAATCGAACCCAAGTTTGGCTCGCTCTGAAGCGCACTCTGGGCTTCCTTTAGCTCTCGGCTCAACCGTCACCTCCTCACAGAGGCCTTCCTTGACCTCACTCCCTAAAATATCCCAGCCGGCATCCCGACTCCCTCCTTCCTCTCTATCCTCCTGCTGTTCTTTTTTCTCCCCTCTCCCAGATTTTCCTTCATAACATTTATGTATTTATTTAAAAACTGTGTCTCCTGTGCTAGAGTGTAAGCTAAGCAGGGAATTCTGTTTTATTCACGGCTTTATCCACAATGCTTATAGTAGTGCTCGAGACAGGGTGCTCACTAAAGACAAAATAAACAAATGAATAAAAAATCCCAAGGCCTGCATTTTTGGGTCACAACTCCCTGGAGGCTAAGTCTCACTCTGTCACATCTCACTGGAGGTAAGAAAGAGGTTATGTACATTCATATATACGTCCTACTTCATAGTTCTGTCCATATTCTGGCTGATATGATGAAAGTAAAGGTTCAAACTGAGTGTGGAGACAATACATCGGTATTTTTACTAAGAGATGAGAGTAGCTCTTTGTCAGGGGCAGCTCTCAGTCCTACAAATCAGAGGACACCCTTACAACTGTAGCAACACGCTCTGGTCCACACAGCATGTATGTCCTTTCTATCCACTCGGTAAAAATAATATACAGACTCTTTTCATGAAGAGTCTAAGAATTTGGCCAGATGACTTTTATCTCATTTTTGCCATATGAAGGACAATTTAATACCATACAAACCTCCCAGATTCTTCACAGAGTTGGTTCCATAACCACTAAACCTCTTCTGACTCACCAACAAAAGCCACATCAACATGAGAGCAAGGGATGCGTTTCTTACACGAAAACAGTCTCTTCAGTACTTCTGAAGTGACTGCAATTTTTGGTCCATTTAAATGACTTTGCATTTAAAGTAGGCTCTGTTTCCAGATCTTTCTGAAAGAGTTGGAAGATATACCTAATAAAAATGCATTTCAACAAAAAGGAATTAAACAGATTAGGGAGCTTTGGGGTCATCTGGGCTTATGTGAGATTTATCTTTGACTAGCCTATCAGGCATTCACCCCAGGAAGATAAAATTTTAAGAAGAAAGTGATGGCTCCAAGGGTACATCATCAGGGCACACACCTACTTTATTCAGACAGGGTAAGTGGCCAATTAGTTGATTCCCTGATCATGTATACCTTTAACATAACAGATACTCTGAGATCTGAATCACATACCCAGGATTGAGCAATGTGGCCCAAAAGAGAGGGGTGAAGCATGTCTGTGGAGGGGAAGGTTGGGGGGCAGGGGATATGCTCTTCTTCCTGATACCCATGAGCAGAATGCTGTTGTACAGACCCATTTTGTGTTTTTATAATTACCCAAATTCTCTTCCTTTGTCAGAATTCATTCTCAGTAACAGCTTGAGCAATGTAGCAATCATGCTCCGAAATGACTTGTAAACCACAGACACAAATATTTGGGCCAAGAATGTGGAATCCATTGCTGTCACATTCCATTATTTCTGGTGCAGCAATTCACTAACATTTTGGAATCTAGATCATAAATTATGCAGAGCCTCAGCAAAAGAGCTGAGGACACAAACTGCTATAATAAAATTCCTGTTACTGGAGCCATAAAAACAGAACAAAGGAAAGGCAAAGAAGAAAAATCAGGGTTGGACTTTGCTGACATTCCTTGTCCACCATTGTCAATGGTTTGACAAAATGAAAATGTAACATTTGGGAAACCATCAGAGAAGCCAAAAATGATAAGATGGGCATGCTGTCATTCATAAACACCACTACCATAAGATTCCCCAGAATGAAGTGCATTTTTGGAGGAAAGTGTGAATGTTGACATAAATTAGAGTGCTTAAGTGTACAACAGAGCCATCTGTACATTTTTCGTGAATCTCAAAGAGTGTGAAATGTCCTTCAACCATGGCACCTGAGCAGTGGTCAAATCTTCTGGTGGGGTGTATTATAAGATATCAGAGGAAGAAAAGCTCAGTGTCACCATGTAATCTGGAGCAAGTCGTTTCTCCTCACTGTGGAAACTGAGTGAATGGCAGAGCTGGAGCTAAATCCCTTCACACCCAACCCACTGGTGTTATTTCACATAAATGAAGCCTCAAGTGTGATAGGTGTTCAAAATTATTTGGTAGGCCCAGAAATGGATAAATAAGTCGATATATGGCTAAATAGCTAAATGGACACATGAATAACAAAAAAAAACCATCCTCTGTGTGTTTAGAGTCCAAAAAAGTCAAAGAGAACACAACTTTTGAATACTTCAGAAATAAAGCCAGAGAGATCATACTTAGCAAACATTGTTAATCTGACTCCAAGAATTTTTTTTTTTAACTATAACTTTGTCTTGGAGAGCATTAGTGTTTGTGTATGAGTGTGTGTGTGTCCCCAAAAGAACGAGCGTGAGAACAAGCACGGGTCAACATGTTTCTCAAACAGACTGCTATCATCTGACAACATGTAGTTTGACTGCTTTCTTCAACGTGCAGCGTAACGAGGGAGAACAAGGAAGCTGAAGAGGCCAAAGGCCCTAACACGGAGACGGACCAAGAGTCGGGCGTACACTCTCCAAGAGCACCACTGCTTCTGCAATTATTCCGAACATATTTAGAAGAAAACAAAATGCTTTTCAAGATCACAAAGAAGGTCTGAAATGTTAAGACAGGAAAAGGGGCTCAGTACAAGTTAAAACCATATAAGGGAAGAAAGTTATTTTTTCACCCGCACAGGAGGAAACTTTTCTTCTAGCAAATCCCACAGCGCAAAAGGAACTAGCTCCAATCATCTGTCTAGGTCAGGAATCTTCAAATCTTCTACGAAGAAGAACTACTTTAAATTTCCCCAGAGCCTTGACATCACTCAGGGGGAAGAGAGAGTGGGAGTACAGAGGAGAGAAGGAAAGGGCCTAGTGGTGCCAGCGGTGCCCCGAGGCAGGGGGAGGTCTCAACGTGATGGCAGCCAGGATTTCCTGAGCATGTACTGTGTGCCAGGCATGGTGCAAAGCACTTCACCTTCACGGTCTCATTGCATCCTCGCAGGCGCTGCGTCTGCACCCCCATCCAGGAGATTCTATTCTTAATTTTATTTTGCAGATGAGGGAATTGAAATCTGAAGAACTTCTCTAACTTTCCCAAAGCCACACGTTCATAAATGGCAGAGCGAGGATTCCAACCTAGGCCGGTCCCGTCTGACACCAAGACTCAGGCTGCTGGGTCTCCTGGCTGCCACAGTCTCTCTGCCCTCTGAGAATCCCAGGAAGCTGGGGCTTTCTCAGGCTTCCTAGTGGAAGATGGTTTAGAAACCTACCAGGTATGCCTTCGAGTTCTTTCAAGGCCATGATCTGAGATCACTGGTCAGAGTTTTTAAAAATCTGGGTTCATCATTACAAAACAATTGGCAGCTGTGTCTTTCTTTGGTAAAAGGCTTCTGGGAAGCCAAAATTGCTGTGCTATGGTCATTCCTTACCCAAGTCTGCATTTTAACATCCAGCTAATTGAGATGAGTGGAGACATCTGTAAGCTTATTTTTAAAAGAGACAAATCTCTTGTAGCGTAACAACAGCAGTACCATGCAGTGAGTGCTTGCTATGTGCTAAGCACTACTCATCAATTCACGCGGCATCAAAGATTAACAAGCAGAGAGCTCAGCACGGGGAATACCAATGCGTCAGAAGGGGAGCCTGCCGCCCCCCCCCCAAGGGCTTGCAGCCAGAAGGGAGAGACAGGCCGGGATGTTGCCCAGCAGGGCAGTTAGCGGGCTCCCCGCCTGTTGGGCACAAAGCACTGCAAGCGTGTGGAAGTGGACCTGTGGAAGCTTCTTAGAAGAGGTGGGTGTCTCCTCCTCACAACACCTCAGGATGGAACCTGAGAGCCAGAAGGATGAAGTGATGCGAAAGGTACACAGCACTGAAATGGGCTGACCCAGGTTTACCTCACTTCAAAACCACGCTCTGCCCATCACTGGCTGTGGCCTCACAGGAAAATATCCCCACTAAAGCTTGTCCCCCAGGGGTACCCTTATCTTAGAGGGGAGAAGCTGGACAAACAAACAAAATACATTAATTTCAGGATTCTCAGTAGAGTCATATTGATGGGACTCTTGTTTGTTCAGTACCTAAAAGCCCTCAAAACATTGTTGTCACAGTCACATTTTCATTTTGAGCTTACTAACCATCTGAGGAAGAACAAATATGTGGCCTTTTCTTAGGTCAGAAAACTGAGGCTCAGAAGGAGAAGTGGTTTGTGAAAGGTAAGGTTCAGAGCTCTGGTTTGGGCTTTCAAACGTCAAACTCCTAGTCCAGCCATCTCTGAGTCACAGGACCTTAGCTTGTCAGATCTGCTTGAGTTTTTCCTTCCTTGGTATCCAAAACTGATCACCCTACCCCAAAGATCAGTGAGCCACGGCAGCAACACTAGAATCTGGGGTGAGTTCTCCCTAGTCAATGTTTTGATTTGGATTTTTTCCATGGGTCTCTTTTATTTGAAGTGTTTCTTGTCAGAAGGATGTAAGCCAGTGACAACAAGAGTTTCTCGGACAGAGATAAGAGAGATCTGAAGGAGGAGTGACATCACCAAGATGGCAGAGTAGGAGACCACAGCCTCTGTCCCCGGCAAAGATCAACAATGAGGCAGCTGTCTGTGAACAAAACAGCTCTGGAAGAGCTCTGGAGTCCGCTTAAGAAATTTCAGCAACACAGTGGGACAAAAAACTTGAGAATAATCACACGAAAAGGAAAAGAGGAATAGCTTCAATTTGCCTGCATCATCCCGTTCCCCAAACCAGCATCACTCAGTGCCAAGAGGGAACTTTCCAAATTGAACTTTCTCCCTCCCCTGAGAAAAAAAATAGGATAAGCAACTAGCTTCGCAGCCTTCTGGTATACCACACGATGTCTCTGCTTCAGTTTAACCCCACGTGGAGACCAGCAAAGCAGGACACCTACAGAGAAGGCGAGGAACAAGGAAGAAAAGTAGGGGCTACCCACATCAGCCACATAGCCACACTGTGAACTGCTGGGTAGAAGGTTGTGGAGCTTTTGCCACTGAAAAGACCAATGGCCAGCATAGCCACTGCAAACCACCTGCAGATTTCACCGGTTTTCACCCCAAACCTATTCATGTTTGCTGATGCCAGCCATCTGATTCCTCCCCACCCCCTCCGTGGAGCCTGGGAATGGCACAGGAAGCCAGCCCAGCCCTCTGCTGCTGTGCAAGTGCAAAACAACAGCCGACACCCCTGCCACTGACCCCCTTTCCTTTATGGGCATGTGGAGGACTATCAGACCACACCCCTGCAACTGACACCCCCCCACAGGCATGGACAGCACTATGCCCTCCAGTCATCCACGGGCCTGCCCCTGGCCCGACCCCCATTCCCGGCCTCCACTGCCATGCACACAAGCAGAGAAAGGCTGTGCAGCCATGATTGAACACACTCATATGTAAATAGATTACAGTTTCCAATCAAAAGGTACAGACTGGTTGAATGGGTGGAAAAGAAAAAGAGAAGTCCCAACTATAGGCTGCCAGATAACAAACTAACTTCAGCCTCAAGGACACAGAGAGGCTCAAAGTGAAGGGACAGAAAGAGATATGCCAAGCACATGGAAACCCAAATAGACTTATAGCACATAAAATAGACTTCTAGGTAAAAAACTGTAATAAGGGCCGCCTAGGTGGCTCAGTGGATTAAGCCTCTGCCTTCGGCTAGGGTCATGATCTCAGGGTCCTGGGATCAAGCCCGCCATCGGGCTCTCTGCTCAGCAGGGAGCCTGCTTCTCCCTCTCTCCCTCTGCCTGCCTCTCTGCCTACTTGCGAACTCTCTGTCAAATAAATAAATAAAATATTTTTTTAAAACTATAATAAAAGACAAAGAGCCTCATTATATAATAATAAAAAGGTCTATTTATCAAAAGGATATAACAATTATAAATGTGTATGTATCCAACATAGGAGCACCTAAACTGACATCTGAAGGGAGTAATAGACAATACAATAAAAGTAGGGACTTCAAGGCCTCACTTTCAAGAACAGATAGGTCACCCCGACCAGAAAATCAGTAAGGGAGTATTGGACTTACATAACACTTTAGACCAAACGAACTTAACAGACATCTACAGAACACGCATCCAACAGCAGAAGAATACAACACATTCTTCTCAAGCACACATGGAACATTCTCCAGGATAGATCATGTGTTAGTTAGGTCAGAAAACAAGTCTCAGCAAATTTTAAAATTGAAATTATACCAAATATTTTTTCTGACCACAATGGTATGAAACTCAGAAATCAATCACAGGAGGAAACTGAAAATTTCAAAATTATGTGAAAATTAACACCCCCTTGCACAAACCACTGGTCAAAGAAGAAATTTAAAAAATATCTTGAAACAAATGAAAGTGCAAACACAACATACCATAACTCACGGAAATTTGTAAAGGTGATACTAAGAGGGAAATTTATAGTGATAAGTGCCTACATAAGAAAAAAGAAAGCTCTCAAATAAATAATCTAACTACACCTCAACAAACTAGATAAACAAGAACAAACTAAGCAGTGTGTTAGCAGAAGGAAGTTAGCAGAAGGAAGGAAATAACAAAGACAACCCAAGGAGAAATCAAAGAAATAGAGAATAGAAAAGCAACAGAAAAGATTAGTGAAACTAACAACTGTTCTTTTTTTCTGAAAGAAAGAAAACTGACAAACCTTTAGCTAGACTTATCAAGAAAAAGAGAGAGAGAGGACCCAGATAAATAAAATTTTAAATAAAAAGGAAACATCACAACTGATACCACAGAAAGACAAAAGATCATAAAACGCTACACTTGTATGCCAGCAAATTCGGCAACCTGGAAGAAAGATAAATTCCCGGAAACATAGAACCTACCAAGATTGAATCATGAAGTAATACAAAATCTGAACAGAACAATAACAAGAGATTGAATCGGAATCAAAAACCTCTCAGTAAAGAAAAGCTCCAACTAGGTGGCTTCATGGGTGAACTATATCAAACATTTAAAGAAGAATTAATGTTGGGGCGCCTGGGTGGCTCAGTGGGTTAAGCTGCTGCCTTTGGCTCAGGTCATGATCTCAGGTTCCTGGGATCGAGCCCCGCATCGGGCTCTCTGCTCAGCAAGGAGCCTGCTTCCTCCTCTCTCTCTGCCTGCCTCTCTGCCTGCTTGTGATCTCTGTCTGTCAAATAAATAAATTTTAAAAAAATCTTAAAAAAAAAAAAAGAATTAATGTCAATTCTTCTCAAACTCTTCTAAAAAAAAAAAAAAACAAAACTGAAAAGGAGGAAACACTCCCAAACTCATTTTACATAGTCAGCATTATCCCGATACCAAAGCTGGATAAGGATACTACAAGAAAACAAAACTACAGGCCAATATCCCTGATGAGCATACATGCAAAAATTCTCAACAAAATATTAGCAAACTGAATCTTACAGCATTTTAAAAGAATTATATACCATGATCAAGTGGGATGTACTTCTGGGATGTTGCAGATCAAAAATATAATATATCGTTAACATAATGAAAGAGAAAAATCATATGATCATTTCAGTAAATGAAGAAAGAGCATTTAACAAAATGCAACATTCTTCTATGATAAAAACTCTCAACTAACTGGGTATAGAAAGAACATACGTCAGCAAAATAAAGGTCATAAATGACAAGCCCACAGCTAACAGCTTACTCAAGAGTGAAAGCCTGAAAGCTTTCGCTCTGAGATCAGGAACAAGACAAGCATGCCCACTCTCACCACTGCTATTCAACATAGTATTAGAAATCTTAGCCAGAGCAAGTAGGTAGGCAATCAATCAATCAATCGATCAATAATAAAAGGCATCCAATTCAGAAAGGAAAAAGTAAAATCGTCTCTGTTTGCTGATGACATGATTAGGATAATGAAAATCAAAAAAACTGTTAGGCCTAATAAATGAATGCCGTAGAGTTTCAGTGTACAAAATCAATATCAGTTGCATTTCTATATCCTAAAAATGAACTATCTTTAAGGAAAAAAAAAAAAAAAGATGGGGCACCTGGCTGGCTCAGTCAGTCAAGTGTTTGTGCCAAGGGGTCTCAGCTCAGGCCATGATCTCAGGGTCCTGAGATTGCAGCCCAAGTCAGGCTCCACGCTCAGCGTGGAGGCTGCTTGGGACTCTTTCTCCCTCTCCCTCTGCCTCTCCCAACACCTTCTCCTCTCAAAAAAAAAAAAAAAAAAGAAGAAGAAGAAAGAAAGAAAAAGAGAAAAGAAAAAGAAATTGAAGAAAATACAAATAAATGGAAAGGTATCATGCATTCATAGATTGGAAGAGTTGATATTGTTCAAATGTCCACACTACTCAATATCATCTATCATGTCAGTACAATTCCTATCAAAATTCAAATGACATTTTGCAGAGAAATAAAAAAAGCAACCCTAAAATTCATAAGGAACCACCAAAAAAACTCCTGAATAGCCAAAGCAATCTTGAGAAAGAACACAGCTAGTGGCATCACACTTTCTGGTTTCAAACTGTATTACAGAACTGTAATAATCATAACAGAATGGTCTTGTCATAAAAATGGACACATAGACCAATGGAACAGAATTGAGAGCCCAGAAATAAACCCATGCAAATGTGGCCAACTAATATTTGACAAGGGAACCAAGACTACTTGATGGGGGAAGGACAGTTTGCTCAATAAATGGTGTTGAGAAAACTGAATATCCACATGCAAGAGAATGAAATTGGACCCCTCCTATCTTACACCACTCACAGATTTTAAGTGAAAATAAGTTAAGGATTTTTTTTTAATATTTTATTTATTTATTTGACAGAGAGAGATCGCAAGCAGGCAGAGAGGCAGGCAGAGAGAGAGAGAGGAGGAAGCAGGCTCCCGCTGAGCAGAGAGCCCGATGTGGGGCTCGATCCCAGGACCCTGAGATCATGACCTGAGCCGCTGAGCCACCCAGGCACCCCTAGGTTAAGGATTTAAATATAAAATCCGAAACCATAAAATTCCTAGAAGGAACATTGGGGAAAAGCTCCTTGACATCAGTCTTGGCAATGATTACTTTGGATATGATACCAAAAGTGTAATTAACAAAAGCAAGAATGAACAAGTGGTACTACATTAACCTAAAAAGCTTCTACACAGCAAAAGAAAAAATAAACAAAATGAAAAGGCAGTCGATGGAATGGGAGAAAATACTCGGAAACCAGGTATTTGATAAGAGGTGAATATGCAAAATACATAAAGAACTCACATACCTCAACAGCAAAGAAACAATCTGATTTTAAAACAGGTAGAGGAAAAAAATGAGATAAAATAAAACAGGCAGACTTGGGTAGACATTCTTTCAAAGACATACAAATGGCCAAGCAGCACATGAAAAGGTACTTAATATCACAAATCATCAGGGAAATTCAAATCAAAACCACACTAAGATATCACCTCATACCTGTTAGAATGGCTATTATCAAAAAGATAAGGGATAAATGTTGAAGGATGTAGATGAAAGGGGAACCCTGGTGCACTTTTGGTGGGAATGTTAATTGGTACAGCCACTATGGAAAACAGTATGAAGGTTTCTCAAAAAGTTAAAAATAGAATTACTGTATGATCCAGCAATCCCACTTCTGGGTATATATCTGAAGAAGATGAAAACACTATCTCAAAAAGATAATCTGCATTCCCAGGTTTATTGTAGCATTATTCATAACTGTCAAGGCATGGAAAATACTTGTGCCCACTAATGGGTGAATGGATAAAGAAAATGTGATATATATACATATATATGTTTATATACATATGTGTGATGTGTATGTGCATGTGTATATATATATGTATATATACATATATATACACATACATACATATATATATATATGTATATGTATATGATAGACTGTTAGCCATAAAAAAGAAGGAAATCCTGCCACTTACAACGACATAAATGGACCTTGAGGGCATGATACTAAGTGAAATGACAGAGCAAGACAAATACTGTATAATCTCACTTATATGTGGAGTCCAGAAATATCAAATTCATAGAAACAGAGCATAATGGTGGTTGCCTGGGGCTGAGGAGTGGGGGAAATGGAGAGATTTGGGTCAGTTATAAGAAGAAAAGGTGAGGCTATCAGATGTACAGTATGATGTCTATAGTCAACCACACTATACTTAATACTTGAAACTTGCCATGAGTGTAGGCCTTTAATGATATCACCATAACAACAACAAATGGTAATTATGTGAGGTGAAGGGTATGCTTATCAACCTTATTATGGTAAAGCATTTCACAAAAGTATACCTGTATCAAATAATCACATTGTTACCTTAAGCTTACACAACAGTTAGGTGTTAGTTCTGTCTCAATAAAGCTGGAGTACAAAAGAAATGAGATGAAGAGGTCAAGTAACAGCATGTGCTGGTCCTTGATAGCCACCTTCAACTTTCAATGGATCAGAATTGTCTGAAAGGTAATAAACGCTATGTATTTCAGTAGTATTTCCACCTTTCTCTTAGCATTCAGTTTTGTGTTAATGATAGACTTTTCCCCACATAATATACAACTAAGATGATGATAGTGATTATAAAATTTTTTAGCATTTCTGGTGTGCCAGACATTGTTTTAAGGGTTTTATACATATTGACCCATGGTGTTATAATTATGCCCGTTTCACAGAAGAAGAAACTGATGCAGAGAACTGAGCACCTCATCCAAGGTCATGGACCCCTTAAATGGTTGCAGCTGGGATCCAAATCCAGGCCATCTGACTCCAGCTGTCAGGTTTTTCATAAGCATGCTAGATGTCTGGTGACTCTATATCCTGTATCCTGGTGGTGCCTGGGACTGTCCCAGTGACAAATTATATAGTCATCCTTGCTATATAATAACTGTAAAAGCCCGTGACATTGGCAGTCAAGTTGAGCCATTTGTGAACGGGACATCTTAGTGATTAAAATGGAGAAATGGGCACACACCCTGAGTGGTTTCCATGGTACCAGAAGAAGGAAAAAGAAGAGTCCAACAGATTCTTATGTAGAAGGTCATTGCTTCAGAGGCCAAAAGGGGAGTAGGGGAGAAAGATCATCAGATCGTTCACTGCGGGATTTAGCACATAGGTACTGCTTATTTCCTTTGTCACATGTAAACTAGTGCAAGTTCTTCACTGGTGACAAAGAGGATATCTCTCCATCAGGCATTTAAGAAGTACCAGGAGTTATCAAGGCAGACATGCCAGCTCGCCGGATGGTGCTGTGAACTGGAGAACACCATCTGTTTTGTTAAGGTTGACAGTCTGAAATTTCTGGTTAAACTCCAGATCTCCTTGTTGTGAAGGGCTTGATAACTTTTAGTCCATTACCTTCTGCTTACTGAGTCACAGAGCATATTATATCTCCCTCCAGAGCACTCCAACAGCTGGGCCATGTTATAAGCTGTCTTTGTCTTACTCGGTATTAGATAATGGATTTGATGGGACCTTCCATTTGAATCAAGGAAATGCAATTACAGAATTGCTGTTGTATCAAATAAGTGGCCAACTCTGACATTCTGGCTCAAGAACACAAATCTGTTACTTTTTTTTTTTTTTTTTTTCTGCCACTGGGGCTGTTCTGATGAGGGCTTGCTTTACAAGCTCATTGGACACATAACAACAAAGCGTTTACTTCACTTTTTAATTGCTCTTGGAAACATTTTAAATGGCACCAATGCAATCTTTACTAGAAAATGAAAGTGTTCACTTCCCTGAGTAATTTAACCCTTCAAAGGAGGGCAGAAAGGCCCACTTCTTGAAATCCACTGAAAACGGAGAGCCTGTATTCAGGAGCTAACAAAGCTGTTGGAAAGTCAAGTGGGGACAGGCTGAGTCAGCAATATCCACTAAAAGTTGCATTCCAGCTTTAATTCAATTCAACAAACGCATTTTCTGCTGTGTCAGAGACACAGCCTTAAGAAGAATTTCTGGAACAACATGCTGAAAATGGTTCTCGGTGAAAGGTACTTTTTGAAGGCACCATGAAATTGCTAATTATGCTGAAGAGAGTCTTAAACACTTCAGCCTCTTGTGGATTTCATGCTGGCAAAGGGGAGAGTTCAGGTTGCGGCATATACATGCACAGCCACGCTTCCCACCTGCATTCAGCCCGAAGGCGTGTTCTGTGCGCCCAGTATAAAACGGGGATGAGTGAGAGTGAAAAGAGGCCGTGGGTAAAGAGAAATGCTCCATTTCCATTCTTCCCAGTTACAATGTGGCACTGTCCTAAGTTTTAGGGGAACCTGGGTGGCTCAGTCTTTAAGTGTCTGCCTTCAGCTCAGGTCATGATCCCGGGGTCCTGGGATCGAGACCCACTTGGGGCTCCCTGCTCAGTGGGAAGCCTGCTTCTCCCTCTACCTCTGCTACTCCCCCTGCTTGTGTTCCCTCTCTCGCTGTCTCTCCCTCTGTCAAATAAATAAATAAAATCTTTTTTAAAAAACCAAAGTGCTAAGTTTTAGCTCTTTCCTAAGTAACTTTAGGCACTGTCTTTTGAGAGGCAGTGGGACAGAATATAAAGAACACTGACTTTAGATTCAGACCACTCTGGGCTCACACCCCAGCTCTGCCACACATTTGCTATGGGGCCTTTGACAACCAACCTTTCGGTTCTTTAGGCTTTTCATTTTTAAACGGGAATAAGAAGGCACAGCTTTGTGAATTTTTTTTAAATGAAGTAATAAAACACTGCTTAAGAAGCCACCCAGTCTAGTGCTAGTACGTTGGAGGCATTCCATAAGTGTCGTTCCATCTATTGTTATCATGACTTCTGTGCTACGTCAAAGGTGTGCTGGAGAGATCACAAAGGCCTTTTCATATATTCTCTGTGGAACCTGTTATTTGAATACCTAAAAAGTGAAGCTAGTATCAGTTTCCTAAAGCTTAATGTTAAATGCAAAGAATAGACTATTAAGTTCATGTAGTTAAAAGAAGAAACAGTGTGATTATTCTAGTGATTTTCTTGTCCAAAAGTAATAAATATTAGGGTTCTTCAAACCTGCACAAAGAGCCTCACTTTAGCCCTGCTTTGTAAACTTCTTGGATAAAGATCCAGAAAGGTTAATATATTATTTGGTTAGCCTGCTAATCAGACTGTCTCATTTAGCTATCGGGCAAAGGACTATGCAAAAGAAAGAGAAAAATCTGCTCAATTCAGTATTCCTACTAACTGTAAGGAGTAAAATTAAAATGGGTATCATAAAACCTAATCACTGCCTGCTGGTTTCAGTATTTCTCAAGTTGATTATATTTTTGGTTCATTTAAAAGGCTTTAGGAATCAGGTTCCAACTTCCATATACATTGTCTTTCCATGAAAAGATCATAGAATTTCAACTTTTTAGAGCAGTAAAGAGTTTTAGAGATCATTTATTCCAATGAGAATATGAAGGTCCAATATACAATATATAGAAACTGCCATTGTTCCCCAGAATTAGTCTCCCTGGGCTATGGGATCAGAGGCAGCAGGAATGATATGTGAACTTAAAGGCAGTGAGTGGTAAGGCACAAATGGATGAACACAGTAAATATGGAAGAGGTAAGTAATTATTTGGACTTTACACTCCAGTTATTAATTCCAGACATTTTTCATAGTGCTTGGCTCTCATCATCCTTCGTCCATTCAAGTTACACATTACACTGTGGACCAAGCATTGGGCACTAGGCAATAAGGCCACAAAAAATTTAAGATACATATCTTGCCCATTCAAACATTTATGATCTCGTTGGTAAATAATGGTAACACTTAGTAACCGCCATGCACGAAATATAAGGGAACACCAAATTTCCTGGAAGAGCCTGGGAGGTTTAATTAAAGGTAATATGGCATCTGGTTGAAATATGAGCAAATAAGTAAGACTTCACAGGCTTGACAGAAGGAGAAAGATATTCAAGGCAGAAGAAATGGCATTGAGGACAACCATGGAGGAGTGAAAGTGCTCAGAGGTTTGGAGAGCACTGAGTGTGAGGGGTGAGAACAGCAGGAAATGGCGTCAGTAGGATACATCGAGGCCAGTTCCTTACAGAAACCTCCCTATTAAATTTACACCCCTGTAATACTTTCTGAAATCACTAAGTTCTTTTCCTGCAAGCACTTAAAATGTGTGTTTTGTCCACCAAACAGCCACTGGCATAGGTTCTGGCACAGAGAAGGTGCTCAATAAATATTTTTTAAATGTTGAGAGCTGTTTAAAAATATATATGCTGAGTGTAAGTAGGAAAACTCAGTTTGATCCTTCCTACGTGGAGAAAAACCCAGTTGCTCCCTACTGTGCCTCTCTCCTCTGAGCCTCCTTTACTTACTCACACAGAACACTTGACTTCTGACACTTCTGGTCACCAAAGTGGGGATGGGGTCACTGACACCAGCTGGGGGTCCTACGGTTCAACTCAACTCTGATGTGATCTACGCAGGGGCAGCATCAGCTGTCATGGGTAAGGGCTCAGTCTCACAAGACTGCTCCCCCAGCCCCACTTTAGATGCCAGCTGCAAGCTCAGCTTCCCACCTGTGCTGCTGGCCAACCGGCTACTGGTTGGAAGTTCCCACAACCCCCTCCTCAGGTTTGATTAACTTGCTAGAACAAGAATTCAGACGTTTACCAGTTTATAAAGGATATGATAAAGAATACAGATGAACAATCAGATGAAGAGATACATAGGGCAAGGCCTGGAAGGGTCCCAAGCCCAGGAGATTCTGTCCCGCTGGAGTTGGAGTACATCACCCTCCCAGAGGGGATGTGATTTCCAATGTGGAAGCTCTCCGAATCTCCTACCACTGGAGTTTTATGGAGGCTTCCTCTAGGAGCTTGATCAATTATTAACTCTATTTCTAGCCCTTCCCTAGTCTCTAGGTGGGGCTGAAAACTCCAACCTTCGAATCCTGGCTTGGTCCTTCTGGTAACTAGCCCCCATCCAGGAACCATCCAGTTGACTCAGAGTCCTCTCATTAAAACAAAGGTGTTCCTAGTGTTCTTATCACTTATGGAATTAAAAGAGTTTTAGGGGCCTTGTGCCAGGATGCCAGGAGCTGGTGTGTGTGTGTGTGTGTGTGTGTGTGTGTGTGTGTGTGTGTGTTTAATCTCACACTAGGCTAAGGATTTTGAACTTCATCCTAAAGTTAATGGGGAACCATTGCAGTGTCCTAAGTATAGAAATTATTTGATAAGATTGGGCATTGAGCAGTTGGGATTTTGAGAGGGTTATCATAGAAGCAATTGGAAAATAACCTGAAGGAGGAACTAGGAGACCAATATTGAGGAAACCACTGTGATGACTCAGCCAAGAGATGACAGGAGGCTGAAAACACAGTCTGGCAGATGCCTTATGAGTTGTGTGGAGAGGCAGAATTCTTAGCACTTCTGACCAAGTAGGTCTGGGCTGTGAGGGAAGGGGGTAGGGATCCCAGGACAACTTTGAGATTTCTGGGCTGGGTGCTGAGATTGTGTTGCCATTCTCAGAATAAGGGAATACACAACATGAAATCACAGACTTGGAGAGAGATCCATTTGGGGCCTCTGGATCGGGGTGTGTAGGAAGCAGGAGTTTGGGAAGGTGCTGCATGGTGGTAAAAGCCGTAGGCCTGGATGGAATCAAGAAAAGCATACCATTCCAATTCTACTCTGCCCCCAGAGTGCAATCTGTTTTTAAAAAGTAAACCTTTAAAGTATAACATATTGTCAGAAAGGTATAAAATCTTAAGCATACAATTCAATAAATTTTCACAAAGTGAGCACAGCCACATAACTACCATTCAGATCAAGAAGCAGAATGTTACCAGGATCTCTGCAATGCATTTACCAGCAAAGGCATTCACTGCCACAATCATGTTGGTAGCTTAGAGACCCGGAACCCTCACCTCTAACAAAAGCAGTCTTAAACAGAACTGACCAGGCAGGAGAACCACATAGGTGATCTGAATAATCACTACTCTATCATCTCCCAAAGTCTAAGAAGCTGGAGTCTAATGGATTCTAGTGCTCTATATTTTCTGCTGTTATTTTAATTTTCTGACAAAAAAAAAAAAAAAGGTCAAAAGTCAGTTCCTCCAAAGTCACCCCCAAACAGATGGATTCCTTAAGGAACCAACATGCGACTAACAGCAGGGCCAAATGATGATGGAAGAGAGACCCCAAAACGCATTGCAGTCACATAGCATAGGTCCAGTAGGCAGCGTCCAGCACAGATGGCAGGACCCAGGGTCACATCTGCACCCACCCCTGCTGGCACAGCAAAGGGATACGAAGGAGCTGCTACAGATGGAAAGACTTAGTGACAGGCAGGTGTGGGAGGTGCCGGCGCCAGGTGTGGGTAGCAGAAGCCAATGCTTCACATCATTGCAAGGCTCCCCGGCTCACTGCACGGTGCCAGGCAGCAGAGCTCACAGAGCACAGCCACAGAGGAGGGGCCAGGGACCCAAGGTAGGATGTGTGCCAGAGTGGCAGTATTCCTGGCAGCCAGTACCCACCTAAGTCTGGGAAAGCACAACTGTGTTCAGAAATCAATGTTCTTCAAAGGGATCACTCAAGTGTTCCTTTCTGAAGTCCTAACAGAAGTGTTATCAATGCTCAGGACCGGGCTGCCTAATGGGAAATGCCCCCATGGGGGCTTTTGACTCATAAACCTATTCAGCCTCACATGTTCATAATCATTTGTGTAAAGAAGAAAAAAGCTCCAAGCACTAATTAGAAAGATAGAGCTGTTGTATTTGCCTCCCGATCACCTTATCTTCTTTATTCAGTTCTTGAAGACTCAGCTATTAAAAGAAATTAAGTAATTCATCAAGCCCATTTCAATTACCTGCTGCTGATAACATCAGATTACAATTAGCATCTACAAATGAACCAAGTGCCAACTGCCAAGCTGAAACATAAGCTAATTTACTGCTAGACTCTGCCTGCTGGAGACAGAACTCTGGGATCTGGCAGCAAGCACCCACTTCATTATTCCAACAACAGTTTCTGCAGCCTCTCCTGCAACCGTCCAAAGTGCAGCTCTGACCAAGATTTACCACCCCGTCTGCCTCCGCTCCCATGTTTACAGATGCACTGTATCTGTAAGCAAATCACAGCTCCTTTTAAACAGCAATGTCTAGACAAGCAGGGTGACAAATCTTGACCTCAAGTAGAGAGTAAATATTATTAATATTTATTAGGCACTGATAGGTGTGGGGCACCGTGCAGGATGTGCGTGTCACAACCTTAATGAGGGTCTGAATCATTTTCTGTGAGTCCTCTGGTGCTTGATCAGAAAAACTCCTATTTTGGAGGATGCTCTCCATTTCTCATTTTTCTTTTCAAACAGAGAAAGCACATTCCAGTTACTGTCTTGTAGATGTCTAGAAATACCTATCTTCCAGCTCTGGGTCACATTTTTTTTAAATTTATATTTCCCCTTTCCGTGACCCTTAATTGGAGCTGCTTTGAATGGAAAGCAGAGGTGTGTGCTTTGGCTTCCTATATCATGGACATTACTAGACTCTGACAATCTGTTTAGTCTCCTCCACCCTTCTCAAGCAGAAGAACTAACTGCTCAGTAAATATGGAGGTCCTAGAGGGTTCCTGTGGGTTGCAGTAGAAGACAGCATACAGACTCAAGTTTGGATCTTGCCGCTGCTGCTTATAAACTGAATTTGAGCCAGCATCCTTCCTTCTGTGTCTCCCACACGGCTTTGCAATGAGAATGAAGCAATGTTTGCAAAGTGTCCAGCTCAGTGCAAATGACCAACTGATACCAGCTCTGGGGAAAGGGAAGAAAGGGCTTTTCCATCCTGGTGGTGCCTATACTTCTCTAGGAATACCTGCTGTTTTGCCTCCTGGAGCACAAGCAGAGATCCCTGCTTCAAGGTGACCTATAACTCATCTACTGGTGCTTCTTCTTTTCCATCTTCCTATGTATGAAGGGCGGGTGGTGTGCAGAAGAGGAAGCAACATTGGCTTGGAGCCCTAGACTGGGTAATCCTAGCGTGGCTCCCACTGGAACCCCCCCTTTAGTGGGAATGTTCCCTCATAGAAGGATCTATGGACACATGGAAATCAGAGACCTGAAGTCTAGCCTCAACTCTGCCTCTTGCTCTATAATCTTGGTTAAGTCACAAGCATTCATTAATCTCTGGATCCTCATTGGCGAAAAGCAATAACAACAGTTGACTCCCCAGGGCTATCAGAAAAACAAACAAGTGGTGTAAATCACAAATGTGGTAGGATCCCACTGCTATACCAAGAACTTCTAAGTGATGTCTCATAGAGCCTCTGACATCTTGAGTAGTTATTTTGAATATTTTGAATAAATCACACTATGGATTTCCAAAGAAAAATACTCAATTAGTGTAAATTAATTACTACCTACAATTATTATAAACATTTTACCTATAAAGCTAGGCTTCTCTCCATCTCTCTCCAACATATAAAAATTGAAATGTGAAAAACAGATGAAATAGAGTGATTGCCATATTATAGGATATTTTTTCTCTGACAAATTTAAGATTTTTTAGGAGACTGAGTTTTACATTATGTTCATGGTCATGATTTAATTCATAAAATTAATTCAGAAATAATATGTAATTAAGGTACAATATCTGTATATATTACGGAGACATATGTAATACTGCTGTTCCACCTTTCCTTGGGAATTCAAAACTTTCTGATTCAGATTGTCAAAACTTAATTTTTAAATGTAATTTTTATAAAAGTTATTTAGGTGCTATTTCTTAAATCTCAGAATTAGAACAGCTGAAAATCACCATTTCTGGTGACTATCATTTGCTGCACTGCAAATAAGAAGAATGATGTATACCCCCCAGGATGGCTACCAACGTTTTATTCCAACACGTGACTCCCAGGATGGTTTAAAAACATGGTAAAAAAGAGCCCAAGCTTTACTTTATGAGAGCTTAATGAGTCTTTTATGCTGTAGATCTCTTGCGACTAAATGGATCAAGTTTTTTTAACCTACCTGGGCTGTGATTTTTCTCATATGTAAAATTAATTAATACTCCTGACCTCATAGGTTTGTGGAGAGGATTAAATATGAAAGCAAATATAAATGTGGCATAGAGCAGCTCTCGATATAAATGAAAAACCATAAGCTCCAGAGGGACAGGAACTACATTGGTTTTATTCATTAAAAGGTAGGCACTAATGGGCCTATCACATAGCTAACATTCAATAAATATTTGTTGAACAAAAGAATGAACGATTAAATGAACAAATGAATTAATGAACACTAGTCCCATTTCCCTTTCTTTCTCAAATAACCTACAGTCTAGATATGTCTTTTTTACTAAAAAGGGACGGTTATTTTTAAAATTTCAATTAGTTTCCATAGATGGATTATTATATATTTGATCCCAGAATTTGGTGGGAAGAACTTTCTATCTCTCATATTTGACCCAATCCTAGAAACATAGCAAGCCCTGGCACTGTTGTATTTGGGAAGTGGTTTCTGAAATGTGTTCACCTTTATATATATTCCAGGGCATAGTGAAAAACTTAGAGGTCACCTTCATCAGGAAGGAAGGAAGGAAGGAAGGAAGGAAGGAAGGAAGGAAGAGGAAAGGGAGGGAGGAAGGAAGGAAAGAAAAACTGAAACTAGCCATCCTAACTTTTCCTTTCTCATTTTCCTGACTGCATTTCACTCCACAGTAAGAAAAGAGGCAAGTGTGCCTAGTCCCCAGTCAATGAGAAGACTGGTGATGATCACTGACAACTTTACCTGAGGCTCTGTTCCAGTGACCTACTCTGAGATTTGACTCCAAACACCCTAAACCAGAACCATAAAGAAGACCACTAAAAACACAGAGGCTACAGAAATACTGTCATGCAACTACAGTTGTTTTGAGTCTATAGGGTGGCGGTGGCCATGAAGGATGCAGGGGGAGGAATCTACAAACGGATACCATGCAACCAAAAGCAGGGAGGTTGGAGTTGACCCTTTGAAGAAGGGAATGGCATTGGTTAAGTTTCCTATTTTTGAAATACCAGAGGGCATTTTTTTGTGGTGGGGGATGCAGAAGGAAAGACCCAATTAGTACCATGTGGTCAGACTACAGCCCAGGCAGAAACACAGTGTTACTGGCTTAAAGAACCAGAGGAAAAATCCCAGAGTGAGCCACTGTGGGGAGCCTTCAGTGCTGAGTATAAATTTTACCCAAATCTTGAACACCTGAAATACGTATGTGCAGGCTGAATCGAAGCAGCCCAGTTAAAGCTACAAGCTCTGAACAGAGATTTTTAGCTGCCACCCCCAAAGACTGAATTTGGAGCTTGAATTAAGCCAAGTTAACTGATAAAAGAACAATGACAACAAAATACTGTTAAGAGAAATATATCAGAATCCAGAGTCTCTATAAAGTAACATTCACAATATTGGATGTAACTCCATATTACTGGATATCCAAAGAAACATTAAAATGTGACTAATATTTAAAACAAAAGGCAATCTACGCACAATTCTGTGACTGTCCTAAAAGCCACTAAATTATACACTTTAAATAGGTAAATGCATGGTATGTGAATTATATCTCAATCAAGCTGTTATAAAACAACAATATCAATGACAGTCAATCAACAGTGTCTACCTCTGAAACAGACATTTAACTATAGAGAACAAGCAGATGGTTACCAGAGAGGAGGTGGGTGGGAGGGGACGGGTGAAACAGGTGAAGGGGATGGGTGAAACAGGTGGAGGGGATTAAAAGTACAGTTATGATAGGGCGCTGAGTAATGTACAGAATTGTTGAGTCACTATATTGTACACCTGAAGCTAATACAACACTATATGTTAACTACATTGGATTTTAAAAAAATATGGTCTAACTCTAAGAAGACCCACACAGAATTAGAAGACAAGGTTTTAAAAGCTTTTGTAATAAACAGGCTTGGCTATGTAAATGAAATATACATGTATTAAATAAACTAACATAAATCTTAGCAGAAAAACTAAAATGTTAATTAAAAGAACTAAGTGGAAATTCTAAAGCTAAAAGTACAATATATGTCTGATAAAAAATTCACTTATGCAGTAAAGAATTAATCTTGCTCAAAGAGAGGCCTAGACTTCACCCTCAGCTCTTGGAAGCAATCTATGAACCCTCAGAACATCCTGCCCAAGACTGTCTTTGTTTACCAGAGGGTGTTAGCTATGCCAAATAGTTGATGTTAACAATGTGATTCAGAGTGAGGGCTTTCAGCTCCATCGTTGCGGGGCTGGAAACCAAGATCACCCATGCAAATGGTCAACCATATCTATGTGACCAAGGTCCAATACAAACTTTGGGCACTAAGGCTCAAGTGACCTCTTTGGTTGATAACAGTCCATGCATACAGTCAATACTGTTGCTTGGAGGCATAGGCACTATCTGTGACTCCACTGGGAGAAGAGGATCCAGCTGAAGGCTTCATGCTTAGAACTCCCCTGCCACGAGCCTCTTCCCTTGGCTAACTCTATTCTGTATCCTTTCATTGTAATAAGCCATAACCATGCATCTAACAGCTTCCAGTGGATTCTGTGAATCCTTCTAGTGAGTTATTGAACCTGAGGGTGGTCTGGGAGACCCCTGCTCACAGCTGATGTCCAAAGTGAGAGAAGTCTTGGGGAATGCCAAACTTGACATCCCTGAATGGGTTTAAAAAGCAGATTGGATATGACAGAAGAGTTAGTGAACTTAAAGATAAAGAGAAAATTTTAAATCTGAAAAATGCAGAGAAAAAAGGTTTAAAATGTGAACAGAGCCTGAGTGATATATAGGACAATATTAAAGATCTAAAGTAATGCAGAGTCTCAGAAATAGAGGAGAGAGAGAATGGGCAAAAAGAAATATTTGAAAAAATATTGGGTAAAATTCCCTAAATTTGGAAAAAGATATACACCTGCTGATTCAAAAGCTCAAAGTATCAGAGAAAGGGAAAATACAAAGAAAGCCACATTTAGGCATATCACTGTTAAACTGCTGAAAATCAAGGTTAGAGAAAATCATGAAAGCAATCAAAGAAAAGAATTAGCACATGCCTTACAGATTTTCAATTCCACGGAGTTATCATCAAAATAATAAGGACCAAGAAACACTGGAAAGACCACATTGCTTTTTTAAAGAAGTCCATCAACTAGAATTCTGTATCTGCCAAAGATATCCTTCAAGACTGAAGGTGAATAAACATGATTAAAGTAAATTAAAATGAAAAGAATTCATCACCAGCAGACCTGCACTACAAGAAATTCTACATGAAATTCTTTAAGCTGAATGTAAATGATACCAGATGGAAACTCAGATCCTTAGAAATGACTTCAAATACCACAAACGATAAATAAGTGAGTAAACAGAAACCATTTCTCCTCTTAATTTTTAAATATAACTGTATAAAACAAAACCCCCACATTGTATTGTGAAGTTTATAAAGAATATAGATGTAGTAATATAAGTGATAACTACAGCACAAAGTACAAGGAGTAAGGAATAAAAAGACCTATAAAGTTGTAAGGTACTTACATTTTAAAGAAAGTGGTAAGATATTAGCTCAAAGTACACTGTGAAAATTTAAGGATAGCATAATGTAATCCTACAACAACCACTAAAATATAATGCAAAGAAGTAGAGCTAAAAAGCAAGTCGACAAATTAAAATAAAACCTAGATGATTACATTAACCCACAGATAGCAGGAAAGGAAGAACAGAAAACGACATATAAAGGGGAAAACAGAAAACTAGCATTAAGATGACAGGCCTAAATACAATACCACCAATAATTTACAATAGATGTTAAGTGGATGAAATTCTGTAACTAAAAGGCCATAATTGTCAAAATCAATACAAAACTGAACTAGATGTATCTGCAGTTAACAAACTAAATATAAAGACACAGAGAGATAAAAAGTAAAGAGATTCGAAAACAAAGGACCACACAAACAGTAAGTATAAGAAGGCAGGAGTATCAGATAAAGTAGACTTCAAGACAAAAAGGTATGACCAATGACAAAAAGAAACATTTCATAACGATAAAAGGACCAATCTGTCAGGAAGACAAAAACAATCACAAATGAGTATGTGCCCAATGACAGAGTTTCAAAGTCCATGAAACCATGTTTCACGGAGGTTAATTGGGTAACAGAGAAGTCCACAGTAATAGCTGGGGATTTAACAGCCTCCCTCTTAGCAATTGACAAAACATCGAGACAAAAAAATCAAAATAGACAAAGATGACTGGAACATTCAGCACCATCGACTACCTTGACCTGACATCTGTAAGACATTACATCCAATGAAATCCTACAAAGTGTGTTCTCTGACCACAATGAAATTAAACTAGAATTCGATAACAATAATGTATCTAGGAAAATTCAAAATATTTAAAATGAAATAACCCCTCTAGGAGTTAAAGAAAAATCACACGATCTTAGAAAATGTTTTTAAGTTCAGTGAAGGTAAAAACATAATACACCAAAAATTATTGGATGCAGGTAAAGCAGTGTTTGAAGAAAATTTTATATTTTTAAATGCTTGTATTAGAGAGAAGAAAGGTCTAAAAATGATACCTGAGGTTTCACTTTGAGAAGCTGGCAAGAGAACCCAAAGTAAGTAGCAAGAAGAAAATAATAAAAATGAGACTGGAAATAAGTGAAACAGAAATGAGACAAGCAATAAAAAAAATTAACAAAAGCAAAAATTGATCTTTAAAAAGATCAAGAAAACTGATAAATCTCTATGTAGAACAATCTAGAAAAGGGGAGTGGGGTGATTTGCAGGTACAGAACACAAACTACCAATAACAAAACTGAAAGATGTCACTAGATATCCTACAAGAATTAAAAGGAAAATAAGAAAATATTATAAACAACTTTATGCCACTAAACTCCACACTTAGATGAAATGAGCAAAGTCTCTGGAAAATACAAGTTATCAAATGGACACAAGATAATAAAGAAAATATGAATGGTCCAATATGCATGGCCTTCTGAACCCCAGGTTCAAAACCTCCAATCTATCCTATGTGCCACTGTTTGACTTGTCTTCCTTAAATATCCGATGTATCTTCTTACTCCTACATTTCAAAACTTACAGGAGTTTCTGCTAGCATATCTATTACATAGTTTTTGTACCAATCTGCCATCTTCTAGCACAGTCCTGAAGGGTATTCACGTCACCATCCCTCAGAAATGCCAACCCATTCTTTCACATATCCCTTCCCATTAATGCCATCTCATTCCTGGCCAAACCTCACTCATTTTTCAAGGTCTAAATGGGTCTAGCCTCCTCCAAGAAGCTTTCCAGGCTATTCCTAGATCTCAGGGTGTCCTTTCTTGGAATTTCATGGCAACATCACATCACTAACACTGTTTTGTAGGGAGGTTATGAGTTAACTCTTATTTTCCCAACTAAATTATAAGCTCTTTGAGGGCAAAGATTTTTTTTTTTCTTAAATCTCTATCCTTAGGGCAACTATTCCAGGATTCAGCACATAGTAATGATTCAATAAATACTTGTAATTTATTGAATGACTATATAACGCCAAGAGCTTATTTCTACGGTTCTTATCAGACTCTCTAGACTGTCATTCTGATCTCAGTACCATCTTCAGAGTTATCTCCAGGGATTTGCCACTTTTTCTAGGAACTGTATTCATGAAATCCTCTGGTCACAATAAGCAGAGGGTAGAGGGGAGGGAGGAATAGTGTTAAAATTAAATAAATGGAGAAGCGGGGGGGGGGGGTCTCAGTTTTCTAGGTCACATAAGAAAAGGGAGCTGGGTTGTACATTCTGCTGCTACTAATATCCAAGAAACATACACTAATACCAATGAGGTCACCTTCTGCTTGTCCTCTCCCTGTCCTGAGTCCGTGTGTACAGAGAACAAACAATGGGGCCCAGGGATGAGTTCCAGTTCTGCTTCCAAACACATCTTTTTCTTCCATTGTGTACCCACATCTGTTCGAGTAGTGTCAAGATAACAGTATCTTCTAAAAAGTAGCCAGAGACTAACACTTATTGTCTCTTACCCTTACAGGTAAATTCCCCAATTTATAAATGTCTTCATTGTAACCAAGTACTATCAAACAGTGACTGCAAATCTAGCTTATTTAAATAAATCTTTCAAAAACGAATTTTGCTTTTATACTAAAACTAGCAGTGTCATTTGTGAATACACATACTTTTGAGGAAAAAATACACTTTCTGTGGCACTAAAGTCACCAAGTAAAGAAATCCCTTTAAACAAAATTCTTCTCAAATTCCCTTCCATTGATGACTTCCTAGCAGCTTCTCTTTCATTTAAACCAAACATAGCTTTTATATCCTCATTTCATTCCCTTTCTCTCTAATTAGAGAAATCTGGTTGCTCTTCTCTCAAAACAGATTACAAGGTTGGGGTGCTCTGTTTTTCCAGTATTTCAGAATTCTAATCCTTGCAGCACTGTGATGGCAGGAAGGATCATGTGATTTAGAGCAGGCAGGCTCCAAGGAAATATGTCTGAAGGAAGTGTACAGCACACACAATGCGGAGATTCTTTTGAATACAAACAGTCAGATTCTTGTAAAAGATAGCGGGCTACCTCGGCTACTTCTAGCCCAGGGCACTGACCCTGAATCCTGCAAGCCAGCCTGACCTTACCCAGATTGGAGGACGCTCGCCCCTCTGCAGCCCGGTCCTTGAGGTCCTCAGCAATGCCCAGCTGCTGCTCGTGGTACTGCTTAGCCCGCTCCAGATCCTGCATGCACCTGGCAGCATGGCCCAGGCCGGCGTAGGCCCGCATCTCAATGGCCTTCTCCGTTAACTCCTGTGCCAGCTCCAGCACGTAGTTGTGGTAAGACATGGCCTTGTCAAAGTTCCTCCTGTAGTGATAGGCACTGCCCAGGTTGCTGTAGGCCCGGGCCTCTTCTCGCTTGTTCCCCAGGTCCTTGGCTATCTTCAGATGCTGCTCGTGGCACTGCACAGCATTCTCAAAGTCACCCATGGCGATATACACAGCTCCCATGTTGCCGAGTTCTCGCGCCTCAGAAAGCTCATCTTTGGATTGCTTGGCAAGAAGAACACACTGTTTGTGACTGGCCAGTGCGTTGGGGTAGTCTCCGATGGCTGTGTACACGTGGCCCAGACTGCTCAGGGCTGATGAAGCTGCCTGGAGAGAAAGGATAAGGCAGAGAAATGAAAGCACATCAGAAAATGCCTTTGGCTTGTTTTAGCAGATAAAATGTTCGGGGTTTGCCTGTAACCATCCAACTCAGCATCTAATGGTGTTTCTATCAGTGGTCCACAGACCTGTGCAGTACTGAAAAAGAGCCCATCCAAACAGCAAGTTCCTAATAAAAGACAATGGTAATTTAATCAGTAACTTTCAATACCTAATCTCGTAGGAACAGGCTGTGTTCCATAGAACCTTCGTTTTAGTTTAAAGACTTATTGACATTTTTAGTATTATGCTATATCTCTGTTAATAGCCATTAACCTCTGCAGTATAAGAAAAGGTTGAAGAATGAAAATAAAATGTAATCAAGTGGGAAAAAAAAAGAAAATGTTGAAGAAAACCAGAATTAATTACTACATATAATAGAGCATAGGAAACTCATGAGAAACCCGTGCTTGGGTGTTTGCACTGCTGGGCATTTCTCTAGGTGTGTTTTCTCCCAAAGCAAATGGATAGATTAATGGTAATGGAGATGTTTAGAATGACAATTGATAATTCTGTGACTCCTGATGCTGACTGGGTCAGTTTTGCGACTGTCAGGCCCTGTTCTCCTATCTGTGTTCCCTCAGTGTGACATCATCCAGGCTGATTACTGTGGAGGGTTTAGATTTGGATAAACTCCAGAGGAAAACAATGGTTGGTTCCAGCCTACACCTCTTTGGAATGGGGTGGTCCCACTGGGCCTCACCACCCATTTTCAGGCCACATTGGCTCTTCTAGCCTTTTTTTTTTCCCTTAAGATTTTATTTACTTATGAGAGACAGCGAGAGAGTACATGCACACGCATGCTTGCACAAGGGGAGGGGCAGAGGGAGAGGGAGAAATGGACTCCCTGCTGAGCAGGGAGCCCAACATGGGGCTTGATCCCAGGACCCTGGGATCATGGCCTGAGCCTAAGGCAGAAGTTAACCTACTGAGCCACCCATGCGTCCGTGGCTCTTCCAGCTTTACTCCTCTCGCCTAGAGGCTCTTCTGACCCTGGCCTCTGTGCAGAAAAAAGCTATCTTTCTAGTCCCCTCACAATGCTTGCCACACACACAGTGCTCGTGTAAAGAAAAGTATGTGAGCCTTTTTGTCTTAAAGGTTTTAACGAAAAGGACTGTATGTTGGTATAGTGAACCAAACTGGGACTACAAAAATAACAAAAGGGTTACATGGGTTCTGGAATCTTCCACAAATGCATATAGTCTTAGATTCTAGTCTAGTTTCTAACTCCTTTGTAGAGACATAAAAGGGACACTAGCTACCCTGGGCTTTTTCTGACCTCCTTTGGCGTTTTGTTTTGTTAATTAAGTTTTTATAAAATACCAGTTAGTTAACATACAGTGTAATATTAATTTCAGGTGTTGAATTTAGTGATTCAACACTTCCATACAACAGCAGGTACTCATTGCAAGTCCCCATCACCTGTTTAACCCACCCCCCACCCACCTTTTGACTCTACAAGTCTACCTTTTCCTACCTTCACACTAGCCTAAAGCTCTAGCCATGTATCCACCTTTCTTCACCATGATCCCTTTTCCCAACATGAGCATGTGATCATGGCAGAACAAAGGGTGTGCTCTGTCACAGTTAGGCAAGTGATTTTCACAAGGGCCTCCAGGCTAGGGAATAACAATGAGGGAAGGCTGTCCCACCTGGAGTAAGGGCATTTCTTTATGAGATGTGTTCTATGTCTGTGCACTTCAGAACACTTAGATGTGAGTGATTTACTACCCTATTTCTTTGACTATGAAAGAGTAGTTCTTGATCAAAATAACAGAAACACTGACCATCTTTATGATGTTTTGCAATTTGTGTATTTGTAAAGGGCTCCATATCATTTTAAGTTGCCCTTTTTTTAAAAAAAGGTTTTATTTATTTATCTGAGAGAGAGAGAGAACGCATGGCACAGGGAGGGTAAGGGTAGAGGGAGAGGGAGAAGAAGCCCCCTCCCCCCATCCCGAGCAAGGAGCCCAACGTAGGGCTCAATCCTAGGCCCTGAGATCATGACATGAACTAAAGGCAGAGGCTTAACTGACTGAAGCACCCAGGTACGCTGCATTTTCTTTTTTTAAGTAGGCTCCACGCCTAGTGGAGAGCTCATTGCAGGGCTTGAACTCATGACCCTGAGATCCAGACTCAAGCCCCAATCAAGAGTCTGGCGCTTAACTGGCTGAACCACCCAACGCCCCTTAAGTTGCTTTTATCATTTCACAGACATTTCGATAAAAAGACTGAGGAAAACAGAGGAAACAGATACTTAGAAATTTACTTTTATGTTTTTTCTGAGTAGAGAAGGGCAGAAATGAGTCCGTAAAAGCCACAGTGTTGCAGCACTGTGACTGAGGCAGAAGCAGCAATGATGTCATCGAAGAGCACGCCCCTTGGACGTGTATTGGTCTCGGCTTACCACTTCAGGAACCTCTTCGGGACCAGAGGTTAGAACTGTACATCAGTACACAAGCCTTTCTCCTGCTCACAACACCCCTCCCCAACAATCTCCTTTTCTTCCTTTGCTTTGGGCCCAGGGACCCCACCTCTTTCCCCCTGGACCTCCCACCTTCCTCTCTGGGGTTCTCCCCCCACGGCTGGCTAAGTAGCAGGACATTGTCCACAAACCCCACCCACAAATCTATGTTGCACACAGATCTCTCACCATGGAGCTAGTATAACTTAGAATCAGGCACACGATTCAATACTGCACTGCCCTTTACCAGCTCTGGGGCCTTTTGAAACTTAACTTCCCTGAGCCTCGGTTTTCCAGACAGACGTTTCCAGGTCCCAGCAGAGCACCAAGAATAGAGTGTTTTCAAACTCCAGCCTCTGTCAAATGTATAAACCATAAATAATTCACTAGATAATTCCAAATCGTAGATCTGTTTGGAGGCAATGAGCCCTTGAACACCATGGGGGATGGATTCATAAGGCCTGGGGCAGGCACAGCACCCCAGCACTGCTCTTAGGGACTTCTGGTTTAAGGCAACTCTGAATGACAGCCATGGGATCTTCTACTTCGGTTCTTCATTTCTCTGAAAATGCCAGGAAGACACAGGAGCTCACGCTGCAGTTCTCTGAACATAAGGAAAGGGAGTGCTGGGGCATTTCCCCTCTGGGGTGCAGGAAAAAGAGGGAAGGACTACCGTATTCACTCTTCCCTGGCACCCTCCAGTTACTAGACAGTGCTGTCTCACTGCAACTCTTCATGGCAGGTGTCCTGGAAACCAGCTTCTCTAGACAATAGAATTTATGAAGCACACATCACAGCCTCTGAAATTAGAGAGGCAGCTCTACATTAGAGATGTAATATAAGAATGGAACAGGATTTAGAGTCAGAAGCCTTGGCTGTACAGCCCTGATAGGTCACTCTTCTCCTTCACCCATGTTTCCTTTATATGTAAATTGTACTGATAAAGACAATGTACATACTTCCCAGGGCTGGGACGGGATCAGATGAAGCAGTGCACCTCAGTGTCCTGCATAAACCATCAGGTTCCCAGAAAATGCGTCACTAAGGTGTGGATGGATGTTTTATGACTGTGAGCTGGCTGGGCTAAGCTCTGTTACCTAGCAGAAGCTAGTAATGGCAACTGAACACATCAGTCATTATGACCGAACAACAATATTCCTATCAGTTGCCACAGGAAATGAAGTCCAGTGTTTTACAGCCCTTGGGCAAATAACATGTGATGATATTTATCAGCTAAGTGAATTACAAATTAATCACTTGTCTTTGTTCCTGTTCCTATAGAATAAGCTTAGATCTGAAACATGGTTTCAGGCTGTTAATGAGAATCTGAAGACCCACCATCTATAGGGAATCACAGGCCCCACCTCAAGCAGATGCTACGTTTACCACTAAGGTTCACTGCTGCCTTTGTATATTAATCTCTCTGAGATTTTTGTGCTAGAATAGCACCAGCTGCTTCCCACAGTGGAAACATTTTGGAACATCTGTATTTGAATACTAAAATGCGCACAAACAGTTATGCTAACAAACTATCTGGTTGGGATAAGACAATACTTTTCTCTTTTTACAAGATATAAATTACTCCAGTTCTTGCCAAAGCATGATATCCAGCTGCAGATTTAGCACACAGGAGTCATCACCCTTTGCTCTGTGACCTGAGTATTTGCAGAAGAACTGTATCTGACAAGTCAGCTTTACGCAACTAGAGAAGGAAATTCGCTCAGACTTTTAAAAACCACCTTTAAGGACTTGCAGTTTGAGACATAAAGTAGAGAAAGTTTAAACTACTCAAACTATAACCACATTGATAACACTGCCATTAAAGATTAAATACTTAAATATGTTTGCCTTCACATCTAGCATGTTCTCTCCCCACACTGTATGTATTTTTCATCAGGGTATATTTTGGGGGGATTAACTCCACATGCAGAGAATATTCAATATTACTACTGACTAATTAATTGTGGATGGTTTTTTAACGGGGAAATATACCAGCTAGTACCAGAAGTATGGTTTTTCTTCTAAATCCACATGCACCTTCTACTCCCTGCCAGTTCAGTGCCCTCACACTCAACGTCCTGGGTTCACCACCTACAACCCAAGGGGCAGAAGGATGTAGAAGAATAGGGGCAGAATCTCAAATCAGGCATGCACAGGTTCAATCACGAACTGTGATACCACACAAGTTATGTGACATCTTTGAGCCTCAGTTTCCTCATCTGTAAAATGGAACTATTAATACCTTCCAATGTGGTGAGTAATTAAAAAAAAAATTTAAAGATATTGCAGAAAATGACCAGAAAATAGAACATGAAGTTATGTCATCAGAACTAAAGAGACAACACAAAAGGCTTGCCCCACCGATGGGAGGATGTGTAATCACCTTCCTACATTGAATCATATTACTCATAGTATTCTTCTGCAAATGTAGGCATAAGAAAATTCACCCTTTACCCAGGAGCAGTCTAGAATCATTGGTATATTCAACACCTAACGTTGGGAAAAGCACTTGACTTCAAGTGATCAAAGCTTACGCAGTCATTGGAGTGTTTTGGGTCTGTTAGTTGGTTTGTTCATTTGTTCATTCATTCATGAAAAATCTCTAGACTGATGCAAACATAGTCAACTAATTTTTGACAAAAGAGCAAAGGTAATTCAATGCAGAAAAGACAGTCTTTTCAACAAAGGGTGCTAGAACAACTAGACACCCACATGCAAAAAAAGTGAATCTAGACTCAGACCTTACATCTTTCACACAAGTTGACTCGAAATGGACTGCAGACTGAAGTATAAAACTATACTTATAAAACTCCTACAAGTTAACATAAGAGAAAATCTAGGGCTTGGCAATGAATTTTTAGATATAAGACTACAGGCATGACCCATTAAAAAACAGATAAGATGAACTTTATTTAAATTAAAAACTGCTCTGCAAAAGATACGATTAAGAGAATGAGAAGACAAGCCACAGACTGGGAGAAATTTTTTGCAAAACACCTGACAAAAGACTAGTATCCAAAATATGAAAAACAAAAAAAAAACAACAACAACTTAAAGCTCAACAATAAAAAAATTATCCAATTTTGAAATGGGCAAAAGATGTGGGCAGACACCTCACCAGAGAAAATATGCTGATGGTAAATAAGCATATGAAAAGATGCTTCACATCATATGTCATCAGGGAATTGAAAATTATACAATGAGATAGCAATGCGCACCTATTAGAATAACTAAAATCTAAAAAACTGACAATACCAAATGCTGATGAGGATGTGGAACAATAGGAGCTCATTTCTTGGTGGGGACACAAGATGGGACAGCCACTTTGGAAGACAGATGGGCAGTTTCCTACAAAACTAAAAATATTCTTACCATACGATGCGGAAACCATGCTCCCACGTATTTACTCTGATGAAATGCAAACTATGGTCCACACAAAAACCTACACATGAATTCATAATTGCTAAAAACTGCACGCAGCCAAGATGTTTTCCAATAGGTGAATGTTTAAGCCCTGGTACATCCTTACCGTGGAATACTATTTAGTGCTGAAAAGAAATGATGGAGCCACAAAGAGATATACAGAGACACTTAACTGTACGCTGCTAATGAAAGAAGCCAGCCTAAAAAGGCTATCTATTGTATCATTGTATCTATTGTATCTATTGTATCATCCCAACTATGGTCGTTCTGTAAAAGGCAAAACTATGGAGAAACCAAAAAAAGTCCGTGGTTGCAGGGAAAGGATAAATAAGTGGAGTACAGGGGATTCTTAGGACCGTGTAACTATTATGCATGATACCTAAAGGGTGGACACATGACATTATGCGTTTGTCAAAACCCATGGGCCGCACATGACAGTGAACCCTAATGTAAACTATGTAAACTATGAATTTCAGCTAATAAGAGTATATCAATATTGTTTTGTCAATTGTAACAAATGTATCACACTAACACAAGATGTTAATAGTGAGGGAAACTAAGTGGGAAACTAAGGAAACTAAGAGGGTGTGTGGCATCTCTCTGTAAATCTGTAAATTTTCTATAAATCTAAAACTGCTCTTTAAAAATGCAGTCTATTAATCTAAAAGTAAATAAATTGGAGTTTTCCTCATTTGAGGAGTAGGTAATTCTTAGAAATGGGAACAGCATGAGCAAAGGCATGAAGGATGACGAGAAGCCATTCAGACCTGAGAGGAGGGGTAGTGGCAAGAGGGGAATCTGAAAGTGAGTTTGGGTAAGTTCTGTTTGTCCATCAATTTGTAAAATCTAAAGCATTTTCTTTTTTATTTTATTTTATTTTTATTTTTAAAAAAATTTTTAAAAAGATTTTATTTATCTGACAGAGATCACAAGTAGGCAGAGAGGCAGGCAGAGAAGAAGGGAAGCAGGCTCCTGGCTGAGCAGAGAGCCCGATGTGGTGGCTTGATCCCAGGACCCTGGGATCATGACCTGAGCCAAAGGCAGGGGCTCAACCCACTGAGCCACCCAGGTGCCCCTAAAGCATTTTCCATATATATTGTTTCATTTGCTCCTTATAACAACCCTTCACACATGTGTCATTATTTTTATGTACATTTGTGAGATAACACTAGACTCCAGGTGATAAAGTGCCATGCCTGAAAGTCTGCAATTAATAACAAAACCAGGTTCACATCCACCTGTGTCAGGCCCTGGCTCTCCTGCGCATTTGACTACACACAGTTTAGCCCCTGTTGAGGGAATTACAGACACGCAGGGGGGAATAAGGGCCACTGGTTTAAGCAGGGGGCTGACCAGACCAGATCTGTACTTGCATATATTACCACGAAATAATGAAAAGAAGCAAGATAAGTGGTACCAACAACACCACGATGCCTAACTAAAATAATGACTAGTTAGAATACAATAAGACCTATTTTAATCACTAATTATATTTAATGTCCTCTTTGGGGCTGTTCACAACTATTCTAGCTTCCCTTCTTTCAAGCAGGTAAGATGGCACATCCCTGCGTGCATGAAGTCAGGGGTGAGTGACTATTCTTCGGCCGATAAACGTAATCACATCCAGGTGATGCGTTAGGAACCAGGGCACACTTCACCACCACATTATCTTTCCCTTGCCACACACCGCTTCACCAGAACTGAACTTGAAGCGACAATTGTGGCAATATGGCACAGAGCCCTGGCTGACCGGTAGTGAATATACAGTGGGCATAAGAAACAAATCTTTGTTGTTTTATGCCACTGAGATTTGGGGATTTACTGTTGGTGCAGCATAACCTGGCCTAGCCTTTTCAATACAATATTCAGCTTTATAAATTACTAACTGTCATGCTCCAGTCATCATAGTTATAGTTAATGCTACCTAATTATTCAATTATTTGAATTACCATGTGTCTGGATGATTAAATTTTAGGCATTTACCAATTACCATAGGATTATGGATGATGAAATTTTAGAATTTTTTGGGAAATTTTAGAAATTTTTTATAGAAAAACTAAATTTGAGAAGAATTAGGTACTAAAATCAGAACTTAGCGAATCCTTAAAAAAATTTCTTAACCCAGAGACAACTGTCTACCTGGTAATACTTAATCCAAAGTGCAGGCCTATTTAGAGGGACTCAATAGCCACCCCCATATGAACCCATAGAAACAGAGGACTGAACCGTGTTCTGTGGGGTCCGTACACTTCCTACAGTCTGAAATGACTCACGCTCTCTTTAATGAGTGTACTGTAGCTTGAAAATCTACCTTAACCAGCAGCTGAGCTGATAGACTAAGTCTGTGTAAAAGTTAAATGATAGTCATGAACATCTAGAGTTACGTACTCAAGTCACACAAAACCAACTGGACAAATATAATAAAAAGAAATTATTATCTATAATTATTGAGGATATTGTCCATGAAATCACCCAATGTCATCTTTATAAGGAGCAATAGAAAAATTTCTTTCAGATTTCAATGCTTCTACCAAGCAGCTGCTATGGGTTTATCTTAAAAAAACAAACAAACAAACCTGTGAATCTTAAAGTGGTCAAATTTACCTTTGTGTTCGGATTACCAGTTTATGGCTTGAGATGCAGAGCCTCTCTTTAACAAGCTGATAAAATCAGATAATGTGTACAGATTCTGCCCTGGCTTCAGCCTTATGCTATAACTCTAATGCTCTCATTACTCTGATTTCTTCCCTTTTTGGTTTTGTGTCTTGCCTCCAACAAATTCTTCTTGGAGTAAAATAGAGGAAAGGACAAATCAACAAAACATAAACAAAACAATTAAATATTAAAGCTCTTGGTAGGGAGGAAGTGTCCCAAAATGGGATCTCTAAGAATTGTGAACTCACAGCCACAACCTAAAGAGACTTAAATACCACACGAAACAGGGAAGTTGTAATTATATGGTCATTAGTATTCTTAAATCATTTTTGTGGTGTGCATGCCATTATTGGTGCTGGCTTTATTATAATCAATCTAACTAGTCTGACCCAATGCCTAAAGCTAGAATTGGAGGACTACTCTGCAGTTACTTCTGAAAAGGTAAAAGAGTGATTTGTGTCTATCTGAATTCCTTCTATTATATACTAACCCATGGTGGAAATAGTTGGTTTGAATCTATTTCTCTGAGCTTAGAGAGCAGTTAGTGATCGTTATAGCTTCTCCACGGCAATCTGTCAGCCTTTTCTAATACTGTGGGGCCAGAGGAGCTTTCATAATAATTATTTTTATCAAAATTATATTAGGGTTGGAAGAATAACACAATGTCAGAAAGATCTATTACCTAGACCTAAGAGTTGCTATCACAGGTGATAAATTATTTATAATGCCCAGCATTAATGCAGCCATGTTTTCAAACCAAGAATTTGTAAATGTCCTTTGCAGATGCAAATTAACAGATTAATAAGGAAACAAGCTTTCTTGTCTGAGAAGCTGAGATGACAGATTAGCTATTAAGAGCAATTTATAGGTCATAAGATATGAAAGTTGGCAAGAAACACTACCTCGGCTGGCTCTATAAATAGTAAAACTGCATTTAGTTTCCCAGAGGTATCCTGTTAGACATTTTAATTATACCATAAAAACTGCCAGAATTTATAATGATTTCATTTTTTAAAAAACTTGATGCTCCGTGTAAACTTGAGGCAATACAACAGGCATCCACGCTATGCGCTGCTACTGCCAAGTTGCAGCCAGTGAAGAGCGCGGGGCCGCTGCTGGCCAAGGACTGCAGGGGCAAGGTCAATGCTGAACGTCAGAGGGAAGGTATGTTAGCCCCCAACCTCTCCCTCAGGTTACGTAAGGATTGCCCTCCCTCTTTCGCATCCGAACACCTTCCACAGCAGCCCCACGCTGTCCACCTAGGATGATTTTTACAAACAACTGCCTCCCTTCTATATAGCTCTTGGCCACAAAATGACGGCCATGTGAAAATCTTAGAGTCTTCGTGGTCCTTTTAGGGAGCTGAATTTAACTGGGGGTAAATTCCCTCACTTACTTGAAATAATCAGCTCAGATCACTTTTTGGAAACTGATTTCCCATCCTCAGTTTCACCTACATCTGCAATTTTATTTGGAGGAGTGACAGATAACCTAATCTAAAATCAGCCTTTAATGACATAATCCACTCAGGTCTCTTATGCAATGATTCGGCCTGAGTTAGGAGACAGACTTTACCTTAATGCTGTTTTAGTCTAATCAAAACTCTTCCATTCTACTCTTGCCAGCCAACCTGACTTTTAGTAGGCTATAAAACATTGTTCTGTAGGGTGCTGGAATGTAGTCAATCACCCTTTGAAGACAGTACTTACACCAAATCATAAAATCTGGCTTTGCCTGGGTAGGATATAATGGAGAAACTGGAAGAAAGAGACAGAGAGAAAACACATATGTGTGCATTCACAAAAGCCACATGAGACATTTCTCAGAAGGAAGAACGCCCAGGAAAAGGATCGCTTATTTGCAGGGGCCAGCAGGTAACAATTTAAGCAAAAAATCTTTAAACTGGGTGAAAAGGAGTTTCCAAGGTCCTGGAAATATGTTAGCAAATGAAGAAACAATTGAGAACTTCCACTACCACCCAGGAAGGAGTATCAGGACAGTGCTCTCACTGTCAAAGATAGGTCCTCATGCAGGCTGAGCCTTCTCAAATGAACATCTTCTAACTGTTCAAGAATAACTGGCTCAGAATCTCAGCTTTCTGTACATCTGTTCCCTCCAGCAAATTCAATTCTGCCCCGGTTGCATGATTCCAAGCTTGGATTTCAGAATAAGAGACAAAGACTTTAGAGCTGGGAGAGGCCTTATAGGTCACCTAATCCACCAGTTTTCAAACTTTGCTTAAACCAAATTACAAATACATGTGATTTCTGTGATTAAAGTGTACTTGTTTAGGTTAACTTGGATTAGGGGGCACTCTTGTCCCTAAGCATTAAGAGAATCTCTGGCACCCTGAAGGATTCTTTAGAGCAGAATTTGAAGACCACTCATCAGTAGACCTCCTCAATGTCTTTTGATGTAGAAATTGAGGGCAAGAGACGTCAAGTACCTTGGCCAAAGACCAACCCACTAAAGAACCAGCAAGAGCAGGACTAGAGCCTACGTATCTAGGTCCCCACTGGTACCTCCTTACCCTGCTTTGCCAGAATGCACCACACCAGCTCACAGTCTCCTCAGACTCAGGCTCACTGCCCTTCCTAAGTCCCCTTTACTCCTATGACTTCCGTGATAAACAAAAGAAGCGAATGCTGTCACCATTTCTTCCAAACAGCCAAAAGTTCAGCATTACCCCTTTACCTGTCTTATGGCCCTCATATTCAGCAGCCCTCCCCAAGACCAGCTTTATTAGACTCCTGAAATTATAATCATATTTCTTTTTATTTAATAATCTTTACCTAAATGATGATGATTTATATACAAGATCCACTTAGAATTAATTTCTGACAGTTTTATTTTAAACAATAAATATTCTCTTCAGAATTGTGTGGCAATGTTAACAGATGGGGTTTGTGTTATTAAATACATACTGCTCTTCTCTCTAAAATCTCAGCCAGTTATTCAGTGACAAACTCAACAGCAAACTTTATTTTTTCTTTAAAAATTTACTTATTTATTTGAAAGAGAGAGAGAGAGAGTGAGCAGGGATAGGGACAGAGGGAGAAGAAGAGGGAGAGAAGCAACCCCTCCCCCCCCGCCACCGACCACTACTGAGCGTGGAGCCCAGATGGGGCTCCATCTCATGACCCGAGCCAAAATCAAGAGTTGAACACTTAACCACTGAGCCACCCACCCCTCAACAGCAAACTTTAAATAAACTTTAGTAACTGGGGTGCCTGGGTGGCTCAGCTGGTTAAGCCACCGGCTTTTGGTTTTAGCTCAGGTCATCATCTCGGGGTTGTGAGATCAAGCCCCATGTCAGGCTCTGTGCTAGACATGGAGCCTGCCTAGGATTCTCTCTCTCACTCTCCTTCTGCCCCCACCCCGCCCCAATTATTTTAATTAAAAAAAACTTTATTAACTTTCCTAACAGCTGCTGAGTCTGTCTCCTAAATAATAATGGACTTAGCCATGCCAGTGTAATATAGTGATTAGAACTACCTAGGTTGGAATACTGACTCTGCTGGCTATGTTCCCTTAAGGAAGTTACTCTCTCTGCCCTTGTTTCGTTATCTATAAAGTGGGGGTAATGATATCTGTCCCATGGGACTGTCAGAAGCATACATTAGAGCTTAGAATAGTGTCAGGCACATAACAAGTATTCAGTTACTGCTGGCTGTTATAGATGCTAAATACCAATAAAACTGAGTAAATTAAGTAATTTTAAAGTCATACATTTATATTCATTTAATCTATTTTGTACATTTATTTAAAATTTAAATGTACTAAACTAGTGACTTCCTTTCCCTCTCTTATTATATTAATTAAAAAAACCTGAAAATGTCATTTCCCTTGTGTTGCATTTGTCACTGTTCCTTTGGCACAAAAATTGTTTGGGCATGCAAC
This sequence comes from Enhydra lutris kenyoni, assembly GCF_002288905.1. NCBI lineage: Eukaryota > Metazoa > Chordata > Mammalia > Carnivora > Mustelidae > Enhydra > Enhydra lutris. The sequence continues at coordinate 4,692,439 of NW_019154157.1, read as the reverse complement.
CACATAACATTCCTTTTTGGGAATCCCCAAGGAAAGAAGACATTACACCAAGATCTAAAAAAAGGAACACAATACATTCCCTGAAGAAAACCAAAATTTTAATTAAGATCCTATCTTATTTTTTTAATATTAGCTTGCTATAAAAATACCCAAAGTGACATTAAATATAGGTTACACTGATAGATAAAATTTCTAATTACAAGTATAATCAAACTTTTCATCATGTTAGTTTTCATGTGTGTTTTTCAGTGGTATGCTTGTTTTGGATGAAAGCGAATACCAGAAATGTACTAAAGTTTCAAAGGAAATACGTTGTAAAGCAAAAAGAGTTGATTCATATATTTTCTACTTAAAGCAACAGGAAAAGATACAGGTGAAGGGAAAAGGAGCGTAGCACAGGACAGGTTAGATTGGGGTTTCTGGAAGCCTAGAGTTGGCTTATTCATCTCTGTAACTTCACCGTCTAGCATAATACCTGGCATTCTACACTTACAGAACCAAATTGATAGTCACGGGACTTTGGGTCTACACAAGGATTTAAGAGAAGAAAACTCTAGCCTCGAAGGTAAAGTCAGAATGAACAAGTGGCACCAGGACCTCTCAACCTCTAGCTCTGTGCGAGCAAAATCATAGTTCATGAAAACTTTCCTGCTCAGTTGCCCCCTTGGTGTTTGTCTACACGATCACTCATATTCGTCCTTGATTTTCTTCTACCTGCTACTCCTCATCCAATCAATCATATTCTTGTTAAGCCTTATGACGTCTACTCCCTTCTACCTTTGCATTGTTTGCATGAGACATAAAGTGACTAAACAGGGGCCACTATTATTTTTTGTTATAATACTATTTTCCTAAGAATAATTATAATGGTACTCCAGATTAAAGTCCAGAAAAGTTAGTAAAATTCAGGTTCTTTCTGGGTACCACTGAAGTCCTTCTTAGGAAAAAAACAGATCATCATAGTAAGTATGACGGCTAATGATTGAGAGCCAAGCACACTACCTTTTGTCAAATTAAAGTTGCCATCAATTTAAGAAGCATCTTACAATATTAACCACAGATAAAAGGACAACAGTGTCGCAATTAAACAATGCCAGTATACTTACTTACTGAATCTAAGATCATCCTGATTTCAGAGATACTAAAATGTGAAAAAAAAAATGTGCATCTTGGAGTTATGATATATCAGTGAATTATGATATATCAGATGATTTATTTACATTATCCCAAATCATCACCAGGACCTACAGGGTAGGAATTTTTACCTTCATTTTGCAGATGAGGAAAAAGACAACATTAAGCAGCTGGTTCAAAGTCAAATAACAAATAAACGGGAAGGCTGTGGATTTAAATCTAGGCCTACCTGACTGCAAATGTGAATATTCCCATCACATTGCATTTCCTCCAGAAATCCTAGACAAAAAAAAAAAAAGAAAAGAAAAGAAAAGGAACGCAAGGGCACTTGCTCTGAAAAGGACTCGTTATTATTGCTGTTTATAATTAGGTGCTTAGAATAGCTTAGCAGGCAGGTGTTTCTAATTTGCAACATTTAATAAAAATGGCTATTGTCAAACTGTATCACAAACTGGATACAGACTCAGAATTTTATTAAGACTGAGGAAGAAAAACCTGCAACATTGCTATTGCTATTGCTATTGCTATTGCTATTGCTATGTAATACTGCTATTACACTGTAGTAGCACCTTACCATATTTTACTCCCTCTCTCCTAGATAGAAAAACTACCTTTAGAGTTTCAAGTTTGCCAACCCATTCATGAGTCTAAAAAGAGGTGTATTTTATTTGATTAATATTGTCCTCGGGATTATATATAAATGCTGAGATGTAAAGTGAAAACTTTAGGGAATGTGCCAAGTCTAGGACTGGTTAATGTGTCTGGCATGCCCGAAAAGTCCCAGAAAGCAGCTCCCAAATGTCTGTAATTACAGACATTTAGAGGATAGGTTCTGATTCAGGTTTAAGTTTACTCCATTTAGGGATAGAGATGGTTTTCAACAGTGGTATTGAGCTTTGAGTTCAGGCAGGACCATTTAAATGAGCCTTAGTAATGTATGTATGCTGGAAGCTGAACAGGAAGGAAGAATTAGCCCAACTCCTAGAATGGCAGCATCCCTCTGCAGAAGGTTCTATTCAAAGTCTTATGGTAGTAAGCAGAAACTGCTGGAAAATGTGTCATTTTATGGAAACCTCAGAAGCTTTGCTCTGAAAAAAAATTCTGGGATTAGGAGTGGATTGGTTTACCTTGCTTCTAGTGAATGCTGAAAGGGAGGTAATGATTGGATCACTGTTAAAGAGAAAAAGCAGCAGGAGGGGGAGAAGGTAGAGTGGTGAGTGATGACACTTCTGATGCTGCCCCCTTCCACAGGGGGGTGGGGTACACGCTTTTCCTGCTCTGGCTTCTTCCCAAGAAAGTAGCAGCACATTTTCCCCATAATACATGCTGTATCATATCTGATTACATGGAAAGTTTATTTCACTTAATTTTATGGCTCAGAAGAGGAAGAGGGAAGAAATAAGGAGAAAAGACGAGGATAAATAAAGTTTTGCTTCCAAGTTCTAAGATCCCTCTACTGGTAGTGACTCCACAGGCCCATGCTTATGGAACCTAAGAAAAACAGGCAAAAATGCTGAAAAGGAGTCATTAGGTGATAGTAAGGGTTAAGATGGACCTTTTACATACAGAAGGAGTACAAAATAAAAAATAGAAAGAAGTAAAAAAAAAAAAGACAACACTAAAACATTAATCTATCACAAGTAATTTTTTTGCTAATGCGAAATTGTGATGACTTGAGTTTAATTTAAAAGAAACACAGAAACTTGATTTGCATTTGATGAGTTGTCAAAAAAAGAGAACTTTGATTTTTTTTTTTTAAGATTCTATCCATTTATTTGACAGACAGAGATCACAAGTAGGCAGAGAGGCAGGCAGAGAGAGGAGGAAGCAGGCTCCCCGCTGAGCAGAGAGCCTGATATGGGGCTCGATCCAAGGACCCCAGGATCATGACCAGAGCCGAATGCAGAGGCTTTAAGCCACTGAGCCACCCAGGTGCCCCTGATTTTTTTTTTAACTTAATTTTTACTGTAATGAAATTAAACTTGTTGAACCGGTGACAAAAGGGAGAGGCCACTATCCACAGCCTCACTCTAGGCTCCAATCGGGGATTTGCCAGTCTTTCAGGGCAGAATCCAGATGTGCCCAAGTGTGAGTTACATTTCCCCCTGGGATGCTTCCTCCAGCGTCTCCTCTCTAACAAGATAAATAGTGGTCCTCACACTTCTCATGGGTGCCATCAGAGGCAAAACTGGAGTAGTGCATTAAACATGCGGTGGGCACTTGAGAGCAATGTGGTGATTAAGTCAGCTGGGGGCATCAAGGATGTGCTTCAGGGGGCTGGTAATAAGAGGCTGGGAGATATATTCATCATTGGATACTTAATAAAATCCTTTGCATAACAATGCCCACTGGGAATTCTAAGTAACTCGAGCATACTGTGAATAACAGCTGTGTTTAAAGGAGATAGGCCTCGCCACAATGGCAGAATATCTAGATGGGCACTGTAGGCACTGAGCTTCCAGAAAACCTCAAGAACAAATGCTTTGCAAAACTAACAGAGAATAGCTAAAATGCATTTGTTTGCTCGTTCACTCAACAAACACTGGAGTGCTTACTATGTCCTGGGCCCTGGGACTAGAAAGATAAATGAGACATGGCATCTGTTGTAGAGTCACTCACAGCTTCAGAGACAGACAGGAAAACAGTAAGTGCAGTAGACCTCTGGTGCCTGTGGCAAATGAAAACCCCAACTTTCTCAACTTCTGGTCAGAAACCCCAGTAAAACAATAATGAAAGAATTTTTTTTTTCAAAAGCCGTAAGCCCAGAAAAACAAAAAGACTGAGAAAGATGCCAGCAGATGAGAGATATCCACCAAATTTTGGGAGATGGAAAGCAGATGGATGAATGGTAACTGATTTAGTAGGACAGGAAGAGCGGAAACCAAACGGCCTGCAAGGAGGGGTGCCAAGTCCAGCTGCAGAATGCTGGAAAGGAGCAAGAATTGAGGCGCTAAGGCTTCTGAAGTTCAGGGGAAGGGATTCGGAGCTGAAACCGAGGATGGGATAGGAGCTTAGAGAAGAAGCAATTACAGCCTAGATCTGCTCCCCCAATCTGGCAGAAGATGGAAGCCTACTTTCTCTGCAGAGATTTCGAGATGAAGATAAAACTGAAACGCTACACTGACACACAGGGAGATAAGTGAAAGTCTGCATTCTGAATGGTGAGAGTCTCCTCATGGGACGCCCCTCTCCACATTACAAGCCCCTTTCCTCTGCTGTTTCACCTAGGTTGGCGGCTACATGTATATATTCTGGCAGCAGACTAGAAGTTTCTGAGGAAACTGGTCCAAAGGAAAGATGTGCACATATAAACACGAGGGGATTCCCCCACCCACCCACGAACCCAAAAGAAACCCCTCCCAGTCTTTTCAACCTGCTTGAAATCTTTCTGTGCACAAGACACATCCAAGCATACAGAGGCTCTAATCGGTTTTTAGTGCCTCACTCCTCATATGAGCAGTCAGCCAAAGATTACTAGACATTTGAGGAAATCTCTCATTTGAAAGTCAGTGACCAAAATGAACAAACAAACAAAGCACTCAAGAGGGAACAGATGCAATGAAGGGATGGGGGGAAAAAATTCCAAAAAATTATAAAGTCTTCAGGGACATCAAATAACAGCCTGCAGCCATGAACCTTTGGAACACCACACAAAAAGAATAAGAGGACAAGAGATAATTGTTCAATATTTTAAATGACAGCAGAAAACAGCACACGAAGTACAACAAATTGAAAAGGAATATTACTTCAGGAAATAGGATTTTAAAAACCAGTTAAATAGAAAAGAGAAAGAACAACAGAAAACAGATTAGAGGATTAACCTGAGAAGCCTAACATCTGACTAATAAAAGTTCTGGCTGTAGAGAACAAAGAAAATGGAGAGGAATAAATTATAAAAAAAAAAATTTTTAAGACAATTTCCCTGAAATTAAGCACATGAGATTCCAGACAATGAAGAAAAGACCCATTATGAATTTTCAGGATAATAGGCAAAAGAAACACACACAAAAAAACCCCCAAAAAAACAACCTGAAATATTCCAGAGAGAAGAATCTGCTAATACACAAATAATTAGGAATCAGAAGCATTTGGCTTCTCAATGGCAATTGAAAGTTAAAAGACTTGGATCAAATGGATCAAATATAGCCAAAACTCTGGGAGGATAACATTTCAATCTAGAATTCTATTTCTAGCCAAATTATCCATCAAAGTGGAAAGCAGGATTAAAGAGTTTTAAGATATTTAAGGTCCTAAAAACTTTCCTGATCACGGGTCTTTTCTTTTTTTTTTTTTTTTTTTTTTAAAGATTTTATTTATTTATTTGACAGACAGAGATCACAAGTAGGCAGAGAGGCAAGCAGAGAGAGAGGGGGGAAAGCAGGCTCCCTGCCAAGCAGAGAGCCCGACGTGGGGCTCAATCCCAGGACCCTGAGATCATGACCTGAGCTGAAGGCAGAGGCTTAACCCACTGAGCCACTCAGGCGCCCTCACGGGTCTTTTCTTAAGGAACTAATGAGGATGTGTTCCAGCAACATATGGGTGCGAACAGAAAAAGAAGATGCAATTCAGGAAACAGAGGCTACATGACAGGAAAGAGGCAAAGGAATTCTCAGGATCACAGGGAGGGAAGTCTCAAAATGGCATCCACGAAGGGCCCCACAGAACAACTAATCAAGCTTGGAGCAGGACACAAAAGACTGCAAGGAGGATTTCTCTAGAAAAATAAAAGGTACAGATTATTTTATATGTTTGGCACTCTAGAAAGGAGTTTTATAGTTCAGTTAAAAATACTTATGCTAGGGCGCCTGGGTGGCTCAGTGGGTTAAAGCCTCTGCCTTCGGCTCAGGTCATGATCTCAGGGTCCTGGGATCGAGCCCCACATCGGGCTCTCTGCTGAGCAGGGAGCCTGTTTCCTCCTCTCTCTCTCTCTCTGCCTGCCTCTCTGCCTGCTTGTGATTTCTCTCTGTGTGTGTCAAATAAAAAAAAAAAAAATATTTATGCTAATGACTGGCACACAGAAAAGCAAACACAACTATAGCAACCACAAAAACTAAAGTAATTAATTCTAATTTTGCAATACAGAAAGATCACTGGGGTGGTGTGAAGACGAACTGTGGCAGAGGCATGACTGCAGGCAAGGAAGACAGAAGTTGAGTGACAAAGTCTGGAGGAAGCTATAAGGGCCTGAACCAGAGAAACAGTAGAGAGAACAAAGACGGGGCCAACTTAAGGGAAGGTAACTTCTCATACAAGCTCCATCTGTAACCCAAGAAGCTAAGGCAAAAGAAGTTAAGAAGCTAAAAGCAAAGGGAAAATTTTTAAAGAAAAAAAAAGAAAGAAGAAAGAAAGAAAGAAAGACATCATATTCACAGTTAATTAACTAGTGCAGTACTCAGTTTTGCTATTCTCATTAAGAAGCCTAATGGTTTCAAAAGAACTCCACAAGTCTAATTATTATTAGACCAGTGTGCTGGTCCCTTTAATAAGCAACAGGATTAGAAAAGTATTGTTATTCCCCATTTTATAGACAAGGCACAGAGAGGTGGAGTAATGTACCCATGGTCACACAGCAGAAGAGTGTTAAGAGATTCAAACCCAAGCCAGCTGTGTCTACAACCTATTCTCTTAACTACCAGGCTAATCTAATAACTACTTAAAATATTAATTATCACCTAGGATAGAAGTACTCTGTGCCAGACACTAATCTAAACATTTTACATATATTAACACATTTAATATTCAGAACAATCCTATGAGATAGATACTATTATCAACCCCATTTCACAGGTGAAAGAAGTGACTTGACCAAGGCCATTCAATTAGTAAGTCACGGTGCTAGGATGCAAGAATGAGCTGTGCTGTAGTAGGCTGCCCCAGGTATTGCTGGACCACATCACTTCTCTGACGTTATCTTGATTCCTCAAAATCTCTTTCTTTTCCTATATCCAATGATGGGCAAGTCCTACTGAATCTACCTCTGAGATGTGTCTAATGTAGAACATGGGGGCCAGCAAACATGTTTTATTTGGTTCACATAGAGTTGTTGTTTTGTTTGTTTATTTGTTTTAATTAGGCAATCTCACATACAAGCCCAGGTTTACAACTTCCCTATGGACAACAACAAAAAAACACATGTGACAACATCAACCCATATCCTCACATAGGAAAAACCACCTAACTGAATAGTGGCTATCTGGGTCAGACAGTGTCTATATGCATTTTCAAGTTCCTCATAGACTCCACCATTCCCCATATCTAAACACACTTCGTTCATTTGCAGCACTGCGTGGCTCCTTTAGGCATCTGCTTTTTGAGACCCCTGTTCTTACCTTAGGCCCTTTCCACTCTGGGCCTTTGTCTCTCAAGTGCATTTGCTTTAACAGCTTCCTAACAGGTCCTAGCCTCTACCCTCTCCATACCACTCTCTTAATTTACCTAAAGCATAGCTCTGATTATGCCATCCCTTTGCTTAAAAACCTTTGATGACTTCCCAATGCATACTAATGCAACCCCTAGGCTTGGCAAGTAATGATTTTCACAATGTGATTCAACCATCTTTTTTACTATTATCTCCCTCCTTACAACCCAGACTTCCTGGCATATTTGTTGTTCTCTAAACATCCACATCATTTCCTGCTTCAAGGCCATGGTTCATATTTGTGTTAAATTTTTAATCATAAGAAACATATTTAAATGCAAGTTTATCTTTTCAAATCATGCTAAAGGCTTCTTTAAAAATCCTGCTTATAAGATCAATGGAGAAATAAAGGATTATCAAGAAAATGGAGATGAAACAATTGCTTAAAAAATGCAGTTCTTCAAAATAAATAAGATAGATTAAAAAAGTTAAACAACAACAACAAAAAAAGAACACAAAACCCTAGAAGAAAATTTAGGTGATTACTTAATCTCTGAATGTGGAAGGACTTTCTAAGTCTAAAAACAATAGAAAGCCCAAGGAATAAAGTCAAAAGATATGACTGCATAAAACTATTTAAATTCTGTTATGTCCAAAACATGGCAAACATCACAAAGGAAATTAAATGACAAAAAAAAAACTGCCATAAATAAAGATTGAAAGAATATACAATTCACCAACAGAATGTAAAAAACCAAACATGGAAAAATTCTTTGTTAGTAATCAAGGGAACACAAAAGAAAATAAGATTCTCCCTCAACTTTCCAATAGCAAAGAGTAAAAAAATTATTAAAACGAAATTCACTGCATCAGTGAGAACGGAGTGAGGTAGGTACTCTCATGCACTACTGGGAGGAATACAAACTGGTGAGACTTTCTGAAAAACAACTTAACAGAACAAATCAAAAGTCCTGAAAACGTCCTTTGATGCAGTAATTTTACTTCTAGTCTCAAAACCAGGAGTTTCCGATTTTGGCACTGTTGATATTTGGGGCTGGATAATTCTTTGTTGTAGGGGGCTATCCCGTGCCTTGTAGGATGTTTAGAAGCACCCATGACATCTACCCACTGGACGCCAGGATGCCAGTAGTTTCTCCCCCTAACCCCCCCTCCACTGCCACTGCCCCAAATTGTGACAACCAAACACATCACCAGACATTGCCAAATGTCCCCTGGGGGTGTGGGGGTGGGGTGGTAAACAGAGCTTTCCCAGTTGAGAACCACTGTTCTATACAAACAAAATAATGAGAAAGTTGGATGAAGATTTTTATAGGTAAGTTGTAACAACATTATAAGAAACAATTATAAACATGTTAAATGCTCAGTAATAACAGAATGGTGAAATAAATGATGGCAACTGTATTTTGTGAGGAACCATACAGTAATTTCACATGGTGTTTTCAAAACATTCAATGAAACAAACAAAAAAAATTTCTATTAATTAGAATAACGCTAGCTGCTGTAATGAACACCAAAGTTTTACTAACTTAGCACAAAGGAAGTTTATTTCTTGTGCATAAATTGGTCCAAAGTGATGCCAGATTGGTGGAGGCAAAATGAGGTGGAGGTGGGGCTCTGTCCCACACGGGCCTTTTGAAACCCTGGCCGCCAGCAGCTCTGCCTTCTTCGCCACTATAGCTTCCAAAGCTACCCATAGTGTTAATGTCTATCTAGTAGCTGGATGATCATGGCTGGGAGTTTTTTATGGGCCAGACCTAGAAGTAGGAAAAATCAATTCCATCCACGTTCTATTGTCTAGAACTGGGTCACAGGAGACCACCAACTGAATAGGAGGCTGGGAAATATAACCTAGTCATGGGTGCAGAAAAAAGAGAAAACATATTTGGTAAACCAATAGTTCAGTCTCTGTCCAAGTCATGATATAATGTTAAATGAACGGAATGGATTAACACATTGTATTAGTATTATTTATTAGTATTAATACATTGTATTCAGTATATATACTGAAATCGCAATCTGTTTTTTTTTTCACATATTCCCAGAAACAAGAGTAATACCTCGCAGCCCAGCAATTCTACTTCTGAATATATTCTCTAGAGAAATACACACAAAGAAATCAGTGCAAAGATAAGACAATCGCAAATCGCGTAAATGATTGTATAGGAGACTGATCAAATACACTATGGCAAACCCGTATTACAGAATACTATCCATAAAAGAAAGACGGTAGAACTAGATGAACCAAGTTGAAGATTTCTCTAAGGCATACTGTTAAGAGCAAGGAGCAAAAAGTAGAACAATAAGATGATGCCACTTACATTTAAAAAGGATAACACAAAATTGTATGTGTGCGTGCACATATGTTCATTGAACATTGCACGCATGTTCTTCCAGGTCTGGAAGAAAGTTTCTCAACAGTGGCACTACTGACATTTAGGATGAGATAGCTCTCTGTTGGGTGGCGGGGGGCACCTGTCCTAGGCCTTGGAGGGTGTTTAGCTGCATCTCTGGCCTTTATGTACTAGATGCCAGTAACAACCCCCACCCAACATCCCACCCTGAGGAAGGTACACACTGAATGGACAGAAGTATTAATCTGGGAGGATGAGGGGGAGGGATGGGTAAGGAACAAAAGACAAATTCATTTTCCCTATAATGTTTAAAAATTTACTATGAAAATCTATCCATGTATATCCATATACTTTTTTTAAGTCAGAAATAAAAATATTAATAGTAATTATCTTTCAGTCATAAAACTATGGTTGACATTTGTTGTTTCTGTAAAATTTATTTATAAATACTGATCTAGAAAATTTTTAAAGAAGCCCTTTTTTGCAGAAAATGACAAAAACTGAAAATAAATATGAAATGTTAACAGTGCTTGCAGATGGAAAATGAGATGACACATCATTTTTGTCTGTCTTTTTGATCATTGCTTTCTAAATTTTCTACAGCAGTATGCACTAATTTACAATTCAAAAAAGTTTTGCTTTTTAAAAGAATCCTAGTCTTATTAACTCTGAATTAAAAAGAACAGTCCCGAAAGAATAAATTAGGACCAAATGGGTCAGAGACAGTGTTGGTACCTGGCTCTTCACAAGGCAGTTCAACATTCTACCATAGAGATTACACCCAGGGTTGGGAACGAACAATTCTGAGCTGGGTTTAGAATTGCAGGGCAAGGAAGACAGCTCCTCTGAGAACTTCAGAGCCACAGGAGGGCAGTTAGGGCCCAGAATGGGGAACAAACAAACCAGTAATGCAGTCTTGAGCACTGCCTTCTCCAACTAGCAATTAAGGAGCAATATAAACAGAGTGGCTGGTTAGAAGGCTGGAAATGGCCTAGGGTCGCCACTAGGTAGGAGAAAGATTAAAAACTCTGCTGAGATAAGCAGCTCATAATAGGCTCTCAGAGACTTGCTCTACTTGATCTACAAGTAGAAAAGTTAGGTTGTGCATTACTATATAAATAAGTAATGTTTTTATTTTAAAAACATGATTACAGTTTTTGAGGAAAATCTCTATCTTCTGGCTTAATGGTTATGAAGGAAAAACAGTACTTCATTCAGCTCCACAATATGCCAGGCAGTTTATGTACCTTGGCTTACTGGCAACTCACAGCACACCAGGCTTGGATGGTGTTCTCTCATTTCAAAGGCTGGAAAACCAAGGGTTAGCCAGGTCCTTCAATCAAGGGCACACAGTAAGAGAAGTACAGGAGCAGCATATGATTGCTCTCAAAATTCATTCATTCCAACAACCAAACCAGTATTTCTGAGTACCTATTATCTGTGAGCTAGGCTGCGAATATAACAAGGACGACGACAAACTCTGTTTTCATTGAGTATAAGGCTGGAAAGAGCACAGGTGTAAACAGGAAGTTACAAGACAGAGTTTGATGAAGACTGGGGAACTGCAGGAGATGAGGTGAAAACAGCAAGAGGTAACCTTGGGTAAGGATCAGCAAAGGCTGCCTAGAAACTGAAATTTAAAATGAAGCCTGGGCCAACAAGGTACGTGAGAAGATGCTCAACACCATGAATCATCAGGGAAATGAAAATCAAAACCTCAGTGAGATACCAATTCATACCTGTTAGAATGGCTATTGTCAGAGAGAGAGAGAGAGAGAAATAACAAGTGTGGGCAAGGATGGAGAGCTAAGGGGAACCCGGTACACTGTTGATGGGAAAGTAAACTGGTACAGCCAATGCAGAAAACAGTATAAAGTTTCCTCAAAAAACTAAAAAATAGACCTAGCTTATGATCCAGTAATTCCATTCTGGGTTTCATTCGAAGAAAATGAAACACTATCTCAAAAAGAAAGATACATGCACTGCTATTTTCAATTTCAAGTGTTATTTTCAATAGCTAAGATATGGAAACAAGCTACATGTCCATCAAGAGATGAATGGATTAAAAAAATTATGCTACACACACACAACACATGCACACACACACACACAGACAGACACAGAGGAATACTATTCAGCCATTATTATGTTGTATACATGAAACCAACATTATATGTCAGTTATACTTCAATTTTATTTATTATTTTTATTTACTAATTTTTTTTTAGAGAGAGAGAGAATTTTTTTTAAAGATTTTATTTGAGAGAGAAAGAGAGTGGGGGGGGGGAGCAGAGGGAAAGCATCTTAGGCAGACCCCATGCCCAGCGGAGAGTCCGATGTGGGGCTTGATCTCATGACCCTGAGACCACGACCTGAGCCAAAACCAGGAGTCAGACACTCAACCCACTGGGCCACCCAGGTGCCCTGAGAGACAGAGAATCTGGGCATGGAACCAGACATGGGACTTGATCTCACAACCCTGAGATCATGACCTGGACTAAAATCAAGAGTTGGACACTTAACCAACTGAGCCACCCAGGCACAATTATACCTCAATTTTAAAAAGGTGTGGGGTTAAGCCTGAAAAATGAATAAAATTTAAAAGGTGAGGTAAGGCAAGGTGCAGGGTAGGTAGACAAGAAGCAAGACACAAGAAAGAGGATGTAATTTTCAAGTTACTAGAAAAAAACTCCGTATGGGTGAGTCACTGGATGCAAGGAAGAACAGTGAGAAAGAAGATGAGAGAAGATGACAGGGACAGCTCAAGGAGTGCCCAGCACAGAGCATGAAAGGCTGAAATGAGCAAAGAAAGGCTGTAGTCTGACTCAGGTTTCTGAAAGACCTGACTTCTGGAAGCAAAACACTTGGAGGGGACCCAGTGCAGCACAGAATGATCAGATAAGAGGCTGTTTATCAAATCCTGGTGAGAGATGAATGTAGGTCATGATCCTAGGATTAGAGAGAAGTAAGCAGATATGAGAAATATTGAAGTACAGAACTGAATGGAACTCGTGTTTGAATAGAGCTTCCGTGGCCAAATGAAGTAACTTATAATGAGCACGTAGTCTGTGCTCGACTCTGCACACATGTCATGTTAGATATCCTACAACATCTCATCCCACAGCAATTCTGTGAGATAGTGTTCAACCTCATTTCACAGAGAAAGCAGAGGCTCAGATAGGTTTAGCAACTTCTCCTCTGTCTCACAGCTGTCAAGTGGCAGGGCTGGGATTCAGACCTGGGTCCGTCTGACTTCACAGGGCCCTGGCTCTTTTCAAAATACCATTACACATCTAAACAGATTCAGAAACTCTGAAATCCTGCTTTATTCCTCAGTGGTTTTTAAAAAGGAGAGAAACAAGGGTAAGTAGAATTTTCTTTGCATCATCATTCTTGTATCTTAGATTTATAAAGCTATAAAGGTGTCAAACTAGCAGGGACCTTGGTTATCCAAGAACCATCGAGTTTTATAGCTGTCCTAGAGGGACCTCAGAGGTGCCTGCAGTCTGTCTCTTCCCTCCTTCTAATGCGAGTGCCACCAAAGCTTTCTATGTGGTAATTTAGGGCTGTTTTTCTTTTTGTTTTTCATTTTCTGACACTCTGAAACAGAGAAAAGCATGAAAAAAATAATATAAAGAACACCTATGACCCAGCTTTAACTCGTCTTAACATTCTCCTGTATTTGCCCCAGATTTTTCTCTTTTCTTTTTTAAGGAAAATAAGCATTACAGATACAGTTCACCTCCTTCTTCCCTTTCCAGAGTGACCATTATTGTGGCATTGGTGTTTACCACTCCACGTATATAAGATACTATCATTGCTACTGTGAATTCCTAAAAGTTGTGTTTTTGTATGTTTTCAAACTGTACATCAACAGTAACATTGTACACATCCCTCTGCAGATTTGCTTCCCCATACTTATTTGCACACACTTGCCTTATTTAGTGGGACACAACTGCTGAAGAGAGGCAAGCACGCATGGGGCGGCCAGGTAGGCACCGTGGCTTTTTCACTTAGGCCCTCAGGCAAGTTCCTGAACCTTTCAGAGCTCCAGTCTCTTGATCTGTGAAATGGGGACAAAAAGCTACCTAGCAAAGCTATTGGGAGGTATTAGATGGTACCTATCTTTAGGCCTGGCACTAAGCAAATATTTAATAGATGTTAACTGTTATTTATTGTGACAAACTGTTATTTGTCACAATAAAATAGTGTACACTTGCTATTTTTATTGTAACTTGTGGAATTCCTCATGTTTGTTCAGGAATCCTATGTCTTCGAATAGCCCCATGACTGTACTCATGTAATAGGAGGTATGATAATTTCCAGGTCAAGTCTCTGTGAATTTTTATATATTCTCCTACCCAGCTGAGCTTGGTTTGTTCACTTTAATAGCCAAATTAAACTGCTAAGCCTTTGATTTCTACCGAATGCCATTCTATATGACTGTCATCAGGAATCGAACTGGCAGCAGTCTTTTAAGCCTAATCCTGTCCCCCAACCCCTCTCCTGCCCACCTCCCTGTGGACCAAGCCATCCCACTACAATTCTGTGTTACCTATAAATTTAATGAGCATTCATCTGTGTTTCCAATAAAGATGCTAAACCCAGGCTCAATACTGACACCAGCAAAAGCATTGCTGTTTACGCCATCTTGGCCTCACCTGTCATAAGAAGATTGATATTGTGCCTTCAAAAGCTCTTCTGATTATGTTATTGCTCCATAAAAAAAGAAAAAAGAAAGAAAAATGTTTATTCATTGCCTTATTTTAATCCCTTGATCCCACTTCTCACACCTACCTCTGCCTGTCAAAACTTCATCCATTCTTCATGATTCCTTTCAAACAACTAACTCTTTCATGAAATCCATCCTGACTTTTCCCCTCCCCAACAGGGTAATAATTTCTCTTTCTTCTCAACACCAGGGCATGTGCCTGTTGCACAGAGCTCAGCAGGTAGTTAGCCTTACGTAGCCCTGATTCTCTACGAGTTCCTGGACGGAAAGACATCCTACTCACTTCTCATAGGATTCAGAAACACTCATTAAGAATGTGCTGAACTGGGCACTTGGGGGTCTCAGTTGGTTGAGCGTCTGCCTTTGGCTCAGGTCATGATCCCAGAGTCCCGGGATGGAGCCCTACCTCTGGCTTAAGTCTGCTTCTTCCTCACCCCTCCCCCCACTCATGCTCTCTCTCTTTCAAATAAATAAATAAAACCTTAAAAAAAATTAAAAAATAATAATAAGGTGCTGAACTGAAGGGCACCTAGGTGGTTCAGTCAGTTAAGTATCTGACTCTTGATCTCAAGGGTTGTGAGTTCAAGCCCCGTGTTGGTCTCCACACTGGGTATGGAGCCTGTTTAAAAAAAAAGAACGTGCTAAATTGATCTTAGCACTTGGTACACTGTGATGGGACATTACCTAATACACCAACCAAAACTACCACTTAGAATAGGCTAATCTGCTTCTTCTGATAGGAACATGGATTCAGTATCTTTGTCTGGGGGTATTAATAATCACTACCATCAGGGGCCTCCGCCATACCTGGTTCTCTTTTAGTTCTATTTTTAATTAACCCTGAAAAAGAAGTAGAATTGGGGGTGCCTGGGTGGCTCAGTGGGTTAAAGCCTCTGCCTTCGACTCAGGTCATGATCTCAGGGTCCTGGGATCGAGCCCCGCATTGGGCTCTCTGCTCGGCAGGGAGCCTGCTTCCTCCCTCTCTCTCTGCCTGCCTCTCTGCCTACTTGTGATATCTGTCTGTCAAATAAATAAATAAAATCTTTAAAAAAAAAAAAAAAAAGAAGTAGAATTGTCTCCATTTTCCAGACTGCAGTTGAACTATAATTCAAATCCAGGTCTAACTCTGAGGCCCATTCTCTTCCCACTCCATGTGTCCAACGTAATAAATTCTAGCCTGACTCTCATCCTTCTGTGAGAGGACTACCTGCCATACAGAACCAAAGAGCACAACGAATAAAGAAAATCAGGATGCACTCAGGCACAGCCAAACAGCAAGTCATGAAAAACACAAAATCTTTCCCAAGATTCCTAAGCCTCTAGTACTTTCAAATCCCAGGAAAAAAAATCCCAATCCATTTGGCATATTAACTGTGGCAAAAATTTATTGAACACTTATAAATACACTACAGGGAAGACAGCTACATACCTATGCTCTTTTCAAAGAAAATTAAGGGTCTAAATGATAAGCACTCTTGGTAGCAATAAATACTACTCTATTATATGCATTTCCCCTACCCTCCTCTTAAAACTGTTTATTATTTATTTAGTCTCTTCATTTCAGACCAAATGCCAAAGACTAATACATTTCAGGTAAAATATGATGTTAGTGGAGACCATACAACAAACTCACCATTGGCCTTATGTCTATCATAAGGGGCCTTGTGAAATATTACCTATATTGGTTTCATGTTTCTTTGCACCTTCTCAGACTGAAACAGGGAATTTAGATGAATACAGTGAAGATGAAGAGATGTTCATTTACTTTGATGCTAGAAGCACACATGTGCGTGCTCACACACACACACACATACACCCACCCCTATTCAACCTCATTTACTTCTCCATAGTACACCTGGATTTTTCTCCCTTATAAATATCCTCAAATTTTTAAGATTCATTTTTCCCAGAACCTCTGTTCAAGGTGGTGCAGCACAATAATTAATACCTGCGACAAGACCACAAAAGATCATGTGCACCTGAAGCCCAGACCAGAATTTACACCTGATGATAATTCTGCCTGGCTGCCCATACTCCAGGGTCAAGTTGATATTAAATTTTCATAAAATGACACTTCCATCTAATGGCTTCCAAAGGACTAAGGGGATTGAAATTAACATAAGAAAATATCAGAGAGGTGAATGGTTGACTTATTTGGTTGGTATGAATTAAACGCGAATTTTCAGGGATGAAGATGTTAAGTGAACAACAGAATAAAATATTTGATGGGATATACACAAGTTAAGCTTTCACGAGCAGGGCCAACTCTGAAATGAAGGTATGATTTCCTAGAGCAGGAAAGGAGCCCACATAATCCCAAATCCGCTCCCCTTCCCCATGCATGAATTCCTTTAATAAGCCACAGAATCATTTGTTTTACCACTAGAGATCGACTTAAATGGAAATAACCCCTTGAAAGAAGCAGCACATTGATTTTCATGAAAAACATTGATCCACCAACCCCCCCACCCACCCAACACTGATTCATGCTAAGGTTTAAGTATCTGATGAGTATAAGAGGGTTACTGTAGACTCTGTCTGCACAAACCCCTAAATAGCCATGGGATGTCAAAAAAGAGGGGAACATTACTGAAAATTGAGAAAGGGAGGGGTTCTCTAACCTAGGATCTAAAGCAAAACACTACTGCTTTAAAATTCCACCTAAGTCCTTTGGAAGCCAGCTTGCAAAATCTACTCCCATGATTATTCTAATTATGAATTGGGTCAGCTGTGAGATATTCTGCAGTAATTGCTAATTAAAATACAAAAGCCCATGATCGCATCCTGGTAAGCGATGATAAATCTATGCATTTACAGAAGGATGGAAAACCCTAAGGTTTTGGTGAGCAAATGCTCTAGTCTCCTCAGATTTCTTTGTATAAAATATTTGTTTACCGTGGGCTCTCGTAAAAGTTATGATCATATAGCACCTCCAGATCTTTTGTTGTTTAATTCTAATGGAGAAGTAACAAAACGTGTCCACTTTCTAATCATCTTTCAACTTTAATAACATGAGATGCTAATTACAGTATTTGTGCTAGCCCAAGCAGCAGTTAAGTGTCCGGAGTCAGTGCAAGAGAACATAGTTTATCATATAGCTCAGACATTAGGCCATAAAGGAAAATTTAGCCTACTCTGCTGATGTACAAATCTGGTTAATATGTCCCTTGCAGGAGATGAGCTCTGATTAGTATTTTCTCTGCTAAATCATTTAAGATCTGGGAGCTGCATTTTGCCTTAAATAGCACTAGGGCTTCATAAACAAAAGAGATGGGTCTTCTCATCAGGGGTTTGAAAAGTCACTGAATTTTGGCTATGGGGAAGCTGGAAAAAGAAAACTGACACATTTCTACCCTGGGAGCCACACTATATTCTAGTCACCATCCTCATTAGTACTTAACTCAGCACTATTGCAAGAAATAGCCACTCAAAAGTAATTTAAGTGCAACTGACTCATGTTGTTACAGATAATGGGGAAAAGTCTGTACTCTGGGCAGAAGTGGGAGGGGCAAAGGCAATAAAACTTCAAAGGACAAAGAGAGAAAGGACAGGTCAGGACTAGTAATTCATTCTAACATTTCAAGACTGGGTAATATAAACTGTTATTAGATAAATTTGGGACAATCCTCCAAACGTAAATGATACTTAGATTGTTCCATTTGGGGATTATTTATTACCAAGGTTATCTATGAGTTGAATGTAGTACCCTTAATGGGAAAATTCTAAATTCAAATAACTAATAAGCCACTAAGCCCTTTGAAGAGGATGCCACTTGATTTCATGAGGCTGAGAAGCTGTACAAAGGGGCACAAAAATTAGGCCTTTGATAAATACCTCTTCTACCGCTGTGACATAGTATAATCATTGTGGGTTAATTCATCCAAAACCCACTACAGCATTTCAGCAGAGAAATACCAAAAATCTCAGAAAACACTGAGATAGAAACACTGTCTTTGTATGACAGAGTGAAAAGGGGAAGGGGCCTCCTTTGGAATCAGAAAGATGTGGAAATGAATCTTGGTCTCTACTATGCTACTTAATATGCATGTGGCCAACAACACCTGTCCTTGGAGATTTTTAACAATATAAACTCATAGAAGAGAACCTAGAACACAGTAGGTATACAGAAAAAAGAGATTTTTCTAAACTCAGCACTAGAACCCTCAAGATCAACTTCAGAGACACTGGAAAGCTGAATGCAGAGACATGGTTCAAGGACACACAGGGATGTTCTGATGTTCTCTACTTTCTCTCCTTCAAGAGGGAATTGACATTGCTCACACTAAGCCTGGTGGAGAACCCAGGAGCAGCCTGTGTCTGTAAACATCTTTACATGAAGCACATATCCTGTAAGCGTAAGCTCCTCTGGCACACTGATGAAATCCTAAAAATAAAAGGATGTGTGTGACTCACCAAGTTGTAGTCATTAAACAGGTACAGCTTTGTGTATATCAACCATACCAGTCAAGTGGTTTAAAATAAATAACAGATAAAGTATAACAGTTTTTTAAAAGGTTATAAAGTAGGACGTACTCAATGTCATAGAACTTGACTTCCACGGGGATTGTCTCAGGAAGCTGAGTACCCCGTAGGGAACCAAGGGACAATGAATACACCGCGCTGCACTCTGACTGCTCCTCACAGCCACCTGGGTTCTACAAGTCCTACGTGATGCAGCAAATCTGGAACTTACAGGTGGTGTGTGGTCGTATGTGCAGTCTCTCCCCTCCATTCCGCAACCTGTCTAAAATGCTGCAAGGTGCTTAGTGTTTGCTGAATAAACAAAGGAGGCATAGATTTTCCAAGAAGCATTGACATTTACAAATCTTCATTTCTTAATGACGAAAGATGAAGTAACATAGTATTAGTCAAATCTAATAGCTTTACTGTGGCTCTCATTATCCTCACTCACCAGCCTCCATGTAAACTCCCCATGACATTAGGCTCTTTGTCCATATGGCTAAAACAAAGAAATGGCAGAGACTGCTGGAATTGCTGCACACTGACAGTGGGTGGGGTGATGAAAAGGGCACCATGCTAGAGGAATCGGAAGAACGGGGTTCAGGTCCCAGCTCTGAGTCTGAATAATTTCTAACTTCTTTGGGCCACAGCAAGAAAACCCTGAAGTTCAAAGACTCTCGAAATCTAGGAATAAAAACAGCCACACACTTATCTATGACCTCCCCTAGTTTACCAGTGATAGCTACAGTCTCTGCTTATACAATACTACCTTGTCTTTTTCTACATACGTTAATAACTTACGAGTTCAAGTTATAAAACTCCATGGTCTTCTAAAATACAGTAGTTTATCATCTAACCAAAGTTTAAAAAATATATTTTCAAGGCTCAAAGGTGGAAAAAGCTGTAGTCAACAACTAAAACTGATTCTAAGACTTGATGGACCTGAAAGCAATTTCAGCCTGTGGGAAAAGTTCTGTCAGAAAATTGTGTGCTCAGATTTTAGACTGAAGGTGCTTTCCCTCTACGTACTAAAGGGTCAATCGCCAATCATTCAGAAGAGCAATTGCTCATTAGAATCATCTGGCACCTGCCAAAGAAAATTACTTTATAGCCACTGACTCAAAACAGGTCAGTTGAATTAAAAGGTTTCCCAGACACACAGTCTTTTAAATCAGACTTAGCGTACGCCGAGAGACCACTGCTCTCGTAGTTTTCTATGTTCACACCGACTGATCTATAGACTAGCCACCACTACACTAGCTGAGAAACGTTAGGGAAGTCATTTCACTTCCCTGCACCTCAGTTGCCTTAGCTGTAACAAAGGAGATGGGATCAGATGCTCTACATGGTAGCTTCCAGCACTGAAATTCCAAGTTCATTCACGGCTGCACCACTGTGCTACCATTTCACACTTTACCAAGAGAAGGCAGAGGTTCTCAAGATGGGTCACATTAACTGGGTTTTGCTATGAAAAATGTCTCCCCTGCCCTCTTTGTTCCTTGTCTCCTTATTTGGCAATTTTCTTCCCTGCAATAGTGGTCTCACTATGGAATATATCTCTAAGGGAATAAAATCAAGGCCACTTTAAGCTGGCAGATCTCTAAAATGATTTTAGAGCAGACACACATGTGTATGTGAGGATATGTTTGTCAGCACAGGTATGATGGGGTTGAATCAGAAGACCAGGATTCTAGTGACCATGTTAAAAATGGAAATAAAACCATCTTCTGTATTTATCTTAGGGGTACAATAAGAATCAAATAAAATAAGAAGTATGGAAAGAATCTGTTAATCATTAGGCATAGAGCAAATATAAGACATATATTTATTAACTCTTCTTACTCTTATTATACAAAAGGTACCTTGAAATCAGACAGAAAAAAATCAAGACACACATGGACTACAAGCTCATTAAATTGTGACTCACTAAACACTTAAACACTAGAAAAGACAGTGAATGAAAAGCATCATACCATTCAACAGATCATTTTTGTTAAGCTGTTACTCTATAGCAGACTCTATGGGGCTAGGTGCGTAGGCACAGCTGTCTAAGTACTGATAGGGTAGGCACTTTGGCTCACTGCTGCACCCTCACCACCTAGCACAGCCACTGAGAGACAGGGGGCACTTGATATCTGCAGAATGAATGAATGAGACACAGTCCCTGTCACTGAAGAGTTTAGGGCTCTGGATGGAGAGTCAGCACATGACAAGTGCAGTAATTACCATTGCTGATTTGGAAGGAAGTTCGTATAGTCAGGGCAAAGGAGGGAGTGATCACTTCAATTTGGACTGGGTTAAGTGAGTGGGGGTGGACAGAAAGTCAGAAAAGCCTTTTGCACAGGAGGTGATCTTGGACTGAGCCTTCAGTGCATAAACTCAATGAGTCTAACTCTCCTTTAGTGATAAGATATTTGGAGCGAGACATGTGATACCACGTGAGTTAGGGGATGCAGAGTGGGGTGTAGTAAGAGAGAGATGGTGTTTATGTCATCTTTGCTACGTATAACTGCACAGAATCAATATGCCTTACATGGCCTCATTTCTATAGAAGGGAAAGTTTAAAAAAACAAAGCAAGAGGTAGTCACAGAGAAAGAAAGGATATTGGCAGCTTCCACAAAGGTCCAGCAACACCACAGTCATTATTGATCCTTGTGTCCACTAAAGCTGTTGATTACAGTAAATATTATTTTCAATAATAAACTTCATGTGATGAAAACATTTAGCTCAAATGTGGAAAAAACATTGAACACCCTCAGATATAAGCAAGAGATTTGCTGGAGTCTGTTCTAGTCTGTTCTAGCATATTCATTAGGTGTCATTAAACGGTCCAAGTCAAGAACTCATTGCCTCTAAAAGCTGAGTGTTAATGACTACCCAAGATACAGATCATCCTCAAGCTGTGGTCCCAAGAATCACTCTACTATACAAGAAAGATGGAAGGGGAATAATTAACAGCCCCAATTTATATTGCTTCCAGACAGCAAGACTAAGGAATTATTTCAGTGGCAAGTTTGACTGCAACCTACATAAACTGGTCAGTAAAACAGTCTACAGTTTTGCACCATTAAAACTGAGTGTAACTTGCCAGAAAAATGTACAAATGACCTAACAATAAATTCAGACATGAGTATAAAACGAGTTTCACTACACACTTGTTTATATCAGTTCAGCCAAGTCATGTCTAATTTATGGATTCTATTTAGTAGAAAGAAATTGTTGTGATGGAGGAGAGTGGTAATTAAATATAATCTCCTAATAGCATCAGATTTCTTTCTCAATAGCAAAATCAAGGCTAACAGTTAGAATCAAGGTGAAATGGGCTCATCATCTAGTGATGGGACTATGCATCTTTAAAGTGCCTTATCAAATTAGTCTGCTTACAACATTTCATTTTCATTCAGAATAAACATGTAGGTATAGGAAACAGCACAGCATAAAGCATCAGTTCTAAAAATACTTTTTGGTCTCAGGACCCCTTTTCCATATCAATATTTAATATGTGAGAAATTAAAATTATAAGAAAATTTAAATATTAACCACTAATAATAATTAGATCAATTATAAGTTAATATAAACAATACACTTTTCTGAAAAGTAACTAGGTTCTGTAAAAAAACAGAACAATGAAAAGAGTGGCATCATTTTATATTTTTAAAAACCTTAAATATTTGCTTAATAGACTACAGTTGGCTTTTCATATCTGTTTCTCTATTCAATCTGTTGCAATATGTTGTTTGGCTTGAAATATATAAAATCCAGCTTCACACAGCTATGGAAGTAGAAAAGGGATAAGTGTGGATATTATTCTGTAGTAATATGCAAAAACTTGACAAGTGATAATTCTTTAAAGGTTAGCCACAGTGTGGAATCTGAGATTGTATCAATAAACTTTCTGCACTCTGTTACATTAAAATACACTGGTCTAGCTTGCACTTTGAATGGATTTCTTACCTACTCATCTGTAACATCATCCATTGGTTATTTGAAAAATAGCATTCACTGAGTGTACAGATCTTCCAAATGTTGACACATTTCATAATACAACATGAAAGCCTCACTACCAATCTCATCAGAAAACAAGTATTGGGAAGTCAAGCTTATAGTCACACTGATGAACACAAGTTTCCCAAAATTCTAAGTTTTCCTTGAAAACTTGAATTGACAAAAATACTATTTTTCTTAAAATGACAGATTTATTCATTTTTTCACTCATTCATGCTTTGAAGTATAAGTGACATACATTATCCTATTAGTTTCAGGTACATATCATAGTTACTCATTATTTTTATACATTACAAAATGATCGCCATGGTAGGTCTAATTACCATGTGTCACCATACAAAGTTTTTATAATATTATTACCTATATTCCCTATACTGTAAATTGTATCCCCATGACTTATTTGTAACTGGAATTTCATACCTCTTAATCCCTTTCACCTACTCTGCCTGCTCTCCAATTCCTCCTCCTCTGGAAACCAAGAATTTGTTTCCTCTGAGTATGAGTTTGTTTCTGATTTGTCTTGTTCGCTTATTTTGTTTTTTAGATTCCACATGTAAGTGAAATCACACAGTATTTATCTTTGTCTGACTTACTGCACTTAGCATAATATCCCCACGGTCCATTCATATTGTCATAAATGGCAAGCTTTCCTTCTTTTTTATGACTGAGTAATAGTCCAGTGCACACCCATGTGTGCGTGTGCGGTGTGTGCGTGTGCGGGGGTGACACATGATTTGTATATATCTTCTCCCATTCAGTAGGTTGCCTTTCTATTGATGGTTTCCTTCACTGTGCAAAAGCTTTTCAGTTTGATGTAAACCCATTTGTTTATTTAACTTTATATATGTATATATACACCAATATGATGGGTTTGAGGTGATATTTCACTGTGGTTTTGATTGCATTTCCCTGATGATTAGTGGTATGCCTCTTGGCCACCTGTATATCTTCTTTGGAAAAATGTATACTGAAGTCCTTTGTCAATTTTTTAATCAGGTTGTCTGTTTGTTTGATATTAAGTGGTATGAGCTCTTTATACATTTTGGATATTAACCCTTTATTGGGAGAATGATTTGTAATTATCTTCTCCCATTTGGTAGGTTGCCTTTTCATTCTGTTGATGGCCTCCTTTGCTGTGCAAATCTTTTTAGTTTGATGTAATCCCATTGGCTTATTTTAGCTTTCGTTGCCCTCGTCTGTCACTCATTCCTTTTTGATAAAATCTCTCCATCTTCTCAGGACTGGATAACCGGTTTTTCTGTCAGTCATTCTTTCAAACAAAAAATGTGTTTCATAAAAAACAAAAACAAAAACCAAGAAACAAACCAGCCATTCAGCTCACAACTGATACAACTGCACAAGTGCCTTCCTTTTGAGATGACCCTAGTACCTTGGCGGGTGTGTGGCAGTGGTGATTTCTATACACCACCCATTTGGTCACACAGAATATTAACAAGACATGTACTCAAGGACTGAGTTTCAATAAAACTAATGTTTCTTATTGCTTCATTGAGAACATTCTTAAGTGAAACTTGCTTTTTTCCCCTTTTAACTGCAAGTTTATAGCAGTGAAAGATAGAATGACTTCTAGGACAGTCTGGTGCTGCTGCCCAGATTCATGCTAAGGCACCAGCAGCTTTTCTCACCGACATTTCTGCACTGTGAGGGCAAACATCAGCGCAGTAAAAACAAAACAAACCCCACCACCACCACCTGAAACAGGAGTAACACCTTAATATCATTAGGAAAGTAATTTTGACATCATGCATTCCCTAAAAGGACCTCAGGGACCGGAAGGGGTCCACAGATCCAGCTTTGAGAGGGAAAAGGAGTACCGAAGTCATTAGGATTTAAGTTCTGTCTCTGAGACTTACTAGCTGTATGCTCTGGGGCACAGTACTTAACCCCTCTGGCCTTAGTTTGCTCACTTAACAAAAGGAAGATTGAGAAATAATTCCATTTCATAGACCTGCTGTGAAGATCACAGGAGATGAGAAACAGGTAGCAGAGGACTCAGTTGTTGTTCATAAAATGTTATTTTTAACTCTCTTTCCCCTACAAAAAATAGAGATGATCTCATTTTTGCATCTATGTTAAAGCCCAGAGAGGTTACACGACTGAAGATCAGAAGCACTAAGGATAGCTGGGGAAATTACTATAAGAATGATGCATAAATAACATCATAATCTGTTCTGAGACGGAGAGATTTTAAAATGCTTTAGACAAATGTTTATATTCTCTGCCAGTGAACACTTGTAGAGCATCTCACTGGGAGTGTGATGGTAAATACTCATCTCAAACCATGTACTACTTACTGTACTTCGGACACTACTGACCCTTCCCCAAGATTTTCAAGAACATCTTTAAGAATTCATTTGTTTTTCCTTTGTTCTCTGCTACACACAAGGTTGCACTCAACATAATCTCTGTGATGTTTTAGTTTTCTCTACTGCAGCTGCTGGATCCCATCTGGTGTCCTTTAGCTAGGACACCTGTTTCAGGAATGAGACAATTAAGGTGATGAGCCAGTTCCTTGTAGAAAATAAAAATTTCCCACTTCCTTAGGAGTGTTAGTAGGAGAGAGAAAATGTTTAATAAAGCACATCTACACATCTAATTACCAGATGTCAAGTATTTAACTGGAACAGATATTCTAACCATCCTGTCTTGTTTTGCTCCGCTGAGACGTTGTATTAGTTACCTGTTGCTGCATAACAAAACTACCACAGGCTTAGCAAACTTAAAATAACACACATTTGTTATCTCACAGCTCTTTGACTCAGGAGTCCAGGCACAGCTTAGCTGGGTATTCTGAAAGGCTGTAATCAGGGTTTCCCAATTGGAGGTTTGGATGGGGAAGGATCTGCTTTCCTGTTCCTGTAGTCATTGGCAGTATTCAGTTCCTTGCAGTTGCAGGATTGAGAGCTTCCATTTTTTGTTGGCTATCAGTGGAGACTGCCCTCAGCTCCTCAAACTACCTGCATTTTTTTGGCCATATGGGTTTCCCTAGCATGGCTACTTGGCTCCTCATGGCCAGCAAAGGAAAGACTCCAGCAAGATGGGCGCTATAATCATAGAACATAATCACATCAATATGGCATGTATATTCTGTCACTTTGGCCATATCCTATTGATTAGAAGCAAGTCACAAGTCCTTCCCACATGTAAGGGGAAGGGATCACACAAGGGCATGAACACCAGGAAGCAGGGATCATGGGGACCACATTAAGAGTATGTGTACCACAGATATATTGGAACATGCAACATGGATGGGGGGAATAGAAAGTTGAGAAGAGCCACAATTAGGGTAATAATTCATGAATTTGATAGTTATGGGGAACGAGGTAATGGGCCTATTATCAATATAAATTTATATACATAGAGATGCAACAGATCCAAATGAGAACTGGAATATACTGCTGTATAGATGATCTGATTTGGTGGGTTGGATACAACTGTAAGAATTAACAGGCACTCACAATAAGTGGGTGACAATCTGGTGTAGCTCCAAGGAAAGCTGTGAGTTGGAACAGGATCCTAGCGAGCCACTGAAATATGGAAAGAAGAACCGAGGCTCTAAGAGGAGGACTCCTAAGAGACAGACTCAATGTCTGGGCTCTAGCTGGGAAGGCAGAACCCTGAAGCAAGCTCTAGTTCTGGGAGCTGGAAAGCTAATCTGGAAACAAAAGCCCAGTCACAAGGTGAACAAGAATACAGTAAAGGTCCAGTTACAGAACTTAGGGAACTTGTGAGTATCTGGGCATACCACAGTTTAGGGCAGCAAAACTAATTCTAGATTCCATTGGCTAATAACCCAGAACCACCTTTGCTCCAGTGACACATTGGCCAGGGAGGTATTGATATTGGGAACTAAACAAGAGAAGACAGGAACCAGTTCTGATAGTTTGCTGATCTATAGGACACTGGGTAGAGTCTAAATCCATAGTATGGTATGAATGCCACCCCAAATCCAGCCTCAGTCTGCCCATCTAGTCTTGTCTGCCTCCATGTTGACACTCCTAAGGTTGAAACCACTAGAACAGCCTGCCATGTTCCAAATGTGGCTTGAACTTGCATGCCTCTGAGTCTTATCTTTGTTTACTCTGCCCAGAGTACCCTATCTCCTCCATCTTCATCTGGGGAATTCTTACTACCTTTTGGGACCTAGTTCAAATGCTACTTTCCCTGTGAAAGGTGCCCCCTTTCCAGACCACTACTGTGGCATTTACCAAGCTATGACTGTTTGCATATCTTTATCCTAATGGACTGGGAGTTTGAGAAGGAAAAGTCTCTATCTACCCATTCAACTTTGTATCCTTTACACCTGGAATAGTGGCTGGCATCTCATAGTTACTAATAAAAGTTATTGAAATGACAAACCCAGGAAGCAATTAAATCATACTTTATTGATCTTGTGTTAGGAGTCTAATTCCTTCCCCCGACCCTCACCAATACCCCTTCATCCTGTTGCTGCTACACACCTTACTTCGTGCAATATTGATGGCAGCTCTATGTGTATGCCTGGGTTCACATAACTGCTGCTCTTTAATGAGCATTAATGCAGTTGAAGCCTGACATCGTGGGCTGAAAAAACAGCACTAAATCTTTTATGGACAAACTGCAAATCTGCATGCACAGTCAGACTTTTCCCCTGTTGACCTCGAGCTCTGATCACCAGATGTGAGAAGTAAAGCAGAACACAACACCCACATGTTTTCAAAAGACCGAAAATCCCAAGTGTGGTTCACAACTGCCACTGTGGGTAACCCAGAAAATCCACACGACCTGAAGGTGATTTTAAGTCCCTCTCCCTGTGCTGACAAGAAAAACATAAGCTTTGGCACTTGGTATCTTTAGTGTATGAAGCTACAGCTAAACTATTTCCTCTTCAAAATTCATTCTGCGTGTGAGAATGGCTTCCTTCTGCCCTTGCATGTGAGATTTTAATGACTAAACCTAATGTACAAGCACAAAGTTGGATCACAGACACAGCAATGACTACTTTTGAGGCTGGCTATTGAGTTCAGCACCATTAATGTTCTGAAGCTGTGTACCTTCACTTGGACAAGAGAGGGAAGGGCTATTCATCATCCTCAGACATGCACAACAGTATCAGTCAATTCTTTTCTATGGTGAAAGATGTTAAGTTGAAATGAATCCTTCAAATCTGATTGTTAATGTACAAGATGACCCCTACCAGGAGTGGCTGGAAACAAGGTCTCAGCTAATCTACATGATCCCTTTCTGGCCTCTTAATATGGATATTAAACCCTGGAAATGGGAACAAATTATGCACACATCTTTTCATTTCATTTTAAAATATGCATAGATCCAGGTTTTTAAATGGCCCTTTGGCCTACAACAATAAAGAACTCCATTCATAACAAGGAACAAGCATTAGATATGCTGACCACCCCCTCCCCGCAAAAAAGAACTAATTTGCTTAATATGTCCTTAGAGTCAGACTGGTGGAGAGAACATGTCCAGAACCTGGAAGGCCCTTCTGTCAAGATGCTCTCAGCACAACAGCAGGTGCATTCCATGGGGAGAGTTGGCCAGAACCAGCATCTACTGTACCATCATGTACACCTGCTTGCTCTTCAGTCCTTCCTTCTTTCCATTCCACAGACACTCACTGAGAGCTTACTCAGTGCTATTACGACAATAGACTCTTTCCTCCAAAACAGGTTTTACATAGTAGCGTAAGTAAGAAATTAAGGATGTAAAAAAGGAAGTTTTAAACCACATTAGGTGAAGCCAACAAAGTCCCTTTGGAAAGCATACTTGGCTTACTTCTCTAAAAAAAAATTGAAATTGAGAAAATATTTATTTCCACTGTTCATTGTTAAAAGTTTAAGGAAAGCTATTATAATGATTTTGGCTTTTATAATCCATTTCCATGAGCTTCAAACATCTGTGCATTAGAATGTAATTATGTGAACTGGATTTGATCTGTTTTTACATCTCTACAGTTGGTCACAGCAGTAGAACTTCCTGAATGATTAGAGCTTGAACTTCCCAAAGAGATTTATTTGAAAAGTTCTCATTGTTAAATGGCAAGAGGTATTTTATAGAAAACAAATACAATTAAACAAGTGGCTAATTTCAAGATTTAATGTGTACATGATATCTATGTGAACAAACATTTTATCACTATATTAGAAAAATGGAAAAGGAATGGCTTTCTAAATTAATGCAGTAAAGTGTACAAGAATGTTACATAAACTAATATTAGGAAGAAATGAAAATTCACCAAAATCCTGTTATTAAACCTACTCTTTCACATGGCCTTTGGCTTTTGTGGTCAAATCACATCAGACTGACTAATATTTATACAGATATTAGTAGTTTATAAAACACTTTACTCGTTATATCTTTCAATCCTCTAGAGCAATGGTTCTCAACAAGGGCGATGTTCCTGTACAGCACATCTGGCAATGCCTAAAAACAAGTTTGGTTGTCAGCTGGGGTGGGGGTGGGAGTTGCTACTGGCAACTCGAGGGTAGAGGTCAAGGGTGCTACTAAACGTCCTATGAAGCCAGGAAAGTCTCCTCCCCCTACAGAGAATGATCTGGCCCCATATATCAATGCCGAGGGGGAGAAGTCCTACACTAAGCAGTGTTTCTTTAGTGCCCATGCATCATGGGAGGTTAAAATGCAGTGTTTGGGGCAGGGCCAGGGATTCTGCATTTCTCAGCAGCTCCCAGGTGATACTGATGCTGCTGATCCACGAAGTACCAAGGTCCAATATCCCATGCAGTATTCAGTGTGCCTGTCCAAAGCAGCCCTTCTCAAGAATCTGGTCTCAAAACCTCAATGAGTAGGCTACATGATCCTATCCTTCCAGCCATGGCTCATTATACTTTGATGAACCCCAATATCCAGCTAAGCAGTCAGATAAGCTCTTCTAAGAATCTGTCATCAGACCTCAGGGACCATAGAGGGTTTCTGCTGAAAACCAGGAGCCAGCAATCAATTGTGGGAACTAGAAACTGATGTAGGGCTGGTTCAAGAACACACGGTTCAGGATGGTTGTGGACCAGGCCAATGTGCAAAGACAAACAGAAGGTTCTAAACTAGGGAGGAAGGGAGAGATTGAAAACAAAGGAAGGAGGGAAGGAGGGACGCAATTCCTGATGAAAGACAAATATGAGAGTGATCTTACCTTGGTTCTAGTCCCTCCTGAGCTTCAGCTGAACTTTCTGACCCAGAATTCATTAGATATCTCTCTATCCTGTGCTTACATTGCCTTTTTTGTTTAAACCAGTTTAAGGAGGTTTCTTTGCTTAAAATCACTGATTCCTGACTAAAACATGTTCATAATGGTTGTCCTCAATCTTGCAATGTGTAACTATGGCTCAGAGGTTAACAAACTTACCAAATGTCATTAAGAATCAGTAAATGGCGGGAGCCTGCTTCTCCCTCTGCCTCTGCCTGCCTCTCTGCCTGTGCTCGCTTGTGCTCTCTCTCTCTAACAAATAAATAAGTAAAATCTTTAAAAAAGAAAAAAGAAAAAAAAAAGAATCAGTAAATGGCAAAGCCCAAAATCTTTACTCCCAAATCCCATGCTCATTAAACTACACAGTCTGCCCACTGATGATCCCATAATAAACCTTACAGTTATGCCATAGCTCAAAGAAAAACAAGAGTTCCTCAAATTTTCATTCCATGATCCCAAGTTACTCATTCTTGCTCCTGCCGGGGGAAATGTCTCCAATCAACTCCTCAAGTTGAGATAAACTAACTTTTCTACCATAGATGAACAATAACACATAGAT
This sequence comes from Enhydra lutris kenyoni, assembly GCF_002288905.1. NCBI lineage: Eukaryota > Metazoa > Chordata > Mammalia > Carnivora > Mustelidae > Enhydra > Enhydra lutris. Next base: position 4,661,598 of record NW_019154157.1, on the reverse strand, counting down.
TAGAAGAAAATATAATGATCTGAAGAAGAGTAGAATTGTTCGGATAATTCAAAATAGCATGCAATTTATTTACTGAGGTAATTGACATAAAATAAATAGCATATATTTGAAATAACTGTACAGTTTGATAAGCTTTGACATATGCATACATCATGATGGGCAACATAGTGAACATATCCCATATTCCTCAAAAGCTTCTTCCTGCCCCTTTGTAATCCCTATTCTTTGACCCCCTCCCATCTGCCCCCATTCCCAGGCAGCTATCAATTTGCTTTCTGTGCCCAAAGATTAGTTTGCATTTTCTAGACTTTTATATAAATGGAATCCTATAATATGTACTCCTTGGTGGCAGAGAGAGGTTTCTTCACTCAACATAACTCTTTTGACATTCATCTATGACATGTATCAATAGTTTGTTCCTTTCTATTAGAGAGAAGCATTCCATTGTTTGGATATAACCACAATTTGTTTATCCATTTGTCTGTTGATGGACATCGGTCTGGTTTTTTTTTTTTTTTCATTTTTTTGGTTATTAAATATAAAGCTGCTATGAATGTTCATGTACAAGTCTTTGAGCATATGCTTTCTTTTCTCTAGGGTAAACACCTAGGAGTGAAATGGCTGGATAGTTATGGTTAAGTGTTTAAATTTTTAGGAAACTGCCAAGCTGTTTTCCAAAGTGGTAATACAATTTTATATTCTCAGCAGCAGTGTATGGGAATGGCAGTTCTTCCACATCTTTAGCAAAAACTTGACGTATCATTATAACTGATATGTAGGGTTGTTCACTGTGGTTTACATTTGCATTTCCCTGAAGACTACTGGTTTTGAGCATCTTTTTATATTGGTTTTCCATTCTTCACCATTCTTCAATCAAATGTTTATTCACCTCTTTTTTCAATTTTTATTTATTGTTTTAATTCTTAGAGATTTTTATTTATTTATTTGAAAGAGATAGAGCATGATCTGGGGATGGGAGGAGCAGAGGGTGAGGGACAGGCAGACTCCCTACCAGTGGGGAGCCCGACGTGGGGCTCAATCCCAGGACCCCAAAATCACAACCTGAGCTGAAGTCACTTAACTGACTGAGCCCTTTTTTTTTTCCAATTTTTAAGTTGTATTTCTTTTTATCCTCTCATGTCTTTCAAAGAGCATAAGTTTTTATTTGATGGAGTCCATTTTACCAATTCTATTTCTTTAGTAAATAGAGGGCTATCGAGGTCATCTATTTATTCTTGAGTGAGCTTTGGCAATTTTTATCTTTCAAGGAATTTGTCCAGTCCACCTAAGTTGTCAGATTTTTTTGGCATAAATTGGCATAAATCATAATATTCCCTTATTATCTTTTTAATATTTGTAACAATATTCACTATTTCATTCCTAATATTGGTAATTTGTGGGGTTTTTTTGTTTTTTTTTTTTCCTATCAGTCTGGCCAGATTTATAAGTTTAATGATTTTCTCAAAGTTAACTGATGTCCTGGATTTTCCCCCTTTTTCTGTTTCATTGATTTCTGCTCTGATCTTTATTATTTCCTTTCTTCTGTTTAATTTGGGTTTAATTTACCCTCCTTTTCTAGTTTTTTAAGAAGCTTAAGTCATTGATTTGGGAAGATTCTCCTTTTACAGTATAGCCACTTAATGCTATGAATGACCCCCAGTGCTGCTTTTGCAGTGTATATTTTCATTCAGTTAAAAATACTTAATAATTTCCATTTTGAATTTTTTAATTCATGTCAGGAAGGCTCAATGACTGGCCCAGGAACATAAAGTGAAGAAGCAGAAAAGTTGGAATTTGAATCCAAATCTACTCAATTCCAAATCCCATGGTCTTAATCACTATGTAGTTACCCAACATGGCAAACTGTTTCACACCTTGTATGTGGGGCTACTTCCTGCTAAAACCCTTCTTTCACCTAAATTCTACTTGGCTTTGAAACTCACTTCAAGCATTATCAATTCAGGAACAACAGTGAAATAAAAATTTTTAAAATAAATAAACAAAATGAATGCTGTTCATTATTGAAGGTTTACTAAATTCTTGGAAATACACACAGCTATCTCATTTAATTCTCACAGCAAACCTGTATGATCAATAGTATAATTTCCATTTTAATCATCAGGAAATGTCCAAGGTCATAAGCCAGGAAGATGTGAGATTTAAACCATTTTCTAGCTGCAATTCCTATTGGGGAGTTTAAGAGGGTCTGGAAGCAGAGTGCTTAACCTAAGACATGCATCAGAAGTCTCTAAAAAGTTTTTCAAAAATGTCCATGTTCAAACCAATTGCTTTACTATACACTAATAATGAAAAATCTGAAAAGAAAATCAAGAAAACAATCCCATTTACATTAGCATAAAAATAAAAATGATAAAATAACTAAAAACAGTAAACATAAATTGAATGAATAAATAAATTCAACGAAGAAAACGAAAGACTAATACACTGAAAACCACAAAGTATGGTTGTCAGAAATTAAAGAAGACAACAATAAACGGATTCTAATCCACACTCTTGGATTAGAAGACCAAATATTGTTAATATGACAATACTACTCAAAATGATCTGCAGATTCAATCCAATTCCTACAAAATTTCAATGGCATTTTTTTCAGAAATTTAAAAAAAAATCCATTCTAAAACTCACACAGCATCTGAAGGGACACTAAATAGCAAAAATAATCTTGAAAAAAAGAGAAAAAAATTGGAATATTCATAGTTCCTAATTTCAAAACTTATTAGAATGATAGAGTAATCAAAAATAGTATGGTACTGGGGTGCCTGGGTGGCTCAGTGGGTTAAAGCCTCTGCCTTCAGCTCAGGTCATGATCTCAGGGTCCCGGGATCGAGCTCCATATCGGGCTCTCTGCTCAGCAGGGAGCCTGCTTCCTCCCACCCCTCTGCCTGCCTCTCTGTCTACTTTTGATCTCTGTCTGTAAATAAATAAATAAAATCTTTAAAAAAAATAGTATGGTACTAGCATGAAGACAGATATATAGATCAAAGGAATACAACAGCCCAAAAACAAACTCTCACATATAGGATCAATAGATTTTCCATCAGAGTGCCCAAACCATCCAAAGGGGTAGATGACAGTCTTTTTAACAAATAGTCTGCAAAACTGGATATGCACATGCAAAGGAATGAAGTTAGACCCTTACATTACATCATATTCAAAATTCACTCCAAACTGATCAAAGACCTAAATCAAAGAGCTAAAACTATGAAACTCTTAGAAGAAAACATATGGGAAAATCTACATGGCCTTGGATTTGGCAACGGTTTCTTTTTTTTTTTTTTTTTTTTTTTAATTTATTTATTTGACAGAGAGAGAGAGAGATCACAAGTAGGCATAGAGGCAGGCAGAGAGAGAGAGGGGAGGAAGCAGGCTCCCCGCGGAGCAGAGTGCCCGATACGGGGCTTGATCCCAGGACCCCGAGATCATGACCGGAGCCGAAGGCAGAGGCCCTAACCCACTGAGCCACCCAGGCGCCCCTTGGCAACGGTTTCTTAAACATGACACCAAAAGCATAAGCAACAAACTGAAAAACTGAAACTCATCAAAATCAAAAACTGTATACAAAGAACACTATCAAGAGAGTGAAATGACAATGCAAAGAATGAGAGAGAATATTTGTAAATAATATACCTGTTGTTTGGAGGGGGAGCCTGGGTGGCTCAGTCAGTTAAGCATCTGCCTTTGGCTCAGGTCATGATCCCAGGGTCCTAGGGTTGACCCCTGGAGTCAGCGGGGAGCCTGCCTCTCCCTCTGCCCTTCCCCTCACTGCAGCCCCCAACACCTGCTTGTGCGTGCTCACTCATTCTCTCTCTCTCAAAGAAATAATCCTTTAAAGATTTTTTAAAAAATATACCTCATAAGGGATTAATATCCAGAATATACAAAGAACTTCTGCAATTCAACAACAAAAAACCAACAGCTTGGGGCGCCTGGGTGGCTCAGTGGGTTAAGCCTCTGCCTTCGGCTCAGGTCATGATCTCAAGGTCCTGGGATCGAAACCCGCATTGGGCTCTCTGTTCAGCAGGGAGTCTGCTTCTCCCTCTCTCTCTGCCTACTGTTCTGCCTGCTTGTGATCTCCCTCTCTCTGTCCAATAAATAACTAAAATCTTTAAAAAAACAAAAAACAAAACAAAAACAAACAGCTCAATGCAAAAACAGGCAAAGGACTTGAATAGACATCTCTCCAAAGAACTTAATGCCACTGAACTTCCAAAGAAGCTATGCAAATGGCCAACAAGGCCCTGAAAAGATACTCAACATTACTAGTCAGTGGTAAAATGCAAATCCAAATCACAATGAGGGGCACCTGGATGGCTGGGTTGGAGGAGCATGTGAGTCTTGATTTCAGGGTAGTGAGTTCGAGCTCCACATTGGGTGTAGAGATTGCTTAATAAATAAATCTTTAAAAAATCATGATGAGATATCATTTCACACCCATTAGGAAGCTATTATATGTTTAAAAGAAAAGAAAAGAACAAGTATCGGTGAGGACACGGAAAAACTGGAACCCTTAAGCACTGCTGGTGGTAATATAAACATTACCTGTGGAAAACAGAATGGTGATTCCTCTAAAAATTAAACACGAGACTACCATATGACCCAGCAATTTACTTCAAGGTATTTCTCCAAAAGAGTTGAAAAAAGGGACCCCAAAAAAATAGTTGCACAGCCATGTTCATAAGACCATTATGTACAAAAAGCCAAAAGGTAGAAGCAACCCAAGTGTCCATTACTGATGAAGAAATAAACAAAACATGGTATATACCCAAAATAAAATATTATTCAGACTTACAAAAGAAGGCAATTCTGATACATGCAATCACATAGATGAGTCTTGAAGACATTATGCTATGTGAAATAAGCCAGACACAAAGGACAAATACATGATTCCTTTATAAGAGATACCTAGAGTAGTAACATTTATAGAAAAAGAAAGTAGGATGGTGGTCACCTGGGGCTGGGAGGGTGGTGGGGGAAGAATGAGAAGTCAGTGTTTAAAGGGTATACAGTTTAAGCTGACAAGAAGAAAAAGTTCTGGAGATGGATGGTGGTGATGGTTGCACAAGCCTGTCAATGAACTTAATGCCACTGAACTATACACCTAAAAATGGTTAAAATAGTAAACTTAGTTATGTTTTACCAAAATAAAAAATAAATTTGAAAAAGTACACATGCTCAGACTACACGCCATATCTGATAAGAGTCACACTCTAAGACAGTGAAGACTACTTTCCTGGTAGGAATTATTTTTAAATTTTTATTTAAATCAACAAATGGAATAAAAATATTTTCCAGATGATTTAAATACAAAAACACACCACAATAAGATAATAAAGTTAGTTTCAAAGAGAAAGAGAGCTAATCTTGTATCTCTTGAATAAGTTATCTACTGTCTTTAAAAATCACACAAAACACAAGCAAGCCCTCCATTCTGCTTCAAAATACCAACTAAAGGGCGCCTGGGTGGCTCAGTCGGTTAAGCGCCTGCCTTTAGCTCAGATCATGATCCCAGGGTCCTGAGATTGAGTCCCACATCGGGCTCCCTGCTCAGAGGAGAGTCTGCTTCTCCTTCTCCCTCTACCCCTCCCCCCAGCTCATGCTCTCTCTTTCCCACACTTGCGTGCTCACTCTCTCAAATAAATAAAATCTTAGGAAAAAGTAAAATACAAACTAAAAAACTAAGTTAAACTAGGTAAAATAAGGAGAGATCAAGAGGGTCAAGAAGATAATTAACTTTAACAGCTATAATAATGAACTACTACCAACGTTCCCAGCAAAGGACAACTCTGAAACTATTCAATTCAACCAGGCAGCCCTATTCTAATGCATTCAAATAATACATGGACCCAACTAGCTCATTTGAATACTCCAGATTCAACCAGTTCATTATTTTCTTGTTCTCCTAACCATTTATTTGAGATTATATAATTAAAGTCGAGGGGTCCTCAAAACAATGCTCGAGGTTAGTAGAGTGGAAGGCAAAATACAGGCTCCTAAGGGCTGCCAGTCATGAAAACTTACTTCCCACGGACCCCTTCCATTCTACAGGCATAAGGACCAGGCGTGTAGAACGATCACCCATAGTGGATAGCAGTAACTCTGAAGCCTCACTCTAAGCTCTCGGGGTTAGACACAGCATAACTTCTCACAAATTTCCTCTTCTACCAGATATACATGATGATGTTTTCCATTTTCAATGAGAGGATTTTGAGAATCACAGTTCTAGAAAACATTCTGAGACATTTAATTTTTTTAAAAAATCTTAAAAAGGGCAAAATTCTATTGCTAATGACTACCTCATGATGTGGTAATAAACAGGATACACACACTGTGTGTCTGGGCTCCAGACGGAAGAGTCAAATAGTGGGAACCTGCTCTCTGCAGCCTGGTCACCAGCTGACAGACACCAGTTGGAAATTCAAGAACGGAAAAAGCCATTGTGGCAGTAGCCTGCCTCCTCTAACGGCAGATTCGGATTGGCGTTGCTTCTGTGAAAAGTCACAGATCCTGACAAAGAAAAATGCAGGCTCTTTTCCTGCTTGCCATGGTCACATCAGCCCGAGTGGCAGTGTGATGTACAAGAGAGACAGCCAAAGGCTGAAAGCAAATATCCCCGGCCCCTTCCAGCGAAGCCGAGGCTGACTTCCTCGCGGCTGAGCAGCGGCAGGCACGGAGCTCTGCCGGCTGTAAAAGGCTTATTGATCCTGCTGAAGCTTTCTGCAACTTATTAAATCTAACTCAAGAGATCCAGACAAGACTTATTACAATCCATTCACAGGTGAATGCAATAGAAGCCTGCACCTTCACACCAGGGCCAAGTTCTTTGTCTTTTCATGGCCTAGAAAACAAGTTTCTCTTCCTCAAGTGAGACCTGGATATCGTGGATGGGGGGGGGGGGGTGTTCCAAGTGGATTCCTTCCTCCAGAGCATCTCCTTCACATGCCATGACAGAGTCACCCAGTGGCTTTTCTTGTATCACACCAATATTTGGGGACACAGACGGAGACAAGGAAGGGTTTAGCAGCAATGGGACATTTTCCCTTGGAGATATATACTCTATCATGCCAGCTGGGAAGGGTCTGAACATTAAGTTAAGAGTGAGTCGAACCCAAATTTTATGGGCAGGAAAAGTTTCCCAGAACTGTAAACTATTGAGCTCTCATTCATTCCGATCCCAGGATTCTAATCCTCCTCAGCCAAGACAAGTGACGTAATAGGAAGTCTAACCTCATTACTCATTTTTTGTGTGTTTCAGGCAAAAAAGTGTTTAAGTACAAGAGACGTGTATGACCACATGGGAAGCTTGTACTGGTAATATATGTTTCAAGTATTTTACAGGTATGAATGATAATAAATATTAGTAACACTGCTGAACCCTGTACTTGCGTTTATTTAGGTAGGTATGTTCTAAAGCTCGTATCTCCAGCTTTTTTTTCAAACCTGCACAAATGCAGACTACAGAATCCAGTCCTATATTACTTGCAGGAGAGGGAGGGTAGGGAAGAGCATGCGCAGATGAATTAAGTGTTGTCTCTGCACTTGAGGAATCAAATGTCCGTAGGAGGAGGCAGATACGTGAAATAAAGACCTATATAATGTGGTAAGTGCTTTAATACAGGAGCTAAGGAAACTCTAAGAGAAAATCATCGTATCTGAGTCTGGCTTTTGAACACCAGGCAAGAAAAAGAGCCTAGAGTCCTAGTTCTAATTTTTAATTCCAAATTCCTGCTGAGGTCAAAATGCACAGCTTGTATCTGTAACTCTTCTAACTCCTCCTAGAATCACAAGATAAATCCAAAACAAGAGGGGCTGGTGTCTGTAGATCACAGCTGGGAACAGCTCCGAGTTCTGTTTGGTTTACAGGTCCTGTGGGGGGTCGTGGAATGTTAGCAGTTTACACATGGCTGATGGGGGAGAGGCTATACAAGAGCCTTCAGGAGCTCAGCTCTAACAGCCTGGGCATGGCCATTAGGAAAGTCCATGAAAATAAATGTCTGGAAGGAAGATATTTGTTGTTCCAAGGAATATAAGACGTCAACCATCAGGTCATTTACCCTTCTCACCATACATTAATTCCAGCTTTGATAATAGCAGAGAAACAATGAAAAATGGTTTAATTTATTTATATAGAACTTAAAATATCAATCAATAGCTTGAAATTTTAAGGGAAGTGTTTTTTTTTGTCTGTGTTTTTTTGTTGTTTTTTTTTTTTCTGATTTGGTACAAGGCTTAAATATTTATTCCAGACTTACATACCTATGGGCCACAGTAGTTCTCAGTAGTGCTAAGAAAGTACCCAGCAGAGACCTGGGAGCCATGGATAATTTTTTCAAGTGTGGACCTATAGCCATGTAAGTCAAGTATAAATTTTCTTACATCAGACAATCCAATGATGGGGAATGCTAGCCCATAAGTCCTTTTTAAAGGAAACTGCTTCTTCATCCCAGCCCCTGTTGAGAGCCACAGCTGGCCACGTTGAGTACCACAGTATTTCAACCACCCATCATAGCTGGTTGAACTGAAAGATAGCCAGTCAGCTGGAAGACCAACGACCTGGTTTGGGGTCTGGAATGGGAAAAAAAAAAAAAAAAAAGAAAGGAAAAAAAAAAGAGTTCTAACCAATTGGATTAACCCACTTTCAGGAATTTAAACTCATAAATATTAAGAGAATGAGGCAGTTAAGAGCAAAACTAAAGCTGAAAAGGACACCTAAAAAGAGAGGCCTCATGAGGCAGCTTTGGGGGCTGGGACAGTCATGGCAAGGCCAGAAGATGAGGGAATGGCTCTCAGAGAACAGCAGAGACCTCAACAGAGAAACCCTGATGGGCTCATGGGGTAAAGCCAGTGAAAGCTGGTGGTCCTTAATGGAGTTTCTAGTCCAGTGTACATGTATCCTCACACTAAACTCCCGTTTTCTTTTTTTTTTTTTTTAAACTCCCATTTTCTTAATGTGCTTTTCACAGATTTCTGTTTCTTGAAACTAAAAATACACAAGTACAATCTTCATTTTATAAGTGAAGAAACTGAGACTTGGTGTAATTAAATAAAGTTGAGTAGCAGGGCTAAGACTGATTCCTGTATGTGTCTCAGGACAGAAAAGTATTGTGAACACATTAAATAATTTGACTAATGTATCTTGCAGATTTAGAACTAAATTGTTTTTTCTTTCCTTTATTTATAGTTCTTTTGATGATATTATACTGTTTATATAGTATTTTCAAGTTTATATATAAATTTTATTTATATTTCCTGTATCATATTATGAATATTAATAATATGATATTATTTAAGCATTAAAATTCTGGATTTTTTTTTCTAGTGATAATTTTGCAGAAAATCAACTACATTGGTATTAAGAGTAATCTAAAGTGCTCCCAAGCAATTTATATTTGAGTGTTGGATATTTTTTCATACTTCACTGCTTTTAAATAGCACCACATATATCACATAATTATGCTCATAGTTTAATTATTTTAATTTTCCTTCATTATAAGAACATGTCTTGACACCTCAATGACACGCACACATTTTTGTTAATGTACACACTCTTCTAGAATACTGCCAAGTTATTGAACATGTGAGTATTTTTCTATTATATAACTGGTAAAATAGTGAAAAATAAAATGATGATTAAAAAAAAAAATCCAGGGGTTGATTCCCTTGTTGCACATATATATTCCAAGTGCCCTTCAGACATTAAAAATTCACCAGCAATACATTACACCATTCAAAGTCATGTGTCGTATTTGTTACAAGAGCACATGGGGCCATAACTAATGTGCATTCTACAGCCTAATACATCACTGGCTAAACGACAATGGAAGAATTTACTAAAATTGTTAGGGAAAGGGGAATTCACCAGGACCCGAAACTCCACTTTCTATTATACTAGCCTCATCTTCTAACTTAAAGACCTTACAGAATTAAGGAGAGGCTGAGATCCCCTGAAGTATTTATCCATACCTAGTGAAACAAAGGGGTAAATAAAATCCTTGAACACTAAAAGGAACACTGCTAGGAAGACACTGTATTTTACTTCTAAGTTAGACCTACAATGCTGAATTGTTCTAGTGGGGTTGAGAACTTACACATAATAAGCTCTTAAAACATGCTCACTGATAGGCAATCAGCCAATGATAAGCTCCAACTTAAGTTGTGATCTTTTACATTATATTCAAGGAAAGGGCTAATATGTATTAGGAGTGCTTCTGCTCTGAGTCATTTTTGATACACAGTATGATGAGGTTTGAGGCAAACAATATTAGAAAAGGAAAGACTGAGGTGGTTAAACTAGTCCACTCATATGGCAGATGGGAGGTCAAACCCCGAGAGGTGAAACAACTTTTCCGTAGGCACAAAAGGTGTCATGTCAAAGCCACCACCAGTTCCCGGAATCACTTTCTCTTAGTCCAGACTTTACTGTTCCTCCAGTTTTTCTCATGCTATCTCATTGGTATATTTTTTTTTTTTAATTTTTTCCATCCTAAAATAGGCAAGACCAAGAGACCAGGAAAAGAAGTGACATTTGCTATCTGGATCTACTTCTTTACTTAGCTCCATATAGGAAAGCAGCTTCTCCCCCACAGAAACTCCATGATAATCAGTGGCAAAGTTAATGGTCTCTAAATCTCAGGGTTGTCCTTTCCATTAATAATTCCTTATATTTAAGATGAAACACTGATTTAAGTGAGGCTCTAACTAAAGTAAGGTAAGAGTGGGTTTATTTATTTAAACATGGGCTTTCAAGCTATAAAGGAAGACTAGCCCCATCAGATATGAAGAGACACCAAAAGTCTCTAGGATGAAACGATGTCGTCATGGTACCTGAACAGACAAAGTGAACAATGGAACACAATATGAAGTCAGAATGGATGAAAGTACATCAGGAAATTTAGAATATGATAACAGTAGCATCTCAAGGCACCGAGGCAGAAATGGATTTTTAATAAATGTTGATGGGGAAAACTGAATAGTTTTTGGAAAAAAGATAAAACCAGATGCATACCTCAGACCATACACAAGAATTAACTCAAAATGGATCACAGATAAAAATGCAAAAGCCAAAACCTCTGATTGTTTCATTGTTAACTTGAACTACATTTCCTGGAATCCCCTTCCTCACTGGCTTCAGGTTAGAGTACACCACAAAACTACTGTTCTCAGAGAGGCTTCCGGTCAGGTACGGGGGCGAATAGGTAGAGAGTTACCTCGTATATTCCAGCATGTCCTCCTCCATTGTTCCATTAACCGCAGCTGGCCAACGGCAGTAGTGACACAATGGCAGCGGCTTCCCCACAGACCCCTCCATGAACTTTCCCTTCACAATCCCACTTCAGCAGCTGAACATGCTCAGCCTCTGAGATTCCTCTGCAAGCTCCAGCTTGTCCACTGTGCCAGTGCTTGAGGAGGAAAGATTAGTGACTTTTCCACTGATCCGCCAAACCCCCCTATGTGGACTTTCATTTCCTTAGCTACACCCCCATTTGTGTAAGATCTAATTCCTATATTAAATCCTTTATCCCCTAACACTCACAGTGGATTTGCCTGCATGACTGATATAACCATTGGTCTTGGAAGTGGAGTTCTAAGGTAACAGAATGAAAGCAAATCTAGAATTGGTTCTCTTTTCTGATGACACTTAGAGGTATTAGTGATCCTGTCACCAGGGTTAAATGGGATACTGCCAAATGTCCCCTTTGTGGTTGGGGGGGGGTGGTGGTGGAGGAGTGCCTCCAGTTGAGAACAATGAAATGCTCCAGGCCAATAACTAGTCTCAAGGATTGGCAGCTTCAGGGGTGACCTATGAGGAGGAAACAAACACCAGCAGAATTATGAGATTTTGTAGTTCATACCAATGGAAACCCAAGGACTGTATTTGAGGACTGTATTTGATGCTACAGTGAAAGGAATATAATGAAGGACAAATTTATTCGTAGAAGTTCACTGAGCTCAAGTAACCGGAAGTGGCTCTAACAATTTAAATGATTGACAAAAACCTGGAACTTCCATCTCTCCTTTGTTCCTTTCCCCCCCTCTTTTACCCTGCCTTCTTCTGGATCAACTGAGCAGTTTTTAGGATTTCATTTTTAACCCCCATACCTCTCTATCTCTCTCTTTCTCTCAGCGGCTGCTCTTACAGCCCTCTTCAACTGGGATTCTATGACAGAATTAAGCCCCTAATGCCCTAAGGTATCCACTATGTGTAATGATTTAACTCTTCTATGCATTGTAGAGTGGTACTAATTACATTCCATCTTTAGGAGAATTGAGACAACAGTCACTCAGATCATTTTCTGTGTTCTGTAGTTGAGATGCGGGACTCCAGTTGAGAAAGGCTGCTAGGGTTTCCAGTATGCATCTTTAACTTTTTTGCCGCCTACCTTTAAATAACAGTACACTGCTTCATGTATAATGGAAGGACTTTACACCAGCCTCATGTCCTCCAAGCTATTATAATAACACATTTTACTTCACCATGTTATAAGCCCCATAACACATTACTATTATTTCTGCTTTACACAGTAAATTATCTTTAAACAAATGGAAAATATGAGGGGGAACTGGCATTTACATGTATCCATATATGTACCCACATATATGTACATGTATCCATATATGTACCCATTACAAATATCCATATATGTATATTACATATGCATTTTAAGCTCTTTCCTTTGTGTAGAGCTGAGGTTCTCTTTGGAATCATTTTCCTCTCACCTGAAAAGATTCTTTTAACGGTTATCTGACACGTCTGCTGACAACAATATTTTTCAGCTTTTGTTTGTCTGAAAATGTCTTTATTTCATCTTCACTTCTGAAGTATATTATGGCTCCTTAAAGAAGTCTAGGGTGACTGTTTTTTTCTTTTAATACTTTAGAGACGTCATTCCATTGTTGTTGGGATTTTTTTTTTGGCTTGTATTGCTTCTGAGGAGAAGTTAGAAATCATTTCATCTTTGTTCCCCAGTACGTAATGTCTTTTTTCCTCTGTGCTCTTCAGACATTCTCTTTATCATGTGTTTTCAACAGTTTGGTTGTAGTGTGCCTCGGTGTGGGTTTACTTTCATGTTCATCCTGTATGGACAGGGTTCACTGAGCTCCATGGTTGTATAATTTTCATACTATTAGGAAATTCCTTGGTCATTATTTCTTCAATATTTGTATGCTCTATTTCAGGAATTCAATTACACATGTGGCAGAACATTTAAAATATCCAGAGGACCACTGAGGCTCTATGCATTTTCCTAGCCCATTTTTCCTTTTCTTCAGTTTGCATTAATTCTCTTGTTCCACATTTAGGTTCTTTGATCTTTTCTTTAGCTGTGTCTACTCTGTTATTAAGCCCATCCAGTAATTTTTCATTTTTCGTATTGTATTCTCCCAATCTAGAAGTTTCATTTGGTTCTTTTGATAGCTTCCATTTCTCCCTTCATTATATCAAATGATCTCTTTTAAAGCCTTGAACGTGTTTATTATTTTTTATTTTTAAAGTATAGTTGGCCTACTACGTTAGTCTCAGGTGTATAACATAGTGATTTGCAGTTATATACAGTGTGAGATGCTCATCATGATAAGTGTAAGCACCCTTTGTCACTATACAAAGTTATTACAATATTATGGACTATATTTCCTATGCCGTACTTTCATCCCATGACTTGCATATTTTATAACTGGAGTTTTATACCTCTTAAATCCACTTCACCTATTCTTCCCATTTCCTCCATCCTATTTCCCTCTATCAACCATCAGTTGAAATCCTTGAACATACTTATAATACCTGTTGTAAAGTACTTGCCTGTTAATTCCATCATGTGCATCACTTATTCACGGATTCGTTTATTTCAAGACTTCTTTGGAAGTCTGTTAGAGTGCATCCAGCAGCGCCTTTACCAAGGATGTTTAGTCCTACTTCTGGTCTTTTTAGGCTCTCTACTAAATTCTGTGGCTTTTCAACAAGGCCTTTCCAGTCTGGCCCTGTGGTAGTTCTGGCAGTTTATCGACACAGATCCCAAGTAGTTGTTTTTGTCCCAGGAGTTACTTTTGTCTGACGTCATGGAAACTGATCTTATGCAAATATAGCTTAGGACACATCCAAAGACCCAGAAGATCCATATAGCCTCTTGATTTCTGGAAGTCGTTCTCTTTTCATCCTTTCCTGTTGCTGCTCCACAAATTCCAGATATTTCAGACTCCGAAGACTATGATCTATTTTTCTTCCATTCAGTGAGACCACTGGGCGCCATCTGGGTTCCACTTCCTGCACCACAACTGGTTAAGTGGCTCTAGGTAGAACCAGGGTAATTTAAGACTCAATTCTCTATTTCCTCTTTCTTAGGGATCACAGTCCTGAACTGTTTGTTTAATGTCTGAAAATGATTTTTTTCATGGGTATTAGCCAGAGTTATAGATTTTTTTATAGTGGAAGGACTAATCCAATCCTAGTTATTCCATTACGACCAAAGGAGAATTTTTATCCTTTTTCTTTCCTTCTTGCCTCCCAATTTCCCATCTAACACAGTGCTGTTCAATAGAACCTTCTACAATGAAAGAAATATTCTATAATCTCTTCTGTTCAATATGGTAGCCAACAGCCACATGTGGCTATTGAGAAGTTAAAATGTGGCTAGTGACTTCTGGTTTCAGAGTAAAAATGTAGAAAACTGGAAAGAGCATCACTCCATCTTAAAGCAAGAAAAAACTGGACAAAGTACAAATCAGTGTCTTGAACTGATCGGACAATGGAGGTCACAGGACAGAGAACTAACCTAAAATCTAGATACAAGTAACTTCAGAAACAGGACTGAGCATTTGCTACCTGAGACATATGCGGTCAAACACCATAAAACCAATAAGAAAACTAAACTAAAAAATGTCAACAAATTGCTAAGGGCTTAATATGGTCTAGCATAATAACATAAAGCTCCTGGAAAATTTCGGCAGAGAGGGGTTTCTCCTCCAGCTACTCTACCAGGTTCTCACAGGGAAGAACAAGAAAAAAGGAATGGGACCCTAAAAAAAGGAATGAAGATGGCAGGCATAGTCTTATGATGCCGAGGACCTAAAGCCTCCAAGGGTCCCCTTGCCTGAGACCCTCTCCTGAAGGGAATGCCTTGAAGAAACTAATCTTCCTAAGACCTATCCCGACCCCAGGCCCTCACCACATCTCACTGGTTATACATCACAGTTTCTCATCTTTGGTATTATCAATATTTGGAGATAAATAATATTGTGGGGGGCTGTCCTGCGTATTGTAGGATGTTTATTTTTAGCAACATCCCTGAACTCTATTTATTACATGACAGAAATAAATGAAGCTAACTGTATTTCAGATGAATTATATAATTATACTAAAGAATGGGAACTAACCCAAGGAACTTGTGAATCAAGCTCTTGAACTTTTGATTATGTACCCTCACATAAAGAAAACCAGACATAAACAAACACTGAATCCAATTAGGGAGTTTGTTTTTCATAATGATGTGAATTAGTACTTCTGAAACAAATTTTGTATATGGAAGGACTGAGAACATACATCGAGGATAACAGAAGTCGGGTTTCTCACTCCTGAATAAAATGGTTATAAATATGGAAAGAGGAAAGACTAGAATGAACACTCTTATGATTTAGACTAGAATTGGAGGTATTTGCAGGGAGTCATGATTTTTAATACAGTTAAATGTAGAAATAGCTATAGACGTATATGTACGTATTATGTATATATTTATATACAAATATATGTGCATGTGTAACATATGTATTTCTGATATGATCTACACAAAGATATATAGAGACATAGAGATAATATGTATACAACTAGTTTTCCCCATCTTAGTTTACAGAGAGGAATATTGTTAACTCATTAGTAATGAGCACACCTGTAAGTTGAGATCTGAATGTCTAAAAACCATTCCCTTCTAAAAGGAACAAGGGATAGTGGGGAAATGGCTGATTCTGACACTTGGACAGGAAAAGCAGATTATGAGCCTGAAACGTCTCGTTGTACCAGAAAGTAAAGAAATGCTCAAAGAATAATGGAGAATGTCAAAAGGCTACAGGAATCAGGTTAAAAGGGCTCCCAAGTCTGGGACAACTTGAGCATCAAATCAAATTAAATAAAAATAGAAACAGGTTTTTTAACCCATTTAATGAAATACAAATAAAATGAGAATCCATGAGACCATGCTAATATAAATGAATAAATAAAGGGTAGAAAAGGAAAGCTCTTCTTTCTGATAAAATGCCAACAAAGAAAAATAAAAGGGATAAACAGGAAATATATGTAATCTAGTCTCAAAATGTATCCCCACAAATTACTTAGAAATTACAAAGAAAAAAAGTAACTACACAGTACAGAAACCTGACAGACCCCCACTGAAAGAAGTGATGAAAATTCACCTGCCTAGGAAGGAGGCCTCCAAAACCATGTGGCCCCTGAGGGTGCACTGAGAAAAGTCAGCATCACTTCCGTGGGATTCCTGTCCCCCAAATGTATAACTGGAATCTAATTGAGGACACATTAGACAAACCCAAATTCTAAATTTGGGAGTTTCATCAAACCCAAAGTGGGGAATTCTACAAAAGAAATAGCCCACACTCTTCAAAAGTGTGAAGGTCATGAAAGACAAAGTAAGACAGAGAAACTATTCAGACTAAAGGAAGATTAAGGAGACATGAAAAGTAAATGCAATGTATAATCCTGGATTGGATCCTAGACCAGGAAACAACCAGGTAGGAAGTTACTGGGACAACTGACAACATTTGAGTAAGAGCTGTGGATTTAATAATAGTATTGAATTGACATAAATTCCTGACTTTGATAATTGTGCTATGGTTAGGAAGGAAGGAAGGATGTAAGGAAGGAAGGAAGGAGGGAGGGAGGGTGGGTCCTTATTTGCAGTAAATACAAATTGAAGAGTTTAAGGATAAAAGGCAAGTTTTCATAATTTGCTCTCAAAATATTCAAGATGGGGTACCCAGGTGGCTCAGTCTGTTAAGTGTCTGAGTCTTGGTTTTGGCTCAGGTCATGATCTCATGGGTCCTGAGATAGAGCCCCATTTCTCTTGAAGATTCTCTCCCTCTGCCTCTCCACCGACTCATACAAGTGTACACCCTCTCTCTCCAAAATAAGGAAATAAATCTTTTTTTTAAAGACTCAAGATAAAAAAAAATATGAAGAGAGAGAAAATACAATAAGGAAAGTCAATATAATGATTGAACTGCGGTAGGAGGCACACAAGAGTTCCTTGTACTACTTTCTCTTTTTTAAGAGTTTTTAAAAATTTTCCACAATAATTAACATGCAGTGTTATTTTAGTTTCAGGTGAACAATATAGTGATTCAACAGTTCTATCCCTTCCTCAGTGCTCATGATGATAAGTGTACTCTTTGTACTACTCTTACAACTTTTTTGTGAGTTTGGTATTATATAAAAACAGAAAGCTAAAAAAAATGTGCTTCCTCTCCTCTCATGTTTCAGACACAGGACTTAAAGCAGTTGGGTTATAACAATGTAAGAAAGTGATCGTGAAACCAGAGAAAGGAACTAAAACAATCAAAGGAGTGGGATGTAGCACATGGTTATATACTAAAAAGACCAGGCTCTTTTGTAAGTCAAAAAATAAAAAAATAAAAAAATAAGCAAGAATATGAATGAAGCATTTATAATCATAAACAGGATGGCTGAAAACAGATTCATTAAACAGAACACTATAAATACCAAAAGCTTAAAAGTGGCACTTTGTGTGAAGAAAGGAAGCATAAATAAAATGGCATAGAAGAAACTATTTTTAGGGATTTTTCCTACAAACACACAGATTATCCCCTGCTATCTGTTCCCTCCATTGAACACACTGTCCAGTGCCAAGCACACCAACCACTTGGGACTGCCGTCTACTCTCCAGTATTCCCTGGCACCTTGAACTTCTCCTAATGGAACAGTACATTTACCGAGAGTCTGCTATGACTGCTCCCAAACCAGTGTGTCACATTTAATTGTTACAGGAATTATAGAAGGTAAATCAATTAACTATTAGCACAAAAACAAAGCTCTTATTTCCCCTCCCAAAAAAACACTGAATTCTTTATTTTTTTAAAGATTTTATTTTTAAGTCATCTCTACACCGAACGTAGAGCTCGAACTCACGACCCTGAGATCAAGAGTCGCATGTTCCACCGACTCGGCCAACCAGGCACCCCAACAATGAATTTTTTAGAAAGACAATGAATTTGTGGTGAATCCAATGTAGGTCCAATAATTATCAATTTCTTTAAATCATAAAAATCTAAAGAGCTTCTGCACCCAGGTTTTTTTGTAAATGATGCACTCAATTCTTTCATGTCTTTGAAGAAACTGAACTTGTAAATGGATACAGTTTATGTAAGAACAAGTCTGCTGAAATCTAAGGCCCAAATTAAAAGAAAAGACCTTGGTTCTACACCTTAAAGTTGTTGGGTGTTTTTTCATGCTTGTTTTAGTTGAAATAACATGCTTGGATACGTACATATCCTTGCTATGATTTCTATTCTAAATGATTTTTCCCATTAACCAATCAGTTACTGCTGTTGCCTAGTTTTGGTTAAGTTTCAACTTTATTTAATGCCTAAGACTAATAACCTGTAAAGGCAGGAGTAATAGTAACAGATTCATTTTAGAGGGCATGCTAAAACTGAACAGACAGAAAATTGGGCAACCATGCTCTAAGACAACTTCTTGAGCTATGGTTCATAGGCTGGCCCTGATCTACAAACTGTTTATAACTGGTCTGCAATGAGATAAGCACAGAAATTGAGAGTAAGTATAGAAACATTTTTATCAAATTGATATATCTATTTAATTTAATTTAAAAATTATGGCTTGTATATATATCTTTTAAAAAATTTATTTTGGGGTGCCTAGATGGCTCAGTCTGTTAAGCATCTGCCTTTGGCTCAGGTCATGATTCCAGGGTCTGGGAATCAAGCTCCACATTGGGTTTCCGGCTCAGAGGGCTGCTTCCCCTCTCCTTCTCTCCCTCCCCCGACTCATGTTGCATGCTCTCTCTCTCTCTCAAATAAAAATCTTTTTTAAAAATGTATTTCATTTTTGCTTTTTTTTTGTATTTTACAATATGTCAATTTGTGATGGATTGTTTTTTGTTTTTTATTTTTCAGTCATCTCTACACCCAAGGTGGGCTTGAACCCAAATCCTGAGATCAAGAATCTCACACTCCACTGGCTGAGTCAGCCAGGAGCCCTGTGATGGGTTGTTAATTTAAGACTGATCCTGGGCGCCTGGGTGGCTCAGTGGGTTAAGTTTCTGCCTTCGTCTCAGGTCATGATCTCGGGGTCCTGGGATTGAGTCCGGCATCGGGCTCTCTGCTCGGCAGGAAGCTTGCTTCCTCCTCTCTCTCTCTCTCTGCCTGCCTCTCTGCCTACTTGTGATCTCTCTCTGTCAAATAAATAAATACAATCTTAAGAAAAAAAAAAAAAAGACTAATCCTTAGCCACAGAATTTGAAAAGCCCTGCCCTAATGCAGGGCAAGCTTTGATGCTCCTATCATGACTACAGACTATAAACAACTATAGAGCTAGGCAAAGTAAGATCTGAGCTGGCAGGGAAATTCTTGGAGTTTTAGGCTTGAATTGCAGGAAATAGGGAACAGATATCCTCTGTCTGCCCACCTCACTACTTTAGTGACCTCACAAGCTAGCTGGAGAGGACTGGAGGCCAGGCAAAGTGAGAGTATCCTCTGGTACAGACAAGATAAGCAGGCTAAGATAACAGTGAAGAGTAGGGGGCCTAAGGGAGGTTCAGATAAGGACAGAAGAATAAATGCAGAATAACTTTTCCCCCAAATTCCCTGAACCGAGACAGTTTATCAAATCAGTCAACAAATACTGAGTTCCCATAATACTACAGGCACTGGATATACATAATGCACAACATAAAGAGAAATCTTTGCCTCGTGGAGCTTATATCGCGAAGGCGAGAAAAAGACAATAAGGAAACTGAACTAATACACATATTTATTTTTCAGAATCTAAGACATCATTGATTATTAGAGGTATCCCAGTTTCAGAGATGTCAAAGTGTGAAACATATATATATTTGCCAAGAAGCAATAAACATGGCAGTAAGTTAGATGGTGCTAAGTTCTGAGGAGAAAATAAAGCAGGGAGGGAGGACAGGCAGGAGAAAAGCCTGGAGGGGGTAAGAGAGTGAGCTAAGTGGATAGCTGGGAGAAAAACAAAGGGAAAACACAAAGGCTAGATGGAGACCAGCCACTGCTTTACCATGCAGAACGCTTTCACAAGGATGATGTGGATCCACTCTGAGAAATCTCTTGCTCCCACATTTACAGGTAACCTTTGCTTCCTTTCAACTATAGGAGATTTTACCGAGAAATAATCTATCTCAGTGTTTTAAATCAAAAGGCAGGCAAAGAATTATTTACCTAGAGAGAAAAAAGACACATAAACACACCACTACACCTAAGTCAGGCAACAGACAGATCCATGCTACTGAATGATTTAACTGATCGCAAGACTGTCCTCTTGCTAGCAGGGTATCAAGAAGGCAAATAAATATCTGAAAAAGCTTTAGGAAAGAAACCTAAAGCTCTACAGTTTCCCCCCAAGTACTGGCTGCCTGCTCTGAATTCTCAGCACCCCTGCTTCCAGGGGCTCTTGATACATTATTCAATGTTTTTAATTCACGACAAATTACATCTAAATTTCCTCCCTCATGTTCATTTATGGGACATTTTTATCTTGTCATCTTTTTTCATGTACTGTGCAAGCAAGAAGAGAACATCCAGCACAACATACCCTTCAGAAACAAGCTAATGGCACAATTTGGTGTCAATTTCACAGCTCAGTGAAGTGAAAGTGATCTAGCTGGCCATCCACATACACCTAGGAGGAGGTCTACTGAGAGTGCCCAGCCTTGATGTTACTGTGTCATGCCTACAAGCAAGATAAGTTCAAGCGGAGACATTATGTATTAAGAGAGAGAGCAGTTATCATTCAGATGCCCTTACAGCTTGTTAGAACAGAATGTAGAGAGAGAGAAAGCAGGCCAGACCTTCATTTTTATACTGTGGAAAGTTGTTTTTCAGAAGTCATGCTTACATTCACAAATGGCTGGGAAGAGTAGCTTCCCTTTGGGGTTTTGATAACATTTAGAGGCAGAAATTTCCTTTAGCAGATACATGAAAACTGTGTAACAGTTTTAACAGTTCTCCATACGTCATGATCGGGGAAAAAAAAAATCACAGACTTCCAACTATTTTTAATATAAAACCAAAATGCAGCAGGAAGATTACATACCTTCTATTATTAACAATTACAGTAATACCAATACTATCATTTATTAATGCACAGTAATGATACCATTTCATCCTTAGGCCACTTCTGTAAAGGGATACATATTAATGATTTCCCTATTTTATAGATAAGGGAGTAAATCTGAGGTGATATAGTTAATAAATGATATAGTCAAAATTTAAACCCTGTTTTTAGTGGAAGGATTAGACTAGCTAGTCTCCAAGGCTCTTTCCTGATTTTTAACATTTTGTGATTCCTCAAGGAGCTAATCTTGTCGCTTTGCATATAATACCTTATATTGCTACTTACTTGTCTCATGTGTCAGTATTTTATACCCCACACAGACCCTAGCAGAGTTGTATGTGGTAATGATCGCAGTGACCTAGTATTTGTCAACTTTATTTGTATAAGTTAACTCACTGAATCCTCACACCAACCTAAGACATAGGAACTATCCCCATTTTCAAACAAGAAAACTAAGGCTCTAAAGGGCTGAAGCGCAGGCCAATCATAATCTAGTAAGTGGTGAGCTCCACTCTTACCCCAGATCCCAGCCTTCAAAGCTCCTCTTACTCCCATTGTGCTATGTGGCCTCCTGGAGGAATGGTAAGGAGAGGGAAGACCAAGGATAGCAAACGAGTAAAAACAGTAAGACAGGGGACGCCTGGGTGGCGCAGTTGGTTGGACGACTGCTTTCGGCTCAGGTCATGATCCCGGAGTCCCGGGATCGAGTCCCGCATCAGGCTCCCAGCTCCACGGGGAGTCTGCTTCTCCTTCTGACCTTCTCCTCACTGATGCTCTCTCTCACTGCCTCTCTCTCTCACTCAAATAAATAAATAAAATCTTTAAAAAAAAATAGTAAGACAGAAAAAAAGGGCAGGGATAGAGTAAATCCAAACAACCATGTGTCCATCCCAGCACCTGGTTGGGAAAATGCCTTTCTTGAAAGTAAACAGCATGCAAACACACACTGAAACCATGAGAAACTACCAGAGCCCTCGCTGAGGACAAGATCTGTCCGACTCTGGACAGCTATGCCAAATAAAACAGAAAAATGATTAAGATCAAGATATGAGGCGCTCTTTCTAAGAGACTACTTTCCTGCTAACTGTAAACAATAGACGATATGGCTGCTGGGTGCCTCATGGGCCCACAAGAGACAACACTCAATAAAGAGTGTCTCCAGTGACAACACTCATGAAGGAAAACAGACTGTACACTTTGTGTATCTGCGCTCTTCAATCAAGGAAAATTGAAGGAGTCACACTGCCGGCCAGTTCTTCAGTATGAACTTTCTCATGATGTGGGTGTGCGAGGCACTGGGATAAGGGATATAATGAGAATCATATGTGATTGTGCCTGAGTGAAGCCCAGAGTTGCTTACAAGGCAGCCCAATTGAGTTCAAGAATTACTAGCGGCTGCCTTGGTGCTGCTCCAGACACTGGGCCGGGCACCTAAAGGTGGCTGAGAAAAGGAATGCAAGCCCGCCTTCCAGCCACTCGCACCAGGAGACGGGGACAGAAACACTGTTTCAATACAGAGAGAGAAGAGCTCCCTATAACAGATGACATCTCCCCATTTTCTGAGCAAAAGGGGGAAGAGGATGCCAAACCCAGGCTGGGAGAAGAGAAATAGGGAAGGCTTGCTGGGGGAAATGATACCTGACCTAAGTCTTATAAAATGCGAATACCTTCACAAGGAAGAGAAAGGCCTTGTCAACAAAAGGCACAAGAAACAGAGGTCAAGGGAAGGCTAAAAACGGTCTGATACTTGTGAATAGCTAACAGCAATTTAGTCTTCTAGAGGTAACAAAGGGGGTGCGGCTACAGAGAAGGCAGAACCTGGTCTTGAATGATTTTGACTATCATGAGTCATTGAAAGGTTGAAGCAAGGTAGACACATGGTCAGATTTGCATTTTAAGAACATTTCCCCGCTACAAGCACCTAATGAAATGTTTCTTCTGTGCAAATGAGCTTGGATATTCTCAAGAAATAATATCCTTGTATAATAAACATTCTAAAAGAACTAGGTCACACTGTTTGCTGCCTACTTGTAACAGGGCCTGAGTGCCAGTCAGTATCAGTAAGTGGCCTATGATAAATGACCCATTCAACTCTGTAGTAAGGCTGGGGACAGAGAGGGGTCTGAAGTGTCCCTAATGGAAACAGCATGTGTTCTTGTATTTGTATTCACTGAACACACCACATGTGGTGCCCACACATGGCTGAAAACCCCAGGAAACCTTAGAGCCCCCATCTATCTCCCTGACAGTTCTCACTGCAGCCAGCTTACAAACCAGGGGCCAGGCTGGGGGTTGAATTTACTTTAATCTCTACTCCTTTCTTAGGGTCTCATTCGCCATGGAAAAAATGAGACTTAATTCCAGAGGTGCTCTTTAATTAAGGAGGACATTAGAATTTGAAACAGAACACAATTCTCAACACTGCCAACTACAAAAATATTGTGCAAATGGCCAATATATACCCTACACCATATACACCACTCAAATAAATAGGCAGGGGTTTTTTGTTTTTGTTTTTTCAGCTCAATAACTAGTAAAGAGGAAAGACTTGGAATAAGATCCCACTTTCTGGTTGCTGCTTTCTCCTTCATAATATACACCCAAGGAAGCCACACTAGAGTGCGCCCTCCATTGATGTTTACTTCGGGAAAAAGAAAGGATTCTGACCAAAGTACCTCATAAACCTATAGGGCTTCGAATCCAAGAGGTCAAGAATAAAGGTCCACACTCTCATTTCACATCAAGGTTCTCTTGCAGGTTGTTTCCTAATTCATTTCGCAAAGGATTGTTAATTCACTAGTCTAGCTTCTCCACTTTTCCACATAGTGGGAACAAACTGAAAACTTAAAGCAGTATGGGGTATTTAACACAGGGAGGATATACAGAACTATACAGACGGTTTTTCCTTTTATATTGTCTATATTATAGACAATATTGTCTATACCATGTGGGTAAATACATCCTTCCAAACATAAATACTGCACAAGTTAATTAATAATAGGTAGGACTCGCAGAATAACACTAATTCCTTAATGCCCCCAATTCTCCCATTTGCACTGTATGATATAATTCTTTGTATAGCCTAATAATCTATTCCCAGAAGAAAAACACAATATGACAAACTAAGTATCACAACTGGGGAAGTAAGAGTAACATGAAGATTTGAAAGCACAGTTCTTGAAATGAGACAAACCCAGGTTTCACATCCCAGCTCCACCACTCGGGAGCTCTAACCCTGAATCTGCTCATTTGCAAAATGAGGACAAGAACAGTATCTGCCCCACTGGGTAGCTGTGAGGATTAAATAAGTGAATGCACAGAAAGTTTCCGCTTCAGTATCTGGCACACAGAAAATGTTCGATATCTGTAAGCTCTAATTATCTTTCTTGTCACTACTTCTCAAAGGGTAGCAAGGTGACTCACCATCCCTGCAGATCTTAGGAGTAGGTAGAACAGAATCTCCCACAGGTAATTTAAAAAAAAAAAAATACAATCTTCAAAATTAATTTTGAATTATACAAGTAGTACATGAAGACATTCTCCTTTGCCAGAGATAATTTAAGTGAATTCCTCCTTGGAGTCAGAGGGCTGAATGAGATAATGTCTTGTAATCTCTCGTAGCTCGAAGAACTGATGAATTTCCCAAGGACAAGGGCAAAAGGGCAGCACCTCCACCAGGACCCGTAATGCAAGTGGGATTCAGCCAAGCTTCACTTCCCCCTGCAGCAGGGTTATGTGCCCTCTATGGCCGCCTTGAGCTCTCCCTGAGACGGGCAGCCCCTTAATGGTAAACACATTGTCCAGCAAAATGAGAGGATGGATGTGTTTCCAGCTCAGGAAACTTAATAAAAATTCTTTATCTATTTTATTGAAAACTCAGTTCTGAGACATTACCTCAGAGGTCAGGCCTGAAGACCAGCCACTCACTCACTATTTCACGTAGAGACCAATTCACTGTTCCTCAGAGCAGCATCTTTGAGATTTCATTTCTCTTGTTGTGATTAAAATGAGGACTCTCAGCCACTTAAATATAACATTTCAATTAACATTCAACTAAGAAGTTAATTCTACACATAAGAGAGGTGTCTAATGTAAGTAACTGGCAAATCATGGTCCTGGAAGACAGTCGTGAGATTCATAAACCATTTTCAATATTTCAAAGGCCTCTAGGAAACTGTAAAGTGTGCAAACTAAAATGTCACATTTCTTTGGTGTGCCTGGAATTCCATCAGCACAGTACCGTCACAATTATATTCATACTGATCATTTCAGTGTGATGTTTTTCTTTTTAATGTCTTAGAGGACATACAGAGAAAAGACTATACAGGTGTTTCTTGTTTTATTTATTCATTTATTATATTTCAAAATTCAAAACTCCACTTCACTCTTAAGATTTCAAGCTCAGTTTTCTGATTATTCTCTTTCTACTCTCACATTTAAAGAGAGACTGTTTTAAATTCACTTACATGCTTTAAATTACATTTATAAATTTAATATATTCAGTTCTCTTTTGAAGTTCTCTAGTTATCTGACAGAGAAAGAATGTAGGTAATTCTTTTCTTCTTAAAGATTTTATTTACTTACTTACTTATTTGAGAGAGAGAGTGTGAGCGGGGGGAAGGGATGTGGAGAGGAAAGGGGTATAATTTCAAGCAGACTCTGTGCTGAGCTCAAGCAGACACTGTGCTGAGCAGAGTCTGACTCAGGGCTCAATCTCACAACCCTGAGATCATGACTTAAACTAAAATCAAGAATCAGATGGTCAACTGACTGAGCCACCCAGGGACCCCATAGATAATTCATATAAGTAAATGTTCAAATATGATCATTCTTGGGCTCTCTAATATTCCAATATTGTTTACAAACTTAGGCATTCTAATTCAAAATCACAAGTCTAATCAATTACTCAGAGACATATATTAAGAATCCCAAGGCCAACCCATTAATCTAATAAGCCAAATTCTTTTAAATTTTCAAAGTATATATTCCCTAACACAAGAATATTAGTATTTGAATTTGAATCACATCTATATTTCAATACATAATTCTAAAAAGATGCTTACTCACTAAG
This sequence comes from Enhydra lutris kenyoni, assembly GCF_002288905.1. Lineage (NCBI taxonomy): Eukaryota > Metazoa > Chordata > Mammalia > Carnivora > Mustelidae > Enhydra > Enhydra lutris. Next base: position 4,635,181 of record NW_019154157.1, on the reverse strand, counting down.
GAAATGATTATGCCCTCCCAAACAGTATTAAGGCTTATCTTGAGAAGCAATGTTGGGGGTTAAGTTAGCTGCTTGAGGCTGTCTGGTGATTGAGAGACTGGCTGAGATGGAAGCCTACAAACGGAGACGTCAGGAGATTACTCCCACCCCCTGATGGCAGGGTGGGCCCCTCTCTGTGGCTGGCATGTAACAGACTACAGAAGCTAGAGAAGGAGGCAAGCCACTAGCCTAGGGCCTGAGTTTTCTAATTTTCAAATCATCATCTTCGTGGCTATGCCCTTGACAGGAAGTTGGAATCTGAGTATCACAAGGCAATATCTGACTCAGTGGTCAGAGCTTTCAAGAAACATGGCCATGACAGGTTTTGATTAGCATTAATTTATAAATGGGAGACTGAACTCTTTATTATTTAGTACTGAGTTTGTGGGGTGCCTGGGTGGCTCAGTCAGTTAAGCGTCTGCCTTCAGCTTAGGTCATGATCTCAGGGTTCTGGGATTAAGCCCTGCATCAGGCTTCCTGTTCAGTGGGAGTAACTTCTCCCTCTCTCTTTGCCCCTCCCCAGCCTCCCTCTCCCAAATAAATAAATAAAATCTTAAAAAAAAAAAAAAATCCAACTTTTAAAATATGAGAGACTGGAAAGATGCACAGATGGGAACCACAAAAGGCCCTTTAGTAAGGGGAACTTCGGAAGCTATTGGTTTAGACAAAGAGTTGGCCAAATCCCACCCACCACCTATTTTTGTAAATGAAGTTTAATTGGAACACAGTCACACCCATTAGTTTGTCTATGGCTGATTTTGTGTTACTATGCAGAATTGCATAGTTGCTACTGGCCCAAAAAAACCTAGTCTTTTACTGAAAAAGTTGGCCAGCGCCAAGTGTAGAGGAATAGCCACAGAACTGGAAATGAGAACTGGACTCCATACCTGACTCTGACACTGCTGGGAGAAACAAAAATATAATATGTATGAGTTATCAACTAAAAGGTAAAGCGATTCACAAATACACGGTGGCATATGATTATTAATTAATGGAATCATCTTAATTTATTTAACCTATTTTGAGCTGTGTTTCACAGTCTAATGCAGGGAACCAATGATATGAAAACATGAGAAAGTGTATACTTTGAAACATTAAAAGGGCTATGAGATAGGTTACTTCTACTCCATATCCATTAAAAAATATCCTGAATCAGAAAGCCTCTCCCTTCCTCCCTCTCCCCGCCTCAGTATTTCATATTTCATATGATTAAAAGCAAAACAAACACATAACAAGGCCATGAGCATTTATCCTACACTCCAAGACAACTGGTTATTAGCCACGTCAGCTAGCTGTAAGACATTCTCCACTCAGTTACTAACTTTTTTAGGACAGGAAATTAAACTGTATTTATATGCAGTGAGGACACAACTCAGAAATAGCCACAAAATTATTCAGTATCATAATTTGTGCATATGAATAACATGCTACAACCCTCTTTCCAGAAAAGCCCTGGGCCAATATGGAGTGATTCCACTGCTATCTTCTGCTCCAACTCGATTGATAAGGCAACCTCAACAGATTTTCAACAACTCCTGTCCCACTATCCAAGAGTAGCGACAGCCATTGGTTAACATCAATGACAAATCCGTAACCAAAATAAAGAGTAAAAGTCCAGTATAGGACCGTGAGAAATAAGATTGTGAAGTCTCCGATCACCCTTTTTAAACCGCTGCACCAGCTTTTACAGGCCTGAGTTGAGGATGGCTGCAAGATCAAGAAAGGAGGGGAAGAGGTGGATGATGGGGTATTTCTAAAACACCGAAGCCAGATAGTTAAGCTGTAACTGCCACGATTAAACCCATAAATGCAAATGGTGTCTCATCTTCCTAGAAGCATTTATCTAAATGAAACAGCTGAAACCAGAGAGAAGCTGTTCATTTGCAATAAGTTGGATGCTGGGATCTTTTTTTCCCTCATTTCAGACTGCCAGGTTCATCTCCATTTAGCCCTGCTGGAGTCTTTGAAAGATGAGGACATTAGGGGAAAGATTCAGGTTTGTGTTCAAAGGCCACAAAAGACCTGGCACCATCCTCTGGCAGAAGCAGACTACGGGGACAGATGCGGTGGTCGTTAACTCGCCCAGCAAGCCCCAATCAATGTTCTGCCCCCTGCCCATCCCCCAACAGGAGTTATCAGTTACATAGTTGTTTTAGAAACATGACAAATTCATCACTAACAGTAGCAAGCCAAAGAACAGCATAATATGGGTATAAAGATACCCAAATATACACCCTTCCTGTTAAATGCCGAGACAGGATTTAGGTACTCTAGTCCCTGCTCATTCCATAAACATAGTTTGTTCTTGCTATCATTTTCTGAAAAAGTCCCATAATTTTAAAGACACCCACAAAAAGTTTACATGTCTACGTAAAAATTGTAAAAAAACAAAGTAAAAAAAAACAATAAAATTCAGAGAATTGAAACAAAATATTAAATTAAAAGAAAATTAAATATTCCTGAGAAGGGAGTGTATATTTCTACTTCTGGGAAATTTTCTAAATATAACCTAAAGAAAAAACCACCATATAAAATATCTATATAATCAAATGACTTTTTATAGGAACACATTTCAGTAATGTAACGGAAACAACTGTTTTGACTTCCAACTACTTAAAGTAAATGATGTTTTGCATGTTTCAAACTTAAGGGAAATAGTCATAGTATGGCATTTTCTGGAACTTATTTTTTTTTCACATTAACATTCTTAGTTTATTAATCCTCTCATGAAAAATCTGCACAATCACCACAGATAAAGCCACTGCAGCATCTTTACTCCTTCTGTTGTCCAATCTCCAGTTCACTTTTTGTCAGCACCAACATTGGCTTTCGCAGTCCCCCTGACTTTCTTCATTCTGTTCTTGCTTTCTTTTCGCTATTTTCTTGAGGTCTTTTTCTTCTCATACAGACCATGTCTTGCAAGTCTATGTTTGGGTTCATTTTTCTTTGCATAATCCAAGGAATCAGATATCATGCCAAAGCCAGTTGTCTTGCAACCACCAAAATGGGTTTTGAATCCAAATACAAATATGACATCTGGTGTGGTCTTGTACATTTTGGCTAGTTTTTCCTGAATTTCTGTCTTAGGTACTGTTGCCTTTCCAGGATGAAGGACATCAATAACCATTTGTTTGCACTGAAGTAGTCGGTTGGTCATGAACTTCCTGGTCCAGATAGTTACTGTGTCATTCATGATGGCGGCCGAGCTCTGGTACTTATTTTAGTAACAGATTGAATCTTCAGGTCAGATTTTATTCACATTCCAAACACCAAACCTGCAAGTTACCTAAATTACCACTAGGTAACAATACAATGTCTCTGCTAAGCAATGGCTTCTTGCTCCCTAGCGTCATCTCATACATTGCATATTGATTTGTTCACTATATCCTGTGTGTGAATGGAAGCTCCATGGGGCAAGGATGTCATTGTCTTTGTCACTACTGTGACCTCAGCACTCAGCACACAATACCTGGCACATAGTAGGTAACCGATATATACTTATTGTGTGAGTACATGAATGAACAATGAGGACCTTAATTCCATATGGTGGTAAGGGATAGAGGGGTGAGATCTAAGAGCTAAAACAGTAGTTCCTGGTATCTGGCTAGATGAGGCGTTGAGGGAGAAAGAGAGAAAGAATCTATGGTAAGAGGTCAGGTTTCCTGTTTGAATGACCAGGAAAACAGTGGCATCATTAAGTGGAATCAGAAATTTATGGAGAGAAGTGAGTTTTGAGGGGAAAGTAATGAGACCTGGTTTAAAAAAGCTTAGTTTGTGTATGTCTGGTAGGCCAGTGGGTATATGAGGAAAGGAAGGATAAGTCTGAAAATGCATTTTTGGTAATAGTTATAATGATGAAAATATATGTGATCATATAAAGGGAGAATGTAGAGAAAAACAGTGAACAATAAAGTTGAAGAATATCAACATTTGGTGAGTGAGTATATCTTGAAAGCCCAAGAATGAACTGAAAAAATTCAAAGTGCTAAAAGAATCAGGACAGAAAAGCCAAGCAAGGAAGGAGACTATCTCAAACAGAGTGCTCATTCAGGAATACTGAATGCGCAAAAAATGTCTGGTACGCTAAGAGGCTGAAAAGTATCCCTGGGATTTGATAAAATGGCAATCAGTCAAGAACCATTGAAAAAAAGGGGTTCGTATACTAAGGAAAGAAAAGACATGCTATAAAGAGTGGCTGAGCCTGGAAGTGGACTTCCTCCCATTAAAACACATAGAAATCTCAGATATAACCACATGTTAAAATCTCCCAAGTGCTAGAAACAGAGGGAATTCAAAACCAAAATATTAAATATGGGAGCCAATAGAGTGGTGGTTCAGGGGCCACCAAATGAGGAAGATTACCTGAATGGGGAGAAGAAAACCTGGCCATAGGTTCACAGAAGGCAGAGAACCAGAAATGATACCTTTGTATAAAACAAGGACCCTGGAACCGTTCTCCTCTAACCTCCGCCCCAGCAACTCCATGAAGAGGGGACTAGAAAACCTATCCCAGAAAGACTTAAGAAACCTTGTTATCTGTCTTGTTGTATACAAATATCATACCCAGTTAGAGATTAAAATCCTAGGACTATGTGATACACAGCTCTTTTTTTTTTTTTTTTTTTTAAGATTTTATTTATTTATTTGACAGGCAGAGATCACAAGTAGGCAGAGAGGCAGGCTGAGAGAGAGAGAGAGGAAGAAGCAGGCTCCCTGCTGATGCAGGGATCAATCCCAGGACCCTGGGATCATGACTTGAGCCGAAGGCAGAGGCTTAACCCACTGAGCCACCCAGGTGCCCCTGATACACAGCTCTTGAGTCTGAATTTAAACCTACCAAATTTGGGGGCACCTGGGTGGCTCAGTGGGCTAAATCCTCTGCCTTCCGCTCAGGTCATGATCCCGGGGTCCTGGGATTGAGCCCTGCATTAGGCTGTCTGCTCAGTGGGGAGGCTGCTTCCTCCTCTCTCTCTGCCTGCCTCTCTGCCTACTTGTGATCTCTGTCAAATAAAAACAAAAAACAAAAAACCTACCAAATTTTATGGAATCTCAAACCAAGAAATCCACATTAAGAATAAGTTCTAGGGGCACCTGGTGGCTGTCAGTTGTGTGTCTGGCCTCTGCTTGGGTCGTGATCCCAGGGTGCTGGGATCGAACCCCAAGTCAGGCTCTCTCCTCAGAGAAAGCTTTTCCCTTTCCCTCTGCAACTCCCCTTGCCTGTGTCTGCTCTCTTATTCTGTCAAATAAATAAACAGAATCTTTAAAAAAATAAGTAAATAAAAGAAAAGAACAAGTTCTAGACCAGGGAAACATCTTAGTTTCTTCAGCAGAAGCCAGTGCAAAGCCGATCTGCAGAAAGTCTTCCACAGTCACTCCTAATACAGATGATTGCACCATTTGAAAAAGGCACAGACCACACAAGAAAGACATTCTCCATGAGGACATCACAAGACACAATGAATTAAGAATCTGAACCCCTGATATGTGACATAATTTAACTGTGGTTGTCATTAGTGCTAATACCAAATATCTCCAGTCCTTTGCCTTCTAGGCATGAAATATCACAACTCTTAGCCCACTTGTAGGTGAGTAACATGTGTTAGTTCCAGTATAAGGCCCTCTTTTCACTCTCACGTGGTAACCAGTGATGCTCAAGATGGTGGCTGATCTTTCAGTGTGGGTCTCTGAGTGACTACAATAAACAGAGACTCTCTGATGACCTGCAAAGAACATACAGCATTAAAAAAAAAAAAAAAAAAAAGCACCTTTGTAGTACTAAACTACTAAGATCTGGGGGTAGGTTATGATTGTAGGATAACCTAGCCTGTCCTGTCTAAAGTGAGTTTGGTTTAGAAAAGTTTATAAAATAAATATTTCAACATGATTAAAGAGTTTTGTTTTTTTTTTAAAAGAATGACTACAGAGTCAGAAAGTGTCAGTACTAGCTATAGATTATGTTTTTGAGAAATATGGCCCACATTGGCGGTAAAGAAATAGCATAGTAGCTTAAAAGGGACACAAGGTCAAGGGAATTTTGTTCTAAAATAGAAGAGACTGAGGCGCCTGGGTGGCTCAGTGGGTTAAGCCTCTGCCTTCGGCTCAGGTCATCATCCCAGGGTCCTAGGAGTGAGCCCCACATCGGGCTCTCTGCTCAGCAGGGAGCCTGCTTCCCCCTCTCTCTCTGCCTGCCTCTCTGTCTACTTGTGCACTCTCTCTGTCAAATAAAAAAATAAAATCTTTAAAAAAATAAAATAAAACAGAAGAGACTTAAAGATATTTGTAAGGATGATGGTGAGGAGAAAGAGGTTAACTAAGGGTTAAAGACAGAAAAGAAAAACTACATTATCACTTACTTAATTTACTAAGCCGTTTAAACAAATGCTATAGAAATTCTTAACTGATTCTTACCACCATTGTCCTCATAGAAAACTTACCTCTTCTCTTTCTACGAATTAAAAGCCACTGAATAAAACGTCTCCAAAATTTTTCCCAAAGAATAAAATACTTGCCCTCCATACTCTTTTAGTTCTCCTATCTTCCACCTTCATTAGGAGAAGCCAAATATAATGTTATAAACGTATTCTAGTTGGAATTATTTGGTGCCTTAAAGTGGTGGACATTACTTAGCAACTCTGTTGTGACTGGTCTCTCAGAGCTTGGGCCCTGCTCCTAGTAATTTGTTCTTAAAACCGTGAACAAAAGGCTGAATGTGCACAGGTCACACAATGGAATTTCATGTTCTAAGGGAAATTCCTGTTCTACAGTTAGAAGTTCTTAGATGGGATCTTCAAAGATACATTTTCAGCATTTTATATATGTTCTTCAGTCTTATTCTCTTCCCTCACTTACCAGGAGAATTCAAAGAAACAGCCAAATGGAGGACAAAGACATATTATGTGGGGCAGGACCAATAATTCTCCATCTTTACCTCAACTGTATTAGTTTGTGAGACCTACAAATCCTTTTTTGTTAGTATTAGAACTTCGATATTTAAATTTCCCACTCATTTTTATGAAGGGTGAAAAGCAAAATATACAAATAATTACACAATTGCACCCGCAACAAAGATGGCAATAAGACATCTGCAAAGTCTAACACTGCTGCCAATTCACAGCACAGCAACCGCAACAACAACAACAACAAAATGACTAACAATTTATAAAGGAGGAAACTCAAAGGCTAACAAGAATATCTGTAGGTGCTCAAATTCATTAGTAATGAAAGAAATGCAAATTAAAACAACAATGAGGAAGCATTTTATTCTTATTAGGTCACCAAAAATTAGAATGTTGAAGAATGCCAGGTCTCCGTTGAGATGTGGGACACAGGAACATATTTGTGGATGTATAGACTAATACATCTACTCCAACAAAGAATCTGGCCATTTTGGATCAATCAAGTGTATGTATATCCTATGACCTCACACTTCGACCTCTGAGTATATGTTTCAAAGAAATTCTCATACGGGCCCAGAAAGGAACAAATACAAAGGGGATCTTCAAAGAACTGCTGTGGTAGGAGGAAGCTGAAGGCCACCCGGTTTTCCATTATTGGGGAGGAGTCAACTGGTAAAATGTGGTAGATGTGCACATATCATGGACATGCAACAGCTCTTCAGAAGCAATTTATTACTGCTGTAATTGTTGTAATTTCCCTGATTACCCATCTGCCTTTTTTCTGGATTGTGAGCTCTTCAAAGGCAGGGAATGAATCTTGCCCATCTCTGTATCACAATCACCAGATGTTATTCCTAACCCATAGTAGGTGTTCATTAAGTATTCAATAAATGAATAAAAATGAATTTAATAAAACTTTTCAGATGCAAAAACAAACTACATACAAAGTCTGAGAATATAATTTTCACTTGTACATAAAACAACACTCTGACAGTAATGGCAATAATGGTGGCAATTTAACATTTTGTTTTTTTTCAGTTTGGACTCAGCGTACTAGAGATAACAAAGTAATTGATGTTAGTTCAGAAATGCTTAGGTATGTCACAAAACTAGAAGAAATGGCTGTAGCTCTAAAATATAAGACAAATGTTAGAAAAATTTAGTCCAGACTATTGTAGAGATCCTCAGATCAAATCACATTTCTAAGAAAAAAATGCATTTCATGTTCAACGGATGGAGCATCAAATATGAAAAGACAGCTCAATGGGTTTGCATCATGATTTTTTTAAAAAAGAACCAGCCAGCCACCTTTATGTATGATGTCTAGAATCCTCTAAGAGCAGCTATAATGGAAATGTCAGATGAAACTACTTCACTATTTGCCTTTAAAAGTGTTGTGCTGCATTTTAAAGACACTTAGATATTTGGCATTAAAAACTGTGGTGACAGGGTCACATGATTTCTCTCAGAGGAAATTGCAAGGAAAGGGGAAAAGGGCAGAAGGAGACGCTGTCTGGCAGTAGAGGCAGAAAGTCAGTTTTCAGCCCCTACTCCTGAGGTTTTCCTCTAATCACAACAAATCAACTGTCAATGCATTTATCAGAAAAATGTCTTGCCACAATTCATGTATTTTCAATTAATGCTCTGTTCTCTTAGATGAATGCTTTGGAGAAAAGACGGGAACAGATGCGGAAGACGTAATAATTTATTAGGAACGAGCAGAGCCTGTGCTTTGTTTAGGGCAATCACATGTCCTAAAGGATAATCTCATGGGACATAAACATACCTCTGAACAATTCTCTTTTTATGAGGCAGGAGTGGAAAGGTAGAAAACTAGTAGTTGTGATTTTGAACTATAAAATTTTGCATTAAAGGGAACAAATTTTGGACCAACTCTCCAGGACACTACTGTATCTGTTCTTTTTAGCAAATGGGACAGAATTGGTATATTTTATCCATCTAGAAAAGAATGGGACTAAAAATTTCTTATTTCTTTTTGATAAATGATAGGAATTGCAACAAGTCAGACAGCTAAAAAATAAAACCTCTATTTCTTTGTGGCAAGAACTAGAATGATCATCATAGAACTTCCAAAAAACACTAGAAGGCTAAGTTTCCTGGACTCGGGACCAGTTCTGCTCTAGACTAAGGGTTCACTCTTAAGACATGCCAGAGGGCTGCCCTGTTCTTTCATGGGACACTGGTTATAATTACAGGAGAGAAGAGCACAGTGAGATGAGCCCCATCACCTATTCCTATTTCTGAAGCATCATTCCTAATTTCCTCCTACTTCTTCTCACCCTTTGTTCTGGGAAGGAAACTGTCACTGCACTCACAGTGCAAGACCAAAATAGGACTCCTGTGTCCTCCTACAGGAACTTCCTGGAAGGGATCCTTCAACTGTGTTTGAGCCTCTCTCCCCTGCCTGGCCCGCCGGGGATGGAGGTGGTAAAAATCTACACCTTTCTCTTAGCCTGAGGATATCACCCTAATTTAGATTCTTGATTTCTCCCAAGGACAATTAGCTCATCCAACAAATAGTTACTGAGAATCTACTTGGCGTGAAGCAGTATTGTAGATGCTGGGGATACAACAGAGCACAAAATACTACCAAAAATTCTGTTGTCATGGAACAACATCCAAGTAGGAGGAAACAGATAATTAAAAAAACTAAATAAGGCATTGATGTAGTTAGTTGAGGAGAAGATATCACATGCTCTGGAGAAAAATAGGGCAGGAAGAGAGAGAGGGAATATTGGCAACAGGATGATCTATGCAGGCCTCACTGAGAAGGACAAGTGTACCTGAACCAGGGTAGGGAAAAGCAAAAGAGGTTCGAGAAAAACAAAAGATCTGGGCTAGAAGGGTCTTGCAGGCCACTGTAAGAATCTTGGCTTTTATTTGGGGAGATGGGAACATCTTTTACTAGTTTTGAGCAGCGAAAGAGGCATACTCTGAGTTACTGTTTTAACCAGATCCTTCTGGTAGACGTTAACAGGTGTTCCACATAAAAAGAATTTGAACAAATTTGAGTCGCCCTCCCTACTTTATTAGCCCTCCCTAAATAATCCCTTTATGATTAACAAAGTGCCTTTACACATTTAAAGCTCTGAGAACTCATGCTGGAAAAGGCCTACTAAGTTTACTGTTTAACCTTAGGTATCACACACCCACTATGTCTATAAAACTTTTATTATCAGAAGACCTTCTCACATCTTCCAGGACCAGTTCAGAACCCAGTCTCAAGAACACAGGGCTAAATGATCTTTTAAGGTCCTTTGAGATCCAATAAGTTTCTGTATCAGAAATATTTTAATAAAAGATTCCTAACGAGGGGCACCTGGGAGGCTCAGTCAGTTAGGCAGCTGTCTTCAACTCAGGTCATGGTCCCAGGGTCCGGAGATGGAGCCGCGCATCAGGCTCCCTCAGTGGAGAGCCCGCTTTTCTCCCTCTCCTTCTGCCTGCCGCTTGCCTACTTGTGCTCTCTCTCTCTATCTCTCTGTCAAATAAATAAATAAAATCTTAAAAAAAAAGAAGATTTCTAACAAAACCACTATTACATAGGGTCAATGAGATTTGTTACGAAAAATAGATGAAACTTCAGGCTTTAGCTATCTATCCTTTCTCTCTCTTGGTACAGTGAAATAATGACAAAGAGAAGAGAATCAGGAATACTTGGAAGCAAAATCAGGGCTAAAACCTCCCTCAGCATACTGTGAAACTAGGCAAAAATCAAAGTCAAAGTCATCATTCTGAATGAGGACCCCTCACTGATGCTTGGTTGTCACACAGGAGTAGCTCTACAGCTTGAACTATTAGGACTAACATAACCATGCAGCCACTTGAATTTGACATAACCCATATCCATTTGTATATGACACAAATGTTTATCTCAGCTACAGATTTTGTAAATTAGAATTTATGCAAACAATAGTTCTGAGCCACTAAACTAGAAAAATAGGGTTTTCCACACTGCAGCAAGACTAAATGAAAGTTACATTTTTCAAAGCAATATATTCATTATCCAATTTGTTTCTCTGATATTCTTTTATTCACATCAAAGTATCTCAAATAAGTCTCACATGCCCACAATATCTCTGAGTCACTGAAACTTAATATAAACTAACAGCCTATTTCTAGAGCTTCATCTCTGATACAATTAACGAGATTTTTTTCCCTTTAAAGTTAAAAATTATGTATAAAGTAAAATCAGTCTTAATGAAGGGACCTAGACTGACAGATCTAGCATAAGACTGTTTCTTAAGAATCCCAACGAGTCATGTATCATACACAAATCACTCAGTTAAGCCCTAAGTCAGGGAATAGCCAAATATTAGCCTGAAGGGTCTTATTTTTCTGTCCTCAGGGCAGGGAAATATGACAAATCTGTCATCCCACAATGATGAACCAGGGCTTTCCTCAAAGGGAAGGGTAGTTCAGGAAACCAGAGAATGACTATCACAAGTCAGTCTTTCTTTTTTTTTTTTTTTTTTTTTTTAAGATTTTATTTATTTATTTGACAGAGATCACAAGAAGGGAGAGAGGCAGGCAGAGAGAGAGAGGAGGAAGAAGTCTCCCCGCCGAGCAGAGAGCCCGATGTGGGGCTCGATCCCAGGAGCCCGGGATCATGACCCGAGCTGAAGGCAGAGGCTTTAACCCACTGAGCCACCCAGGGGCCCCACAAGTCAGTCTTTCATGAGACCACGAGAGGTCCAATGTGGTTGACAAGTGAATACAGTCAGTACAAGGTAGGAGCCAACTTACAGAGCCTAAATAAGGGATGCAGGCAGGGGTGGGTCAGGAATTAGGACTCGAAAAAAACAGGAAGAGGAGGGCAGGCAAGCAGAGAAGGTGGTCTACAAGAATTCCAGAATAAAGGTTACGATGGACAAAGTGAATTTTAGGGAAGCTGATGAGCTGAGGGCAGGTGTCACACACACTGGCAGAGCTGTAGGGAAGGAAGTCTAAAAGAAGGGTTTGAAATTTAAGAGCAAGGTCTACAATGAAGACATAATTCTAGTGATTTCTGAGTGACCTCATTTTCCCTTACAGGTAACAGTCCTGAATATTAGGTTAAACCACACGAAACTACCAATATTTTATTTTTTTTTTGACCTACAAAAATGACAACTGTAACAAGATGGTCTACTTTATCTGTGAGCTCCTTGGAAAATACGTAAATGTACAGTATTTGTAAACTAGAATCTGCAGCAGATATTTCACAAATAGTCTGGAAGGAATAAAATGACGAACATATATTTATGTATGCCCATGGATTTTTTTTTTAATGTGGTTTGAAAAATTATTCTTATTAGCAACTTACACAAATTACACAATTAATGGAACTGTAAGACTGATGGATTGCTCAATTGTAATTTCAACCAAATGTCTTTTGTGGGGTCATACATACAATGCATCCAGCCTATGATTTTTCCGCCTATGTGAGGAACCAGTAACTACTGCTTTCCAAATGGCTTATCAGTGCTCATTAATTCACTCCCTCCCAGTCAGTCTTTGTGGAAGGAAGAAATGAGAAGCTCTGAGCACCAGATCAGGTGCTGAAATGCTTCCTCTGAGACAGCACCTCTGTCTCTACATCTGCAAAGCCAACTCCTGTGGCTTACTGCAAAAATTAGAGAAGATATTGCATGTATCCAGCAGGACACAGAGGCTCAGTAGACGGTAGCAAATGTTATTAGATAATGTCACAGTGTTGCCAAATGACCAGCAGCACTACTCAAAACTCATCTCCTATGCCAGGTTGCTAATGACTGACTGATAGCAACTTATTTATACACTCAGAATTCTAAGACTAATATTAGAAAGAGTAATGTTGAAACAAAAGGTCAAAGTCATTTGGCCAAGATAACATAGTAAATGAGTCAGATACTCAGAAAAACTATGCAGTAACCACTGAGTCATAAAAATCTTACTGTAGAAAACAGCCTTAAAAACTTACCAACATCCCGTGGCGCCTGGATGGCTCGGTTGGTTGAACGCCTACTGATTTCAGTTCAGGTCACGGTCTCACGGGTTTTGAGATCAATCCCCAAGGTAGGCTCTATGCTCAGCGGGGAGTCTGCTTGAGATTCTCTCTCTCTTTCCCTCTCCCCAATCTCTCTCTCTCCTCTCTTTCTCTCTCTCAAGTACATAAATCTTAAAAAAGAAAGTTATCAACATTCTTTCAAACACACCCAGATAGAAGTGAAGAAGCCCAGTATTTCAAGGATAGCAATAATGATTAGAATTATTAAGAGTTCTTGGGGTGCCTGGGTGGCTCAGTGGGTTAAAGCCTCTGCCTTCGGCTCAGGTCATCATCCCAGGGTCCTGGGATCGAGCCCCGCGTCGGGCTCTCTGCTCAGCAGGAAGCCTGCTTCCTCCTCTCTCTCTGCCTGCTTCTCTGCCTACTTGTGATCTCCGTCTGTCAAATACATAAATAAAATCTTAAAAAGAATTATTAAGAGTTCTTATAGATTTTTGCGGGGATGAAATGGAAAAAAATAAGAAAGTGCCAGGTAAACTGATTCTAGTCAACCTATGTCCTGTTCTTTCTTCTGAGGATATGGATAGCAAGTGTATTACTTCCTCAAAAGGAATCATGGAAAACAATACCTATAAACGTATTTGTAAACTGGGTGACAGTCATGTTCACTGATGAGATAATGATGCCACTACACTGTGGTAGAGGGATTGCACTGATAGCCCCAATTCTTCATTCCTCCCACTGAGGATCTGATATGGACTCTGGGCTAACCCAAGTTCATTTGCTTAGGGCAATAAGATGTAAGCAAATGTGATATAAGCAGAAGGTTGACAAGCACTTGTTACTCTACCTTCACTGTAAGTAGGAGCATGCCCAGGGGGATCTACTGGAGGATGAGACATGTGGAACACAGTCTGTTTGAACCAGTTGTCCTAGGGGAAGTCTCAGGTATGAGAGAGAGGCTAGGGAAGCTGCCTAGCTACTAGTCAGCTGACTTCAGTGGACTGCAGACATGGAAGGAAGCCCTGCCAAGCCTAGCTCTGATCAGAGATATGCAAGCAAAAATAAATGTATATTGCTTTATCTTACTGCATTACTGAAGCCACAGAAAACTCATCGACATGACTGTTAAACATGTGAAAATTATTTACTCACTAACTCGACAAAAACCCCGACTCCACCAGAATGACTACATGACAGCATCTCAACAATGATATGAGTTGTGTATATTTGTTAAAGATTTATTTATTTATTTATTTAAGAGAGAGAGCTCGAGAATGTACAAGCAGGGGTAGGAGGTGGGGTAGAGGGAAGGGGAGAAGCAGACTCCCCACTAAGTAGGGAGCCCGACATTGGGCTTGATCCCAGGACCGTGGGATCATGATCTGAGCCAAAGGCAGATGCCTAACTGACTGAGCCACCCAGGCGTCCCAAGTTGTATGTATTTGAAGAAGGATTTGGGAAATCACTCTTTTTAAGGTGTTTGTAAACAGATTTTAATGAGCAGTTGCATCAAATAAGGAACCTTTCCTATTATGATACTTCTAAACTCAAAATCAGAAGGCATTAAGGATACTGAGTTGCTAAGATTCTATCCATTTGAGAAAACTGTCTTGCATAGTAACAGACTTCCTAGATGCTTGTGGGGGAGTAGTAAGGTATTATACTAAACACGGGCTAAATGGCCTATAATATCTTTCCTACTTTCAATTTCTGTGATTCCTTATTCTATACCTTGAAAGAAGTCAGTTACCTAACATACAGAAACATTAGTTTCTAGGGAGAAGAAAAAGCAGCTGGATTTCTAGTCCTATTTCCTGGAAAGACTTCTCTAGTATTCAAGAGTCTAATCTTGGCATATCAATCTAGAAGAAACTTTATAAGCTGGGAAATTCATTCCTTTTAATAGCCACACAGGACATGAAAACAGCTAGGTGCCAGGGCAAATCACACTTAGCAAATGGGAACAAGGCAAGCCAAAATATCTGTTTCTGAAATTTGGTGGGAGGAGGAGCCAAGTCATTGCTTTTCTGTGATCCTTTACCTATGTCCAATTCTTTCTATAACCAAGAGAGATAAAATAGAATGAGAAGAAAACATGCATGTTTTAGAGTTATAATACTGAATGTGCTAAGACATATAAAATATTTTCATTTCTTCAGAGGAAAATCATCATATAAATTAGCCTAGCACCACTGATCCTAGTGTCCAGTCCCCACACATGAATTAAACTGGGTGGTAAATAATCAGAAATGGTCATTCTCTAGACATATTAAAGCCAATCACACCAATTAGAGTGTTTCTAAAGTCAAACATTAAATTCAAAGGTTTCAGTAATTGTTGTGCAATCTCTCTAAAATGATTGATATCCCACATTCCTAGGTAATAGTACAGGACAGAGGTCAAGTCCTTTGGGACCAGAGCTGGTCAGCTTCAGTGAAATCCTTTTACTGACATTTTCAAAGTTTAATATCAGGTATTTTATCTTATTTAAATCTAAAGGGTATGTCAAAGTCAAGTGTGCCATCAAGAACAGGCTCTTTTTTTTTTTGTCCATTTAGAATGGAGATGCATACTCTGTACACTCAAGAGATTAAAAGCAAATGGACTATATGAACCAGATTAATGGTCTGGCCCCAGCAGCCCTAGCAGAGTTTACTTAAAATAAAAGCTTCGGATGCTGATCCAACTTTTTAGATTTAACCGAGGTTCTCACTCAAATGGCCCTTGTAACCGTATTTGTACTGAAATCCTCCAGCTCATTCTTTCCAAGGCTGCTAGAAACAAGAATATTGCAGAGAAACGGGATCCAGACTACTGCCTGCAGTGGGCGCAGGAAAGGAGTGCTACAAGTTCAACAGCAGGGACAAGGTGGGGTGTGTGCCAAGAAAAATCCTTTTAAAAGACTGATTCATAAGGTTGGGTAAAAATCTTTTCATCCAGGTCACTGAAACACATCCTTGAAAGCAGACTGACTTCAAGACTCATCTATGTTAATGATATATGTGGGAACGAAAGCCAGTTGCCACGGGAATGCATACTTAGTAGCAAGAACCACTGACCCAGAGCAGGCTCTGTGACATACTAGTTTGAAAATATCTGATTCTAAGAGAGAATCAGTTTTCCTTTTAAGTTGTAATGAGAATTCCAGATCTTCTGCAAGTATGCATTTAATGGGAAATGCAATGATCCTCACCATACCTTTATGTCGAAGTCCTACTTTTTCCCCCCCTTTTACAGATTAATGAAGAATTAGCTTTTTGTCAGCGGTGGTGGTGTTCCTTACCTAGACATCTAGTTCCTTAGGTATTAGCTCTTAGACATCCTTCACTTAATCAGTCTTTTTGAGAAAAGCGGTAACATTTCTTTGTCAGTCAAAATTACTTAATTTCTACTTCTGTATTTTGGTGAGAATGAGTAGCACAATTACTCACTATGGCAATGCACTTTTTCTTAACCATTTTCTATTAAAAAATCTTTTTACACTCATGATCATAAAGAAAAGACACTCTATCTTTAATAAAATGCCTAATTCGGGTCTTTACGTGCTGGCCAGTGTATATTTGAATACTGCCAACACCCCGCGGCCTTCTGGCAGCCATGGGCCTTCTAAAAGCTGTTCTCTGGCAATAGTCTTTCACGCAAGCACTAATTTTATTATAGCGAGTTTATGATTTTCTCTCATTTCCCTGCTATTTTTAAATGTGGGCCTGTAATAGGAGGCGTCTAGAGGCCCACGAGATGAAGGAACCATTACACACTGTTGGGTCTCTGTGGTATCAGTGGCCTTTGGAAGCTAAGAATTCAAATGCAATGTCAAAGAGTATTTGAATACAGGGTCCCTCAGGGGAACTCTGCCCAACGAGAAACACATTGCTTTGCTCTCTTCATTTTCCTTTTAATTTCTGCTTTCAAGTCCTTGTGGTCTCTCAACACTCTTCCCAATTTTGTTCTTTAAAGTTATTTTTGTACATTGCCCATTCTACCCAGACCTATTTAGCTACATTTAACAATACTGTCTTAGGGGAGGAGTTTTTGACTTCTTGCTCAATGTACCAATACTGATTTCTATAAAACAATAGAGCAGCTCTCGATGTGAATAGGACCTTGCATGAAGAAATGCCCAAGTCATTCGATGTCATTCTACATGTAACTTTGGGAGGTAAGCTTTGGAAAGATTGGCTCTGAATTTATGCTGATCAGGAAAAAAGTTGGGAAAAGTCAAGTGATTTTTCAAGGATCATTTATTGGGATAAAGAAAAACATTTATGAAATGGTCAAGGCAGAGAACCATGTGCTTTTCTTAAAAGCTTTTTTAATAACTGAGAGAAGCAGAGCTCTCACCCAAGAAAGTGACAAGTGAAAAGTGCTGGGCCCAACCTGCACCACCCCAGTCAATCTCTAGCATCTGAAAAGTGGGGCAAAGCCCAAGACTAAGTCCAAGCTGCACAATGATAAATACCTAAGAACATCCTTACTTTAAGTTAGAAGAAAGCACAGGTGAAAAAGTAAGGACCAAAGATAAGAAACCAGAGCTGGGGATCAGAAAGCCTGCAGACTAGTTCCAAAACTACTCCTCGTCAGCTAGCTACATAGACAACCCAGGCAACTAGGTTTCTTCAACTATAAAATGAGAAGAGTGCCAGCAATGATCTCTCTAAGTCCTTTCCATCTCTACAATTCTATTTCTAGAATTTTTTTGTGTCTCTGGGCCTAGATACAAAGGAATCACTGATTTATCTCCTGCTGCTCACCTTGGCTATTTTCATTTATATTTTAATTCTTGTCCAAAAAAAAAAAAAGTAAAAGGCAAAAGACAAACAAAAGACACACTGGGGAAACATCTGAATCCTAAAACTCCATTTAAAAAAAAAGCAAATGTTAGAAATGTTACTCTTCAAAATATAACAACAGAGAGATGAAAAAAGTCACAGGCACATAAAATTATGCTCTGGCAATACTATTAAATAGTAATAATCCCTGGATCAGACATCGCCTAACAAATGTACTTTGTCTGGAAAAGCTGCAAGCCCAAAGCAACACTAGAATTCTTTCCCAGACTGTCATCAAGTACAGATTATACTCTGTCATTTTAAAAATAAAACAAACAAACAAAAAGCATTTCCAAGTAGCTTTTATATGTACAGAGGTCAAACACTAAGCAATATTTATTTTCCATTAATGTCTTTCTCTATTTACATATTTCCATTACCTGTTTTCTAACATTTTCCTAACATAAAAACTGAAAGGTAAGTTGATAAGCAACCCAGATGCTACCTTACACTTCCTTGTACAGCATGAGAAGCCAGCCAGTCAAGCCATGCTACCGTAAGACAACTGTCAATGGCTCCTCTCTGGATCCAGAAGCCAGATTAAACTCTTTCACCAGAAACAGCTCTGTTCACTCTACAGCAGATCCTCTGAATTTACAAATAAGTTTTCCTTTGTACAAGAAGGTATCAACATGACTGAAAAATAAGATTAAGGTTATCCAAACAGGGGCGCCTGGGTGGCTCAGTGGGTTGAGCTTCTGTTTTCAGCTCAGGTCATGGTCTCAGGGTCCTGGGATCCAGCTCTGCATCGGGCTTTCTGCTCAGCGGGGAGCCTGATTCCCCCTCTTTCTCTGCCTGCCTCTCTGCTTACTTGTGATCTCTCTCTCTGTCAAATAAATAAATAAAATCTTTTTTAAAAAATTATCCAAACATTCTGAAGGTAAATTGTGAGGTCTCAGACAATAGTCTTTGGTTCAGCACCCTCCGTACGCGACTGCATAGTCATACATATCTTATAGAGCAAAGCTACTGTAGTTAATACATACTTTTCTATAGCACTAGAGATGGGCATAATCTGGTAATGTTCCTTATGAATTATCCTCTTTAGATTGAAAAAAAAACCAAAAACCTGATTTTACATGTAGAATCTAACCAAAGGGGGAAACTCTAATTTTAAATGTGGGTGTATTAAATAGCATAGATAAGGCTTCAAGGATGTGCTCACAAGTTTACAACGCTATAACAACTTCAAAATATAAGCTCTTTTTTCATAATATAAAGTCCATCAGAGCACTATCATCACTCAACTGGGTCAAGGTTGAGTTGATTTTATAGAATGCCGGTTAGACATGGTTTATGACCTCAGTAAGTGAGTAGAAGTCACAAATACTACATTATCAGTGATGCGGTGTAAAAGCCAATGGACTAGAAGCTGAGAGTCCCGATATGGGAACAGCCATTAATGGGCTGTATGTCCTTGGGTGGGTCTTCCTATCATAGGGCCCTTGCTGTCTCTACTACAAAATGAGGTCAAGGTGTCTCTAAGATCCTTATATGATCCCAGCGTTGTGATTCTAAATAAACATCAGGAATAAAAATATTCATTAGTAAAAAGTACATAACAAAGTTACTTCCGGTTATGACCGACTAGTTTGTAGCAGAATTCATTTGCAAAAAATAACTAGAAAAAATTGGATTAAAAAAATCCATCTGAAAGTACTGTGAGCAGTATCAAGGCATTCAAGACTTAAGTGACCAAGACTGTAGACAAGAGAAAACTCACTGAGGTGAGCCTGACATGCTCTGGAGAAATTTTCCAATTTGAAAAGGTCATGGGAAAAAGGTAGAGAGGTCAAGCACAAGGTGGCTACCATGAAGCCCAGAACCTGAGCAGAGCTTTTGGTAATCACATGGGACTACAGAAATAAAACCAAAGTTGAGGGCTACCAAGGAAGCTGGGATTTGACCAATACTACAGAAAAGTGAGCCATCTTAATCCTCAAGACAGTCACTATTTTAGACTAGCACACATCTACAGGAGGAGAAGACAAGCAGAGAGGAACTGCAGGAAATCACCTTACTGGCATTCCCATTGGTACTGGTAAGATAAAAATTAATGCTCAGAGCCTACCATGGTGGTGGTCCTGGTAAGTCCCCTCACATTTACAGTTGCGATTGTTGAAGGAGTAAAGCCTACACATGAAGTTCAATAAGAAATTGATGTGACTGAAACACAGCTCTGAAATAACTCATCCTTGACTGCATTAGGATGATCTCCTCCTCCCCTACATGCCTATCAGATATTAAAGAAAATTCTATCTGGAAGAAGACAGTATCATTGAGATCTCTTATATTTTCATACACAAAGGAAGCATTCAATAATAATAATTTAAAAAAAAAAACAAGATGAACTAGGCACAACAAAAAAAGACCAAGAGAAAAAGAGGAGCTAAAAGAAAAGGAAAAAAAAAGAAGAAAATAGAATCAAGCCCATGGTTTACTAGACATGAAATTTAAACTAATAGTGAAGAGGGCACCTGGGTGGCTTGGTCAGTTAAGCATCTGCCTGTGTGGGTCATGATCCCGGGGTTCTAGAATTGAGCCCCACATCGGGCCCCCTGCTCAGCAAGGAGCCTGCTTCTCCTCTCCCTTTGCCTGCCACTCTGCCTACTTACGCTCTCTCTCTCTATCAAATAAATAAATAAAATCTTAAAAAAACAACTAATTGTGATGAATATGTTCATGAGAAAGTGATAATGTGGAGAATTTCTTTTTATTTTTTTAAAGATTTTATTTATTTGACAGAGAGAGATCACAAGTAGGCACAGAGAGAGAGAGAGAGAGAGAGAAAGGAGGAAGCAGGCTCCCTGCCGAGCAGAGAGCCCGATGCGGGACTCAATCCCAGAACTCTGAGATCATGACCTAAGCCGAAGGCAGAGGCTTAACCCACTGAGCCACCCAGGCGCCCAATAATATGGAGAATTTCAATAGAGAATTAGAATCTATGAAACAATAATCAAACTGGTATTCTGGAAAAAAAAAATTACCTCAATTAAGAATGTGGTAGAGGAGTGACTGGGTGGTCCACTTGGTTAAGTGTCAGACTCCTGATTTTGGCTCAGGTCATGACCTCGGGGCCATGATTCTGGGCTCCACATCAAGCTCTATGCTCAGCGCAGAGTCTGCTTGGGATTCTCTCTCTCTCTCCCCCTCTGCCCTATCTAAATAAATAAATAAAGTCTTTAAAAAAAAAAAAAAGAATGTTGTAGATAGGCTTAATAGAAAGTTAGAAACAGCTCAAGAGAGAATATTTGTGATCTAGAATATAGGAGAGTAAAAATATCCAGACTGAAACACAGAGATAAAATGGATGGAAAATACAGTAGAAAGCAAAAGATACAAATGGAACACGGTGAAAAGGTATAACTTACATCTAAGTGGAATCCTAGAACAGGAGGCCAGAAGCAAAGTATAGAAACAATATCTGAGAGGTGATAGATGACAATGTTGGGATACTGATGAAAACATCAAGCCACGATCTAAGAAGTTCAGGGAATGTCACAGAGAAGAAATACAAAGCAAACCACAGCTAGGCAATATCACAGTAAAAGTGCTGAAAACCAAAGACAAAAGGAAAAAGCCAGAAAAGAGGGAAAAAGATACCTTCAAAGGATCAACAATAACACTGAAACAGAATTTTCAAAAGAAAACCAGAAATGGCCAAAGTGAATGAATAATTAGTATGTATATATATATATCTATATAATAGAAAACTACAAGGATGAGAATACAGGAACCACTGTTACAGCCATCAGCAATAATGAATCTAACAAACATAAGGCTAAGCCAAAGCAGCCAAGCACAAAAGAGGCTACTCTATATGAGTCCCATCTGTATAAAGTTCAAAAACAGGAAAAGAAACCTACAAGATTATAAATCAGAATGGTGGTTATCCTTGGAGGGTGGTTAAAACTGGAAGGAGACAAGAACGAACCTACTAGGTTGTTGGTAACATTCTAGTTCCTGATCGTAGGTTAATCAGGTATGTTCACTATGTGAAACATCATTTTAAAAAATGATTTGTGCATTTTTCAATGTATATGTTATATTCCAATAAAAGTTTACTTAAACACATACACACATAAATATATAACTGTAGTCCTCACACTGCAAATTCACCTCACAAATGGTCCATACACAATTTGTTTCCTCCTTTCTATTGTTTAACTTATCTTTCAAGCACCTATTCTTTGGGTTCAAAAGACTCTCAAGAATGAGATAATCTCAGAAATAGGAGATGAAGCTTTTACTTCATCTACAGATTATAAAGTGACTAAGGTGCTAAGGGCCAAGCTGGAAACTTGATCACATAAGATGTTTGTTTCTATATGAAAACAGTATATAAACAAATATAAGCAAAATGAAAAGAATCTAAGACAAGAGGGAAGTAATTATTTACTAAGAGCAACCCCCCCCCAAAAGAATATGGATTGAAGGAAAGATGCTAGTAAGAATGCATTAGGAGATGAGTAATTTGATAGTGATGGATCAAGAAAATAGATACAATATCTTGGATCTTACAGCAAGGGATCCATTTGTGACAGACTGAAATTTAGTAATCACTTGTAGAACATGAATTTTTTTTTAAGATTTTATTTATTTGACAGAAGGAGAGAGAGATCACCAGTAGGCAGAGAGGCAGGCAGAGAGAGGGGGAACCAGATTCCCCACCGAGCAGAGAGCCCGATGCGGGGCTCGATCCCAGGACCCTGAGACCATGACCTGAGCTGAAGGCAGAGGCATAATCCACTGAGCCACCCAGCCACCCTGAACATGAACTTTAAAACAGAATGGACTAGTTAAGCTCTATTATGTAAGTTTTATAAGAAGTTCTACATTTCTAAGGCAACTTTCAGAAAATCCATCAGTCTGTGTGTAAAAGCTTTAGCAAAGCCCTTTCCCACCTCACGCATATTTCACTTGGAACAAAGAGCGTGCCCTTAAAGTAAATTCCCACGTCCACCATGAGTTTTCATAAAACAAAAGTCAGCTCCTGGCTTGTGATAAAGACTGTTAACAAAGCCATCTTCTTGATTGGGCAGCTGTTGTTTCCTAGTCCTTAGAGGATCTCATATTCAGTGATGGTGGCTTTAAAACTGGACAATGTTAGGAACCAGAAACCCAGTGCAGGCTTTACAGGGTTTTGTTTTGTTTGTTTTGTTTCTTAGGCTTTACAGCTATTGAATATTCTTCCATTCCAGTAATTTAGTAAAGGAAACTATTATCAGACTACGCTGAGCCTTGGGAAAGACAGTCACTGACAGAAATATTCCTACTTGAACTTAACATTGTTCTTAGATGAAAATGCTCTCTTGTACCTCTTCTTGCTGAAAGAAGACACTCCAGTTGCTTTTTTGGAGACAGTAAAGGTATTCTACACTAGAGGAAAATAACAGGTTTTTAACCTCTCAAGTGGGAGAAGAGGAAGTTTCTTTTAAAAAATTGTTTTTCAAACTATGCTGTCAACCACTCTGCTCCATTATACTGAGATGATGAGAAGACTGAATCAGGAGATGTGGTATTAGGAGGGATCCGGTATGTTTGGGTTGGAAAGGCTGGCCAAGTGATTCTGATCCCCCCACTTGAAGCAGCAGTGCCCTACAACAAAGTAAGTGATAGACAGAAGGTGACAGGCCTTAGAGATGGTTTTATAGATGGCTGAGAGATCAACAAAATGGGGACTGTCACCACTATTTTTATAGGGATACTTCAACTGTATCAATATTCCAAACTTGGCTAGCCTAAAACACTGGGACCAAGTAATAGAGTAAAATTATATGTCAAAGGAAAAATAAACATCTCACTGGTTTGGATTCAGGAGACAGATGAATCTGAGTTAATTAAGATTTGATTAGATAAATAGAGGTATGATACTGTCAAGTATGGAAAGTAACTAGATCTGCTCTAACAGCTTTCATGGCCAAGGAGAATAATGCCAGAGACTCCCAGAGCAGCTAACACTTACCGACCAGCCACATGCTATGTGTGAAACACTGGGCTGAATGCTTTACTGCGTATTACCCCGATTTTATGGATTAGCAGACTGAGGCTGAAATTTTAAGTAACTTACTCAAAGTCCCACAACTAGATAAGTGTCAGAGTGAGGACTCAGCCAAAGTCTATGTGATGTTAATCATATTCTGCTTATGAATTCTGATCAGCATAATTAATTCCTTATATGCCTAATATTTCTGGAGAATTTGGGAATGCTTATTTTCTTAAGAATTTTATTCATCCTGGGTGCCTCAGTGGGTTAAGTCTCTGCCTTCAGCTCAGGTCATGGCCTCAGGGTCCTGGAATCGAGCCCCGCATCGGGCTCTCTGCTTTGCGGTGAGCCTGTTTCCCCCTCTCTCTCTGCCTGCCTCTCTGCCTACTTGTGACCTCTCTCTCTGTCAAATAAATAAATAAAATCTTAAAAAAAAAAAAAAAGTAGCTCACTCTTTTAAAAAAGAAAAAGAATTTTATTTATCCTGTAATCATTTTAGCCTCTTGGTTTGCCTGGTCAAACCTCCTATAAGATAGTTAAAAGGTAAACATTTAAGTTTAACCAATTATCATAAATTCTAAATAGAATCAGTTTAATTAACTAATTCATTAGTGAAGTATTATCAGAGGCTAAAATGATAAAAAAAAATTTTAGAAAATTCTTAGCACTCTTAACCTCTATCTTCCAGGAAAGGCCCAAAGACATGCTTAATTAATATACCTCTAGAAACCAAAGGACACCTGGTTAGTGAGTCTGCCGAAGAATGTGGATTAAGAAAGAAAAGCAATAAACAATTCAATAGTGATTTCTTTGGGATGTGATTTCTCTGTAGAAAAGAAGAACTTTGAGATTCGTACGTGTTTTATGGTAATTAGAGGAAAGTGCTTTTATTCAGGAGAATAAAAGATTCTGATTACTGCTTTGAAAACAGACTTTTTGATAGTGAACTAAAATTGAAAATAAGAAAGGATTCCTAATTTGGATCATTTGTAGCAGTGGATGGGAAGGGCATTGTTCTTATAATCTATTCTCATCAGATTTTAATTGTTCTAACCCACAATGACATAAAATTAAACAAACCTCAGTGATGTCCTTACAAAATTAAAATGGACTGTAGGAAATTACGGTTTTTGTTTTTGTTTTTGTTTTGGAAATTATCTTTTTAAAAACTGGACACACAGGATGGATTTCATTTCAGCAAGGATTAATGATGTGTACCAAAAAATTCTATTCCAAGTAGCTAGTAGAATGTGTTTCCATATTGTTTTCCAAAACCATGATTCTAGTCCTTATTGTGTGGCCTAAAGAAAAATCACCCAAGCCTTGGTTTTCTCATCTAGATAGTAGGAAAAATACCATGAATTTGCTTTAGTTTTTCCAGGTTTCCAGGGTCCCCAGAAAAAGAGAAGTCCAAGGTTAAAAATGGAGGGAGTGCAAGTTAATCCAGTGGCTGTTCTGTTGAGCATCATGCCACCTATCATACCAGAATGACAGGGTCTTCCCATTACAGACTGTCATTAGTGACTTCAGGAACAATAGCCCTCAAATTCCCCTTAGTCCTGAGATAATGCTGCCACCACCAATATGTCAGATTCTATCTATTCCTGAGTTCTTTAACACTGACCCTTTGTGCTCAAATTTCTTCTCTCTAGGTTCAGTTCACAGTCCTAATGATGGTACTATATGCATTATCAAGCAAGAGG
Source organism: Enhydra lutris kenyoni (assembly GCF_002288905.1). NCBI lineage: Eukaryota > Metazoa > Chordata > Mammalia > Carnivora > Mustelidae > Enhydra > Enhydra lutris. Next base: position 4,609,742 of record NW_019154157.1, on the reverse strand, counting down.
CTTTGGTATATAGCCCAGGGAGCCTGTCTCTCTGGGCAATTACTGAAGTATACCAAACTATACAAAAATCCATTCCTTGCTCTAGGTTGTATGAGAATAACATGAAAAAAGATATAAAAAATAAGAATTTTTTGGTAAATAGTAAACATTAATCACACACACACAATTCATCATCACTGGTCACCATTTGAGATGACTAGGACACAGGTAACATTCTCCAGATTGTATCATTATAGAGAAAATATTGACTACTTTAAGATCTTTACAAGTGCCACATTTAATCACAAAAGAAAAACTATTCTTAAATATAACAATATGAAGCAACTCACTGTTGATCTTGGATTAGTCAATTTCTATAGGCCCCTTATTCCTTAGGATAAAAGGAAAGGATTAGCTCTGATGACTTCTAATAAACTGCCTAAGGTACTTTCTCCATGATACCTATGCCTTACTTCCTACCCCTTCCTACCACCTTTCCATAAGGAAGAGGTGACTCTGCACAGCCAATGCTGTAAGAAAAGGCCTCTGGCCATGCAGGCAAGGTAAGCGCTCATGCCTTCACTAAAGCAGAGATCAGACGGCCACCTGCTCCCTCCTTCAACTCGCACCACCCAAAATACTTTGCAAGGCTACTGTGCAAGTCACGGATTTCTGACATTGAGTTAAACCTGGTCGCTCCCACATAGGAATATTTTGCTGCAATGCTGTTCCAGGATATGTTGGGCATAGAGACAGGAAGGAGAAGGGAGTTGTGGTGAGGTTTTTCTTTTCTTAGCATTGGGGCCAGAGATAGCGGCATCCAGTGAAATGCATTCCACATGGGTCAGCTCCCACCAACAGACTGATCACTAGAATTACTGCTTATCCTTCTTTCACCACCAAATCCTTTATTCTTTAAATTTTATAATATCTTTTTTTTTTAAAGATTTTATTTATTTATTTGACAGAGAGAGATCACAAGTAGACGGAGAGGCAGGCAGAGAGAGAGAGAGAGAGAGAGAGAGAGAGGGAAGCAGGCTCCCTGCTGAGCAGAAAGCCCGATGCGGGACTCGATCCCAGGACCCTGAGATCATGACCTGAGCCGAAGGCAGCGGCTCAACCCACTGAGACACCCAGGCGCCCTAAATTTTCTAATATCTTATAGTGAAAAACTACAAAGACACAAGAAAGTTTTAAGAATTATATGGTGAATATATAAATAAATAAATCATATATATCTAATATCTATATATATCAGAATATAAAGATTCTGCAATTACTAGCAATTTATTAAATGTGCTTCCCCTAGAAAGTTCATTTGTATCTCTTCTCAGTCAATCCTGGTCCCCACTTTGGCTCCCAAAGGCAACCACTGATCCGTTTTCCCCACAAATTAGTTTTGCTTTTTCCAGAGCTTGTTGCTAATGCAATCATAAAATACATTCTCTTCTGTTTTTAACTTCTTTTATACAATCTCATGTTTCTAAGATTCACTCATGTCACTGCATGTATTTTACAATGATATAGTGGGTTATATCCATGCTTCTGCTGAGAAACACTTGGGCTATTCTCAGATTTTGCTATTATGAACATTCTTGTACAAGTCCTTTTGCGGACTCATGTTTTTAATTCTCTGGGGTAAATACCTAGGGGTGAACTTGCTGGACCAAAGGGTCAGTGTCTATTTTTTTAAGTTTTTATTTATTTGTCAGAGAGAGAGACAGAGAGCACAAGCAGGGGGAAAGGAAGGCAGAGGGAGAAGCAGGCTCCCCCCTGAGCAAGGAGCCAGATCATGACCTGAGCCAAAGGCAGACACTTAACTGACTGAGTCACCCAGGTGTTCCGTATGCTTACATTTTAAAGAAACTTGTAAGACCTTTTCCTAAAGTGGTTTTACCATTCACATTTCCAACATAGGAAAAGCAAATGTGTGACAACCATCTATGTCTTATATCCTACAACTTGATGTTATAATTGTTGCTTTCAACAGCCATATGCATGTTTCTTAATTATGAGGAAAAAAGTAAAAGCAGTATTTTATATTTACCAGAATATTTATTATTTATGGTGCTATTCCTCTTTTCCTAAAGGTCTGAGTTTCCATTTGATACCATTTCCCATCAGCCTGAAAATCCTCTCTCAACCTTTCTTACAGTGCTCTGTTGATATTTTTCTTGGTTTTCACTTCTCTTTAAATATCTTTATTTTGCTTTCATTCTTAAAAATTATTTTTTCTCATTCTTGAATTCTGGGCTGACAGGGTTTTATGTTTTCCTTTCAGCATTTTGAAAATTTTGTTCTGTCTTTGGGACTCAATTATTTCTCATAAGAAATCAGCCGTCATTAGTATAGTTGGTCCCTCTTTGTGTAACAGGTCATTTTTCCCTGGTTACTTTCAAATTTTTTTCTTTATAATTGGCTCACAGTCATTTCCCTATCAATTGCATAGGTGTAGTTCCTTTATATTTATTCTGCTTGAGGTTAGCTGAATTTTTAGAATCTCCAAATTTATTTTTACTAAATTTAGGGAAATTTTAGCCACTTTCTCTACCAGTGTTTCCCCCCATTATTCTCTTTATCTTTCTGCAACATGCATACATGTGTGTGTGCGTGTGTGTGTGTGTGTGTAAGACACTTTGACATTATCCAAGAAGACACTGAGGTTCTGTTAATTTATTTCAATCTGTTTTCTCTGATTTGCAGATTAGATAATTTCCACTGACCTATCTTCAAGCTGATATCTCCTTCTCTGTCATCTCCAATATTCAATTAAACCCATTTAGTGAGGGTGCCTGGGTGGCTCAATCAGCTAAGTGTCCAATTCTTGATTTCAGCTTGGGTCATGATCTCTGGGTTGTGGGATCAAGCCCTGAGTTGCAGGCTGCACACTAAGCGGGGAGCCTGCTTAGGATTATCTCTCTGCCCTTCTACCTCTGCCCTACCCCCCCACCAAAAAAAGAAAAACTTGGGGCACCTGGGTGGCTCAGTCATTAAGTGTGTGCCTTCAGCTCAGGTCATGTTCCCAGGGTTCTGGGATCGAGACCCACGTTGGGCTCCAGCTCGGTGGGAAGCCTGCTTTTCCCTCTCCCACGCCCCTTGCTTGTGTTCCCTCTCTCGCTGTGTCTCTGTCAAATAATAAATAATTTAAAATCTTTAATAATAACAAACAAATTTTAAAAAGCAAAACAACAACAACCCATCGTGAATGTTTTCATTTCAGATATTGGGCTCTCAGTGCTAAAATTTTCATTTTGCTTTCTTTACTTTCTTATAGTTCTATTCCCTTTGAGATTTTCTATGCATTCATTATGAGCATATTTTACTTTCCAGATTTGAACATAGTTATAATAACTGTTAAAAAACCCTTTGCCTATTAATTCCAACCTTTGGGTCATCTCAGGGTTGGTCTCATTGAATGCATTTTTTCTCTTCAGTATAAATCATTTTCCAGTTTCTTCATATGTCCAATAATTTTAGAATATATCCTGAACATTGCAAATGCTACACTGTAGACACTCAGGACTTTGTTATATTACCCTACAGAGTATCAGCTTTTTTGTTTTTGCAAGCAGTTAACCCTAACAAACTCAAACACCAGACTGTCCTAAAGTGAGCAGCAGCTGAAATCGCTTCAGTTCCTTCAGCCTTAGCCGACTTGCTTGGAATCTGCCCTCATATGCTTACTGCAGAGATTACCCAGAGATTTGGTGAGAATTTAAACACAGAATCTGGGGCTTCTCTATGTAGATATCTATTTCCAGAATTTCCTCCTTTCTTTCCGGTTACTGTCATGTGGCCAAATAGGTCCTCCAATTCCACAATCAATAAGTTTACAGGTTTCTATATACATTTTGGTACGGTTGTCGGGTATGGCACTGGCACTCTGGCAATAAAGACATTAAAACCAGGAAGTTATTGGTTATAATAGTTAAATTATGGAAGTAGCCCAAGTGTCCACCTATAAAGAGATAAAGATGTGATACATATATACAATGGAATAATATTCATCCACAAAAAAGAATGAAATCTTGCCATTTGCGGCAACATGGATGGATCTAGAGAGTATAATGCTAAGTGAAATAAGCCAGAGAAAGACAAATACCATTTGAGTTCACTCATATGTGGAATTTAGGAAACAAATGAACAAAGGAAACGGAGAGAGAGAGACAACCAAAAACAGATTCTTAACTATAGAGAGCAAACTGATGGTTACCAGAGGGGAGGAGGGGAAGGGAAATGCATTAAATAGGTGAAGGGGATTAAAAGTGCACTTTATTTTGATGAGCACTGAATAATATATGGAATTGTTGAATCACTATATTATAGACTTGAAACTAATACAACACTACGCTGGAATTAAAATGAAATTTTTAAATAAATCAGAAATTCATCTAGTTTTATTCCCCTCTTCCAGGTTTTAATGCTCCTTCAATTTCTGCTAGCTTTTGGTCACTCTCCAGTACCTCCATGTAATTGTTTGTTTTATATTTTTCCCAAAGTTCATAGTTGTTATATGTGGCTGAGCTACTCTGCTATTGTCAGAAGCAGAATCTTCCCTCCTTCCCTGTTTATCAAAAGAAAATACAGTTGATTCTAGTATAAATAGCAGGTACTATGGAAAAATAAAGGTGGTCTGTGATTCACACTGATGCACTTTTTGCCTTCTGATTAAAGTTCAGAGTTACTTAAAACTCTAGTCACACTATTCAATAAAACTTTAGATAATAGAAATTTTTTTTCTATGATATCTGATATGGTAGCCACTAAACACATAGACTATTGAGCACTTAAAATGTGGTTTTTTGTGACTGGGGAATTGAATTGTTTACCTTAATTCTAATTCATTTAATTTAATGTAACTACTTGTGGCTACTACACTGGACAGTAAAATATCATCTGATTTGGTCTTTCTGTTTACAGATGGTGAGCCAGCAACAAGAGGACTTCCCATAATATATGGCCACTAGTAGCAAAACCAGGATTCAAATTTAGATCTCCTCATTCTGAGTCTGAGGTTTCTTCTACTCTGTGGAAGAGACTGCCAAACACCCTAGCTGGAAGAAGACACCCAAAATATAATGGAAGAAGTAATGATAGAGTAGAACTTGAAAAAATTATTTGGAGAATGGAACAGCCAAGGGCAGAATGATTTGCAAACATATCAGACATTACACATACATACACATATACTCACTGGGTGTGCAATTTCTTTTGAGGCAATAACTATTTTATCAGTATAAGAAAAAGAGCTTTTTTATAACTCATTACAGGCTCAAAAGCTCTGGCTCAGCTAATTTATAATACAAAGTACAAAGAGCACAATCAAGAAATTGATGTCCTATGGCCATTCTTCAGAAGTGTCTACTTTGCAACTCTTCAGTGATTTGAAGAGTTACAGCTTAAGAATCTTATTTGTTTCTTAAAAGCCTGTAAGATACACACCACTGAAAACATTGCCAAGCATTCCCCTCCTGAACTTAATACTCCCTATGAGGATATGGTTCTCTGCTAAAATGGAATGCTTTTTACCTTTTAACCTTCTCCCCTGTACTACTGGTAGTATTATAATTATTTCACTACATTCTTTGTCTCTGTCCCTGTGTGTGTGTGTCACCCCCCCCTCCACAAATTTTTGTGTGGACTTCATACTAATACACTAATACACGCAGTGCAAAAAATGCTGCAAAAAGGTCCAAGAAAAATAGAATTGTTTTCAGAGAAAGTGCTGTGGTTGGGGTGATGTCATCAAAAACTGTCTAATTAATTTCCTGTAGCTACATCCTAAAGGAAATCTAGAAGGATCAATTTTCTCAAAAAGTCAAGTAGTCCTTGGGGAGGGGTGGGAAATAACAGTTCTTGCGAACCCAGAGGTTCTTAAGTTGATAATGATTATAATTTACCTTTAATCTTCAAAATTACAAAGAATGAAATTTCATTTAAAAAATGTTTTATATGGGGGCGACTGGATGGCTCAGTGGGTTAAGCCTCTGCCTTCGGCTCGGGTCATGATCTCAGGGTCTTGGGGTCTCTCTCAGCAGGGAGCCTGCTTCTCTCTCTCTCTCTCTCTCTCTCTCTGCCTACCTCTTTGCCTACTTGTAATCTCTCTCTGTGTGTCAAATAAATAAATAAAGTCTTTTAAAAAATGTTTTATATGGTGGGTATAATCAGAATATAAGAAGTATCCTTTTGAATGTAAACTATAGATTTTAGTTATTGACACAAAGTAGCTGCAGAAAAGTAAACTTAGTTGGTATTTACAACTGAGCTTCCATAAGTCTTCCTCTCCAGCTCTGAACAAAATGAAGACCACCATTCATAAGAACCAAGGAGATATGAGCACTCTACCTACTATATAAGCCCCAGTGTTTTTCCTCCAGGTTAATAAGCATTTACTGACATGGGACTGGAACACTGCAGATGGTCTGCCAGAATATTTGAGTTCCTTGAGGGCAAGAACAATGGCATATCCATCTTTATACACAAAGGCATTATAGCATCTGGGACACAGTAAGCATTGAGCAGTAAACATGTGTTGAATGAGGGAATGAATGCGATTATCAATATAAATAAGCTATTCTCCTTTCCCTCCAGAAGCTGCCAATTATACAACAGGGAGAAGACCGCCATTACAAACAAATGGTAAGTACTATAACTGAGGTATCACTAGGGGCTAACTTTTGCTAATCAATTAAAAAAAAAAGATTAATATCAAGGGCTTATGGGTTTAGAACAACCTTTTTGGTGTGCAATTTGAGAAAATCTTTTCATTTAAAGTGTGTATAATAGTTGTGTACCCAGCAATTCCACTTGCTAGACACTACTTCTTATGTGTACAAAGTGACTTGTACAAGGTCTTTTTTATGGCAACCATGTTTGCAAAAGGGGAAAAAAAAATCTCCTTAAACATTCCATCAGCAGATGAATGGTACAACCATAACACCATCACTAAACAGAAGTTCAAGAAAATGTGGTTGGGGCGCCTGGGTGGCTCAGTGGGTTAAAGCCTCTGCTTTCAGCTCAGGTCATGATTCCAGGGTCCTGGGATCGAGCACCGCATCGGGCTCTCTGCTCAGCAGGGAGCCTGCTTCCTCCTCTCTCTCTGCCTGCCTCTCTGCCTACTTGTGATCTCTGTCTGTCAAATAAATAAATAAATAAAATCTTTAAAAAAAAAAAAAAAGAAAAAAGAAAATGTGGTTGATCTGCATGTGCTAACATGAAAAGGAGTTTAAGACCACTGAGTGAAAAAACCATTTGGAAAACAATATCATATTCCTACATATGAAAAACAAAACCATAAGAGAAAATGGGCTAGAGCCATGTTGCCTAATAGAAATAATTTAAGCTTTCTAGTAACCACATAAAAATATAAAACAAGAAAAGTGGAATTAACAATATTTTATTTAATCCAATGTACCCAAAATATTATTGTGTTTTAGTCAATATAAACACTTAGTAAAGAGATATTTTAGGTTCTTTTTTTTTTTCATTCTAAGTCCTCAAAGTTCAGTGTGTATTTTACATTTATATAATGTATTATATAAATACATTTATATAATGTATTATATAAATACATTTATATAATGTATTATATAAATACATTTATATAAATGTATTATACATTTATATAATGTCTTAATTCAAACAATTCACATTTCAAATGTGAAATGCTCAACAGCCACACACAGTAGTGTCTACCACAAAGGACAATGTAGGTCTAGAAGAGAAATACTTCAAACTGGTAACAGGAGTTACTTCTGGAAAGGGTAATGTTTTAATCTTTTATATCAACAACTAACTCACATATTAATTATATAATGGTAAAAATAAAAGAATGAAAAACAAAGTAGTATGGGAATATGAATGGCTGAGGAAATAAACCTGTTCCTAGAGTTGCTCAATATCTGGGCTGAGGAAGAGAAGCAGGAAAAAATAAAACTTTAAAATGCCACTTACAATAGAGAACAAACTGGTGGTTACTAGAGGGAAGATGGGTGAGGTGTTGGGAGAAACTGGTGAAGGGGATTAAGAGTACATTTACCATGATGAGCACTGAGTAATGTATAGAATTGCTGATTCGCCATATTGTACACTTGAAACTACTATAATAGTGTATGTTAATTTAACTAGAATTTTAAAAAAATAAAATACTACTGAATTAAAAGAGAAAATAATAAAATACTCTTTACAACAGCATGCAAATATGCACACGCACACACCTAAAACCTAAAGATTAAACTATAGAAAGATATACAATAGTTCTACACTGAAAACTATTAAACATTGGGTGCCTGGGTGGCTCAGTGGGTTAAGCCTCCTCCTTCAGCTCAGGTCATGGTCTCAGGATCCTGGGATCGAGCCCTGCACCAGGCTCTCTGCTCAGCAGGGAGCCTGCTTCCCCCTCTCTCTCTGCCTGCTGCTCTGGCTACTTGTGATCTCTCTCTCTCTGTTGAAAGAAATAAAATTAAAAATCTTAAAAAAAAACTATGAAATATTGTAGAAATAGATTTTATAAGGCCTAAATAAATGGAGAAATATACCAAGTTCAAAGACTGTAAGATTCAAAAATAAATAAATAAATATATATCTATATATATACATATAGATATAGATATAGATATATAGATTCAATGCTATACCAACAGGGAAAGATGGGGAAACCAAGAGCTAACTGTAAAATACATACATTTACTTATATGTACATAAATGTAAAGAACCTGGAATAGCCAAAGCAATCTCGAAGAAAAACAAAGCTACTAGAATTACATGATCAGAATTCCAGACTCATTAAAAAGCTGCCGTAATTAAGCAATATGCTATTGGCATCAAGATAGACAAAGAGATCAACAGCACAGAAAAGAGAGTCCTTTATATACCTCATACCTGACTTATGACAAAAGCAGCACACACAGTGCAGTCTTGTGGAATATTCAGTACTGGGTCAACTGATACTCATATGAGAGAAAAAGCTGAACTTTGATCCCTACCACAAACCAAACACAAATGTAAATTCCAAGTGGCAGGGGACCGAATCACAAAAGGTAAAACAATAAAGCCTCATAGAAGACTATTTTCATGACACTGGGATACACAAACATTTTCTTAAACAGAACACAAAAGGCACCAAGCATTTTTTTTTTTAAAGCAGGGTCAAAGGGGATTGATAAATCGGGCTTCACCAACATTTGTATGATAATGGGTAAAAAAGATGAAAATTGAAAAAGAGAGCTTTAGTGATGCAGAGACGATTTAATGAAACCTGAATACTAAAACCTTGCTGAGGGGTCAAAGATTGGGTCTTCTATGCAGAGGGTCTAGAATGAGTAAAGATACGGAGGGTAAAATATAAGGCATGTTTAACAAAGTATGGCAAGTAGGCTTGTATGAACAGATGATAAGGTGTATGCCATACAGAGTAGTTGAAGTAATGGGAAAAGATTATGAAGGGGTTTGGACTTTATTCTGAAGGCAAGAAAAAGCTATCAAAGGCTTTTAAGCAGGAAAATTGCACGATCAGAACTGAATTTTCGAGGGATAACTCAAAGATCTCACTAGGTGATGGATCAAATCAAGAAGAAATTAGAATCAGGGCAGAGTTAAAACATTTCACAAATCACAGTGTTTACATTCTCCAGTGTGACAAGAAGTATGCAAAGTTACCCAATGGATAAACAATACTTTTTCCAAGCATGTTCAGTTTACTTGACTATCTGGGGGAAAACAATTTTACACTGAATTAAGCTCTGATATTACATAGGCATATGCAACTGTATATGAATCATTTAAATGATGGTGACAACAGTAATGCCAATAATAACAGTAGCACCATGGTTGAATTCTTATTGTGTCTCAGGCACTGTGCTAAGGATACACTGTATATGAACTCATTTAATCCTTACAACAATAAGCAAAGTAGTTACTATTACAATCCCTTACAGAATTATCTACTCAGATATTTATGTTTCCATATTCTTTTTACTTTTTATTTACCTGCTATTAAGGCTTCACAATCCCTTATACAATGCTGATGATATAACTTGGTGCAACTACTATGGAAAGCTGGTAAACATCTAATAAATCTAAACATATACATGACCCAATGATTAACAGATACAAGTGCTGATGTTTCCCAAAAGATATATACAAGAATGTTTATTAGCAGCTTTTTCATTAACAGCCAAAAACTGGAAACAACTCTCCTATCCATCACACTTAGAAGAGTTTAGGTAATTTTCAGGATCACACATGGTAATGAGTGGCAGGGCCAAAGTTCAAGTTTGTCTCCTACCTAAGTTCACACTCTCAACTACACTGCACTATACTTGAAAGAAAGAAATTACCTACTTATGGCAGCAACTCCAGGCTATACTCATATGTCCAAGTAATAAACACACTCTCCTCTTCACTTGGTGGAGAGTACATGTTAGTGTGGGATGTTCTGCAAGGGTCCAGGCAAAAGATGGCACAGAGGAAGGCACAGGCCAGCAAAGAGATTGCCAGAAAAAAGAGAACCCAGTAACAAGCCAAACATGAGATTTAGGTGGCTTGGACAACAGGACAAACAGCAAATGCAGACATAGGCATAGACTGAGGGCTAAGTCAGGCATACGGAATTGAAGGTGGGTGTAGAGGAGGCAACTGGATAAAGAAATATGATGCTCAGGAGAGAAATAAGACTGATGAAAAAACTTCAGAGTCATCAGCATATTTGCATATCAGATTCCCTGAATAGAGAACAACATTGCTAATACAACATAATTTATGCACTCTTCTGACAATTAATATTGGCTCATAGGAAGGTCTCTGTGGGCACCTGAAATTAATTTTCAAACCATTAAAGCAGATAGAAGGTTAGTTAGAATGAAAAATTCCTGTGGAGAAGGTATCACCTCCCCTATTAAGTATCTGATGGTGACTGTATACCAGAAAAACCTATTGTTCTTTAAGGTAAGTGGACAAAGCGGTTCCAGGCTGCTATGTCACTATTTGGGAAAATATTAAAATGTACTATAGCCAAAGATGTGAAATGTAGAATGAGGTAGCTTGTTATTCTTATAGTCACAGCATTCACAGTGGTTAGTTTTTGTTTCTAAAGGCAGTTTCCTATTATTTTGTCTCAATATCAAAATAATGTAAAAGGGAAACCAAGGTACAGTTTGAGGTCACAGATATAATATGAGAATGGGGTAGTCATAAAAAGTACATTCTCTGAACTTTTTGTACTCAAGAGGAAGAGTGATATTTTTGGGGGTAGTTTTCAAAGTTCTAACGGTGTAATAATTAAGAGGTAAAAAAATAGGGATATAACATATGGGTACAAATGCACAACACTATCATTATTTGCAAAAAATTCCCATTACAAGAAAATTAATTAAGAATCAACAAAAAATTATGAGCTATAAGAGAATTTTCATATGGTCAAAACATGCAAAACATGTAAAACAAACACCCTTCCTATATGCAATCAATACTCTCCCTCAAAATTTTAGACCCTAAAAGGCATAAAAAGTGAAATGCAAGCACAGATCAGGCTCCTGAATAGAAGACTGACTACTGAAAAGACATCAATTTATCCATAATTATATGTAAATTCCAAAAAAAAAAACCAATGGAAGAGTTTCCAAAATTTGACAAAATGATTTTAAAATGTATTTGGGGGTAGTGAGGGGAGAAAGGATATTGTAGACATTTTTTTAAAAGAATAATGTTATGAAACTTGTAGCAGATATAAAATGCATAGTGAAGCAACAATAAGCAAAAATTTGTTTTTGGGGGCGCCTGGGTGGCTCAGTGAGTTAAAGCCTCTGCCTTCGGCTCAGGTCATGATCCCAGGGTCCTGGGATCGAGCCCCACATCGGGCTCTCTGCTCCGCAGGGAGCCTGCTTCCTCCTCTCTCTCTCTCTGCCTACTTGTGATCTCTGTCTGTCAAATAAATAAATAAAATCTTTTTAGTCCAACAGCTCACTGGGCTGATAATAGAGTTAGGCCCAGGATCAAATCAACACAAAATAACCAACATAAAAAAAAAAAAAAAACCCATAAAACATAAAATAACCAACATCACAATAGAAAAAGATAGGATGAGTATTAAAGCTCTTTATAAAAGACATTTTTAAAATAGTCAGCCCTAGGGTGCCTGGGTAGCTCAGTTGGTTAAGTACCCACCTCTTGATTTCGGCTCAGGATCATGAGATCAAGCCCTGCAGGGGGCTTCTCACTCAGTGTGGGGTCTGCTTGAGATTCTCTCTCTCCCTCTTCCTCTGCCCCTTCCCCACCTCTCTCTCTAACAAATAAATCTTAGGAAAAAAAAAAAGCCTCAATAGCAGTCAAATGCAGTGTGAAACAGTAAGATATCACTTTTTTTAACTTATCAATTTGATTTTTTAATTTATTTACTATTTAGTAATGCCTTGTGTTGGCCAGTTCAGGGAAATGGAACTTCTGATACATTGCTGGTAGGACTAAAAACAGATACAGCCTTCCTGAGTGCTCTTTAGCAGTAAGTATCAGAAGCCTTAATATGTTTTTCCCAAGAAGCCCACTTTTAATAATTTAGCTAAAGGAAATGATGGGAGATATGTTCAAAGCTGTATTTACAAAGATGTTTTTCTAGATTTCATATTACCAAAGTTTCTGAAACAAACTAAATGTATTACAGTAAAGGTATAGATGAAATGATTTGTGATCAAATCATAAGACTTTCAGGAGAACATTTAATGAAATACAGAAATATATAAAAATTAAGTGAAAAAATATTAATGAAAAAACAAGGTATAAAAGTTATCACAGGAGGATTTCAATTTTTGTTTGGATAGGTCTGAATAATCATTATATATATATATGAAAATCTAAGGCTTATGGTTGGTTATTTTCATGAGTTTTTTATATAATTGGATAAAACTAATAAATATTACCTTTTAAAAAAGCTAAGCTTATGAGCATAACGAATAGATCGACAGAAAATAGTATCTGATCTTTGCTAATGGTATGAACTATCTCATCCCTCATGAGTGATATAAGGATCACCTGACTGATATGTTAACCAGATCTGAGAAGCCTGCCTGCCAATTTCCACATCACACTCAGGAGCCAACTTGAGTTCCACCTGTTTCACAAAGCTCCCACAAGTCTATACCAGTCTCTCTCTCTTCTGGTATTCGAGCATCCTGGCAGTGATTAATTATTTATTTATTGCTCAAGCATTGTTTTGATATTTTTGTTATTTTTTTTCAAAGATTTTATTTATTTATTTGACAGACAAAGATCACAAGTAGGCAGAGAGGCAGGCAGAGAGAGAGGAGGAAGCAGGCTCCCTGCTGAGCAGAGAACCTGATGCGGGGCTCGATCCCAGGACCCTGGGATCATGACCTGAGCCGAAGGCAGAGGCTTCAACCCAGTTCTGTCTCAAAGATAACATAAGCCCCTCATGGGGAGTAAACCCACCCCTACTGCCTAGACCCAGAACCCTCAGCACAGTGCTGTGTACGTGTTAGGTACATTGCAAGCAGATATCACACTTAACTGAATCATATCACAGAAGACTGGCCAACCAAAACTTTGAAACTGAATGAAATATATATTATTGCAATAGTACTCCTTAGGCATTTTTATGTTCCTTTAAGTTCTGGACCAATATTAACTCTAGTCTTAACAGCTACTGGCTGTTTCAGGGATGTGGGGATAAAGATTTCCAGCTAAATACAGAAAGACAAGTAGCAGCACTCAAATACAACATTAAAAATTAAGAAAAAAAGGTAAGAAGATAACATTACATTCTCAAGAAAATGAATAGTACCCTATGATTCCAGAAGCAAATATAACAGAAGAGACACAGTGAGAGTCAAGAGAAATTCTATAGGTTAGTCTAGAAATCAGATAAATATGCCAACACAGAGGAGGAGCATGGGCTAGACAGAACTTCCCAAAAGAAGGCTTCTGTGGTGGCCAACCTATGGCTAACCAATAACCAGAATGGGCAACAGGGAAAGTGGAAGAGCCAGAAGAGAATTGTAAAAATTATACGAGTTTTGATAATGAGAAAATTTGAAGAGAAAATTAATGGAAAAAAAAAGAAAATTAATGGGATTTTTCAACTTGGAAAAGGAGAGGCCATAGGCCATTAATTGCAGTAGCTGAACATTCTCTATCTAGTCCCAGAGGGGTAAAATCAGTCTTACTTATACATAAGGAAGGTTTCCCAATAGGCAGGCTTGTGAACTACTGTAGTAGTGGTTAACCAGAGGCCAAAAGAGGGGGAAACAGGGTGTCTGTGGCCAAGTGGAAATTCCAAGAAGGGAATATTTGGGGAGGGAATTGGTTCCAATACAATCTCAAGGTCCCCTCCATCCTTATAACCAGTGATTTCTTAATAACGTATTGTACAGCAAAGGTTTATAAAACCCAGAAAATACAGGCTAAAGAAAATTACAATATTAAGAATAGGGAAGGCAGAAAATTTTCACTTCTCCTTTTTTTTTTTCACTTCTCCTTTTTAATACCTATGATAATCTTATATCCTAATTACAAGTCTTTCTACCCCATCCAGTAACTGGGCTAATACATATGCATCCCAAAGGTCAGGAAAATAGAGTATAAATGCAGCTTTTGAAATACTTAGAGCCATCCCAGCCTTCACTAAATGGCCCTGTCTAGACAACTAAGCTGTTTTAGTTCTTAAACCTGGCTCTCACTTAATGCCATCAGCTTTTCTGTGTCTAGAAGTCTGATCCCTCTTTTCAATCTCTTAACATCAAGAAGTCAGATCATCTGGCTTATAAGAATTGTTTGTAAACTAAGAGTAAATAGGCAAAGAGAAAAGTAGTTAGGTAACTCTCTTGAGAATAGAATCACCTAAAGTCAATCTCTTGCGAATGACACATTTTAGCAGCTTTCAAAGGCTTTTTTTCTGATACCCACAGAAGAGAGAGACTTTATGGAAGTCTCTCACCTTCCCAAGAGGAGAGTACAGCACACCATTAAAACAAAGGCTTTTTTCTTTCCCAGTCCCCTCCTAGTGGACGACCATGTTCTAGAGACTCAAAGATGCTAGGTCATTTAAACAATAAAAATAATCTCTATAATATTCCACAGTGAAATGCTAAGATGTAACTAAATATATTTCCCAATACATAGATTAATTCATAAATTTGTTGTTGCCTCTATTACCTGTCTCTTCCTTATTAATAAATTGTATTAGAAGCTACCATTTATGGAATTCCAAGCACCATTCTAGGTACTTTACATATACATTATTTATAATCCTATCACAATTGTGTAAGGAATAAATACAATCATTATTTTCTAAGAAAGAAAACAGAGGCAAAGAGGAGATAAGTAATAATTTTCCCTAAGATTCCAGAGCCAGAAAGTACTAGAGCAGGGATTCCAGTCTGGGTCTATTTTATTCCAAACTCCACCCTCTCTCCACTTTGCAAGCACTTTCTCATGCTGTATCTACTGGATATCAGCTCTCTGAGAATATTACATTCCATTTCTCTAATAAAGATAGGATAATATTCTTCATCATTGTAATTCAGGTCTCTCAATCACACTTAATATGCTTCTACCACCTGAGTTTAAAATCCGCCAAAGAAGGAACATGAAGAGTTTGCAGTACTAATACTCCAGCTCAAATAAAGCAAATGGGTGCTTCTTTAATTTAATGGATATATCATGAAGATACCATTTTTTGTTAATTTTCATGGGCTTCCTCCTTTCATATTTGAATAGAATAAGAGTCATGCATCCGAATAATGCAAGATGTTAAGATCCTGAGGTCAGGGATCAAAGTCTTATTCAATTCTATAGGCCCAAGGTCCATATGTGGTAGACATTCTACACCTGATTGTCATTAAAGATAGAGGCAATGATTATCAACCTCTAAAAGTAACATTTTACGATACGTAAAACATTCTGAACAGCAAAAAAGACTCCATGTTTCAAAAAATGTGTTTTTGGTCTGCAGGTGAACTTCCTACCTCTCGATCCTTGAGTTTCATAGCAAGCACCAACTGATGTCTGTGGTTGGTGAGAGCCTCCCGATAATTCCCTTTGGAGAAGAATGCAGAGCCCAGATTCCCATGAGCTCGGCATTCTCCTGTCTGGTCACCTAAAGTGGATTTAAAAAAAAAAGATAAAATTTCTCTAAGTTGGAGTGTTAATTGTAATTTATAATGCCCATCGTAATTTAAGAACCACAGATTTACTAGCTAAGATTTCATTTGCTTCTTTTAGAAAAGTATTTTCTTTTTCTACAAGACTCAGTGTAGTAAGTTATGGTCCTAGAACTTAAAGCTCTGGACAATAACTGTTGTTATAACATAAACTACATTTGGGGACATAGGTATCCCTGAAATGAGAGGTTAAAGACCTTGACACAAACGAGCTGCTATGAGTCACCTCAATGCTCTGCTAAATGACCTCAGATTCTGAACAACCATCAGCGTGTTGATTCAGTCATTTAACTAAACCCACTATGACATGTTGCTTCTTTACAAGCGTGCTGATGATAGATCTACTGTACTCTTCTCTTCCTGCAGTGCTGCAAGTCACTGAATAATCACTGTAACAACGATCATAATCATAAACCACACTTATTTTACAGATGAGGAAATGGTAGTACCAAGAGGTGAGGCAACTTGCAGAAGGTCATATGGCTAGTAAGTGGCAGAGTGGGGATTCTAAACTCAGCCTTCTGGCTCCACAGGCCACACTCTCAACCACTGCACTATACTGTTACTTCTGACAAAATGCTGATGCATTCTAAGATAGACAAAAATTAAAATTAAGATGAAGGATTCACCCATCAATACTATCACTTGGGATATTAAATCTGTTAGCCCAAATCTCTGAAGAGGGCAATGAATATGTTAATCCACAGAACTCGGCCTTTTGGGAGACTTGCTATCTTGTTATAAGAAAAGCCCTGAAGACCTAAGTACTCTAAAACAGAGAACATTCTAGAGACACACTCACTTTTCATTGCATATGTTATTCCCATCCATGTAAGGTTAATCAGCTTTATTTCCTTTCTGTATTGAAATAAAAGACAGAAGCAACCCTACCTAAGGTCTTGGCTACATCCAAGTCCTGCTGCATGTATCCAGTACTCTTCTCCGTGTTTCCAAGAGACCAGTAAGCACTGCTCAGGGCAGAGAAAACAGAACCTCTCAGTTTGAGGCTGCAGGTGCCAATCTTGAGAGCAGCTTCTAAGACAACCACAGAGGCCCCATGATGGCCAGCTGTCAGGAGTTCCTGCCCAACCACAGACACGACCACAAAGGGGCTCTTGTCCAGTTTCATTTTCTGAAGCTGCTGATAAGTGGGCTCGAGGGAGTCTGGGGAGAAAAGAAAAAGGAGACAAGAGAATGTAGGATGATATACAAAACAATCTTTTGTAATATGCTCTAGAAACAAATGTGTATCATACCTCTTTATGGGCCATTTCAAGTACAAACTCTTCAACCCTTAATCTAGCACCACCCCGAGTGTCCACTTATCTAGACAACCCCATAACCCCAGCCTCCGTCTGGTACGTAGTCCCCTGCTTCACACTGCACCTGCATAAGCCACACTCACCTTCTCTTCTGGTCTTTCTTTGACTTTAGCATGCCATTTCCCCCAAACAGTTTTCCCTCCTCCATCCTGCTGTCTTCTCAAAATCTTATAAACACAACCCTTAAGTTTGGACTCCACCATATGGTATTCCCAGGCCCTCCAGCCCACCTGACTCTTCATATCTAAACTTTGGCTGCATTTTTATAATAGGTATTGCTGTTTGACTCTTAACTATATTAGAATTGTTCCATGTATGTTAATTTTTAAGGCATTTCCCCAGCTAAATGCGAACACTGCTATAGAGTGTTTAATGCTTTACAATAATGCCATAGCAATTGGCACAATGTGGGCACTAAATTGAAAGCTTCCTGTTGCAACACAGGTGATAGTCCCTAATACATCTGGAGTTCAATAAACATTTGTGCAATCTGAATCTGAATGACTGATTAATAAAACTCCATCTACCTTTTCCCTGGAAGATGAACTCAAAGACGCTCTCCCAACAAAATCCCCATCATCCTCACTGCAACCCAGCATCCGCTGCTTTTTCTAAGACCAGTATGACCAAATAAAAAAGTATTACCAGCTTTTGTTGGGGTGACAAATGAAAGCATAAAAGAAAAAATCATCTGAATGTACTAAGGTAAGACAGAAGACAAAATTAAGGTTGATCTCATTTTATTTTCATGTGGTATCTGGAAAGGACACGGACTAGGGCTCTGAAAGCCACAAAGAGATTCTTTCCACCTGAGTCTTAGAGGATGACTTCTAAGTGCCTTCTCCCCACCCTCCCATTTTTTTTTTAAAGACAATTGCAGAGCCACTGGCTATAACCCTACAATGACGTGGCACTTACAACACATTTGTTAGCTTTCATGAAAAACTATTTCACATTAGTTGTTTCACTGTACATATGTTAAAAAAAAAAAGAACTATTAAAACGCTGGTCTCTTTAAATCTTGAATATCTCAGCCAACAGTACTGCATTAAAATGTAATTTTTACAATTTATGGCTCTGAATTTCAACTCCACACTGAGGAGCTCTCATCTGAATCAACATTACCACAGAAACCTCGAAACCTACTGGTGCCTAAAGCATTTTCCCCCCTTCAATCAGATCACTAAATAGAGAACAAAGAACATTTTTACACCTGTCAAGATGCAAGTGTGAGTAGTACCAGTAAACACTAGCTAACCAATAGGGTTAAATACAGGCACAAGAACCCAGGAATTACTAGAATAGAAAAGAATAGGACCATACTGAAATCAATGTGAGCAGAATTTGGTGGTACCCACTGATGGGTCTGGCAGCCAATGATGATCTTATTAGCATCCCACCAGCCAATTAGCAGAAGCAAAAATAACAGAATTTTGAAGCTGAAAAGACCTCGAAAATACCCATCTTAGCAATGATGCCTCTAAGTTCTGAAGTGATTTACCTAAGTTCAGACAGCTTAGAACAGAGCCAAGACCAGAACCTACTGCAGGGCTCTAAGGCCAGGCTCTCTGATGTCATACCAGGCAAAATTCTTAGTTATTGACAAAAGAAACCAATCTTGGCTGGTTTTAAGTAGAAAAGAAATGCACTGAAGAGCTATTGCCAAGGGCAAAAAAGCAGGCCTCCAGACCCACAGTCAAAATCGTGCCACAAAAACTCTGTAGTGAAAGCAACATGACCATCACAACTAAACACAGGACATCACAGCTTCCAATGCTGCCTCCGCCACCACTGAATGCCACCTTTAGAAAACAGACGTCACAACTGCCAACCAGCACCATCAGAACAAGCTCTGTGTTATCCTTTTAGCTCCTAACTCAGAGGTGGCTCTTAGCTGCAAAGGAGGATGGGAACATTAGGATCCGATGATTTCAGCTTTTACAGTGGAAGGCAGGAGGCAGAAAGAGAAAAGGGAATTCACAAAACACGGGAAGAGCGTTCAGACACAGAGAGACCAAAATGACTACTAGTCAACAAAGATACCATGCTTCAGCTGGTGATTTTTTTTTTTTTAAACCATAGCAACTATAGCCAAAAAAGGAGCCTTCTAACTGAACTCTAAAACTGTATCATGTTAGAAAGAAGAGAAAACATTGCCACAATTAAAGGACTGAAGGAAATACCTGGAAGATGACCCCTGCCAAAAAAGGAAAGAAAGAAAGAAATCTTCAATTGTATAAATTTTCACTAAATAAAAACACAGTTGAAGGAACAAGAGGTAAAAGAACAAATTTCCATTTGCAGTATATTGGAAAAAGACTATAAATACATTAACAGATAAAATAAATGTAAGCTCATATACATACATGTCATAAGAGTTTGGAAAAGGGAGTGATTATTAAGGGTAATCAGAAAGCTTCATGGAAACATAACTTGATTTCTTAGAGAAAGGGTAGGTAGGACTTGGACAAGTCTTTGTTTTTTGTTTTTTGTTTTTCCCTGTGAGAGTAGAGGGTATTTTAGGCAGAAGATTTGTCCTAAACAAAGGTGCCAGGAGAAGATAGGCACATGGAATGATAGAGAATGAAGAACAGGCCAGCTTGAAGGGACCAGAGAATATTATAGGAAAGGAAGCAGATGTGGAATAATGGGAGGAAATACTCAGCTAAGGAAAAAGAGATGTGGATTTCAAAGCCACACAGCTTCTACCTCCTTACTTTGTCAGATGTATAGATTGTGACTCTGGTAATGGTTATATAAATCTATAATGTTATAGCTATGCCTATGTCTATATATACTTGTGGACACATTCACGTAAACAAATACATATGTACATACATGGATGTACATCTATGTGCATAGATATGTGCACAGATATATACATAAAAGTCCATTTCACTTTCTGTATATTTAAATTTTTAATATCAAATTTCTCTGCTCTAGCCTGTAATTATGTCTCATTGGCCCACACTCTTTAGTCGGAAGCTCTGGTTAGCAGGTATACATGCTTTTGATAAAAAAAAGAGGTAAGACAAGGGGGTTTTTTTGATGTAAAAAAAATATAGGCTAGATCAGCTATCTCTGAGATTCTTTCCAATTCTACTTTTCTATTGCTCTAATTCCTATTCTAGAGTAAACAGGCTATTAGCAAGGAGACAAATTTTGTGATTTTATCAGGCTAGGTGGAACAGATTTGTCAGCCTGTAGCCGTTAAGATGTTTTCCTTTTAGAAACTATGCATGATATATGAAATAGCCTATGTTAAACCAACTACGTAAAAATGTAGAGGGCCTCTGCAACATTCACTGAATACCACTTATTGCTTTCAAAATGCATAGGCTTTAAGATTGTAAGATGAACGAAGTCACATTTCTTGACATTTGAAGAGCTTGTAGGAACATAGTAGAGACTATTAATAAACAATCTCACTCAGTGAATAGATATACTATATTTCATCAGTTCTGAGACACACATTTATTCATATATTAACATCACTGGATTTGGGATTTAACATCTCTAAACATGATGGTGCCTCACAGTGATCTGTCACTTCCATGTCTAAATAGGTCCAACAGAGCTCTATCAGTTTATATAAATTAAAAAGTTAAATCACAAGAAAGAATTATGTCATCATTCAAAAATCAAGGTAATTAACATTTTCACAGATTTCAATTTGTCTATGGCACTATGAGACCCAGAGACCTCCAAGTTACCCTTATAACATTTCCATATATCCATGATTATAAAAACCTGGTGATATCACTACCAGTTACTCTTGGATACATCACTAAAATATAGTACTGCACTGCAAATCCAGGAGACTGACGGAAACCATTCTGAAATAAATCTCCAAAACAATGATCCAAAGAGAGAATTACTCTCTAATGAAAGATAAGAAAGTAAGCAAAGTATTATGAGTGTAAACTACTCCCAAAACCCCAAATTTAGAGGAGAGGTTCATAACATTCTGTTAATTTTAATGGTCACCTTTTCTTAGGGTGATTCCTTAAAAAGGCAACTAAATTAAAAACCACTTGGCTGTCACGAAAGGATAACTGTTGTATGACTCCACATATAGAAGGTACCTAGAGTAGTTAAATTCACAGACAGAAAATGGCATGGTAGTTGCCATGAGCTGGGCGGAGGGGGGGGATAGGGAGTTATTATTTATTTATTTATTTTAAAGATTTCATTTATTTATTTGAGAGAGAGAGAAATTTATTATTTATTTGAGAGAGAGAGAAAGAGAGAGATCACAAGTAGGCAGAGAAGCAGGCAGAGGGGGAGGGAGAAGCAGGCTCCCCGCTGAGCAGAGAGCCTGATGCGGGGCTCAGTCCCAGGACCCTGAGATCATGACCTGAGCCAAAGGCAGACACTTAACCCACTGAGCCACCCAGGTGTCCCTAGGGAGTTATTATTTAATGGGGACAGGGTATCAATTTGGAAAGAAGATAAAGTTCTAGAGATGGATTGTGGTGATGGTTGCACAAATCCTGTAGATGGATGTAATGCCACTGAATTGTAAAATTATAACTGATTAAAATGGTCAATTTTATGTTATATATATTTTACCATAATTAGAAAACTTTTGATTGATACAAAAAGTAAAACTTAACCCTCCTAAAAAAAAAAAAAAGAAAGAAAGAAAAAAAGAAAAGAAAAGAAAAGAAAAACAACTGACGCTTATTAGCGCTTTGTCTAAGCCATTTCACATTTTCCCAGGTTTGTTCCAAAAGGATTCAAAGGCCTTCTATAGAAATAAAAGTAGAAAATACAGAAGTCAGAATGTCAGAATGAATAGAAAGTAAGGATAAGACAAAAAAACAAAAACAAAAACAAAAACAAAAAACCTCAGCATACAGACAGGCACCCTTTAAGCCCCGGCCCATTTCCTAAAGGTGGCCAGGACATTTCAGGCTCTACACTTCACAGAAGACGAAGCAAAAGGATAAAGAGCACATCTAAAATTCCCAGACCGTTTAAAAAAAAATACACCACCACTCAGGAGAAATGCAGCTTTTCCTGGCACTGGGGGCTGAACACGAGAGGCCCCCCTGGGCAGTGCGGCGTTCCTCCCACACCCAGGCCTCCGTACCCGTCATAAATACAAGAGCAGATTAACATGGCTGTTCTGTGCACTCCTCAGGGAGAAGTGCATCACACTGAGGCGGGGAAGGTAGCCGGCAAGGGCCTGCTTATACCTTCTAGTGGCAGATTCACAAAACAATACTAGGAGGTATATATTGTCATTTCCCTCTTACAGGTGAGGACTGAGGTGTAGAGAAGGGAAGCAACCTGGCTCAGTCGATGCAATAGCAAACGGCAGCCCTGGGATTAGATTCCCATCTTTCACTAACAGAGCATTTCAGAACTAGGCCTCCTGTGAAGTGACAGCCACCTAAAAGAAAATCAAAGGGAAAGTATTCTCTGAGGGTGGGTGGCAATTAGGCAAATGAAAGGTGAGCCCCAACTTGACCCTGAGAGAAAAGCTTATCCATTCCAGAGCCATTTTCCACAAGCACTCCATAAAATTAGCTTCCCTGGATCCTCTGGAGCTGCTAGAAACACCACGACAGGTGATAACCCGTAAATGTAATAGTCTAGGTTACCGAATTAACGGGAGGAGAGAAAATATACACAAGAGAACCCTCAGCGAGAAGCAGCCCTGGCGTCTTCAGAGGAACAAATAAAGGTAAACTCAATCTCACTTTGTAATTATACTATTGAATTTGGTTGGCAGTGGTACTACGCTCTACCATGCAAATTTGCATAAACATTTACAAGATACAATGAGCTGAAATTGCTGAAAGGCTACCTGAAAAGGAGAAATGGAAAAATAGGAAAAGGATAACTTGAGAGGTCAGGGAAAAGCATATCATTTTATATTTATACTTATTTTTATATTTTCATTAACAATTTAAGGAAATACAGTATGTATAAGGATGTAAATATATCCACAGGAGAAGTAGTTTAACTGTTATCTTGGTTGGTGAACATGAATGAAACCATTAAGTAATGATTCAATAAAGTAAAATGAACTTAATCCAGTTAGCAGTATAAGCAACAATATAAAAAAAATCTAGTAAAAAAAATCAAGTAAGTTTCAACATGGATAAATATAACATATTTATTTGGGAACAAGGACATATTGATGTGGATCGGCCCTATCTTTAAAAAAAATGAAATCCTGTGTTCGCTTCGGCAGCACATATATTAAAAAAAAGAAAAAGAAATCTTGACACTACTCCAAAAGGCCAAACCACAGGGATACTGTGCACATCACTGCAGCTTTGTTTCTTTATCGAAGTACTTGGACTAGGGAGCTTCCTCTGTGACATTTAAGAATTACAAAACAAAAACAACTGATACGAAGCACCTGGGTGGCTCAGTGGGTTAAAGCCTCTGCCTTTGGCTCAGGTCATGGTCCCAGGGTTCTAGAATCGAGCCCCACATCAGGCTCCCGGCTCGGCGGGGAGCCTGCTTCCCCTTCTCTCTCTCTGCCTGCCTCTCTGCCTACTTGTGATCTCTGTCTGTCAAATAAATAAATAAAATCTTTAAAAAAAAACCAAACTGATACAACAACAGATCAGACCTCTATGTAAAGTGACCCAAACTGCACAGCTATGCAACAACAGAACAAACTGACTGGCGTGAAGATAAAATAAACAGTGGGTAAAAAATGGGCAGCAAATGATGACAGATTTTGTGAATTACAACCATATGACAAAAAGAGAGGTCATTAAGATGTGAGATGATGCCCAGAACAACACCGTGCAAAGCAACAGCCTCTATAAAATGTTGATAAGAGAAACCCACCTGGAATAGACACGGTAGTAAATGCAATGCTAAAAATAAATGAGATAAATCAAATTGCCTTAAGGAAAGAGGAGAAAATACTGAAACGCTCCAGGCACCTGTAAGAGGCAGCTTTCTCCGGGGTCAGCCTTAGGTCACTCAGTATAAGATGGGAAAGAACATGGCACAGAAAACCCTAAGGGGGACGGCAGCACTGAGTGATTTCTCGCAGTGCAGGGAAGATTTCCTTACATTTATCTAAACAAATTGCTTCAAAGGCAAAATAGTATAAGTATGATTCTGCTGATCTCAACACATTCACTCCAGTATTCTAAGGCAGCAGCAGAAGCATCTCAGAATAAGGAAGTGGTATATTCACAAACTAAATAAAAAAATGTTCCAGGTAAACTGCTTGCAGAAGGGTGTAGGGAGAGAATCAGAAAATGCCAGAAAATGGCAAGGAGAGACATTGATTTTTTTGTTGTTGTTGTCCACTTCCCCCTGCAAGCCCTGGAGCTCCAAAGCGCATCTGCTCTAAGTCGGAGTTTATTAACAGCAGGTCCCCCAGTGGGAGAAGCCATTAGGTTCCTACAAGCAAAGACTCAGCTTTGTGTGGGGTTATAAAATCACATGAGGAGAGATCTCCTTATCTCTTTTTTTCTAAAACATGCAACCTTCCACTTCCAGGAAAACATTTTTTATAAGCTATGAATCACCCAGAGACTATATGAGTCCCATTTAGTTCATCAGACTTTTACTTAGCATTTATTATGAGCCAAGTACTGTACTAGCCAATATATTAATACTATATCATGCCACAAATATTTTCAAAACTAGATAAACTATCTAATGACACTGCCATTAAAATTTTTAGGTTCATTCAAAAACATGCCATTTCAGAGATAAAACAGAGTTCTGCCTGACATAATCTAATTAATATGGAACATTATTAGCTGTCTACTGTTTGACATCAATCTGCCTTAGTGTCTCTGTCACTGCAAAGATGGTACCTGGTGTATCCTTTCAACCCAATCTGTCTAAAGGCTGCTGCAAAAATCAATGTTCCTCGAAGTGAAGCCAATCGGTTTTGGGCCTTAGAATGCCTCCAACCTCCAGTACTATTTTCAATCCATTGTTCTTCCAGAATATCAGTTGGTATAAAACAGAAGTAAGAGCAGGAGAAAACCATGTAAACTCGTGTCTATCTTTTCTCTTTCCTTTTAATTCAACATGATCTTTTCATGTTCCTCTGAAAAATGTTAGACACAGCTTACAGTTAGATCCATACTTCCTTTTATGAAATATTAGAATGTCTAATATCGTCTCTTATTTGATTATTTCTAGATGGCATATCAGTCTGAGTCAATCAATTTACCTCTAGCGGCATTTGATTTAGAGGTACAGAATCTTAGAACTATTAAAAAAAAAAAAGTATTCTTCAGATAACGCTGAAATCCAGAGAAGTTAATTCACTCACCCACAATCATATAGTTTACCAAAAAAATTTAAAATAGAATCCCAGTCCATAATATTCTGGGCCAGTGGCCCTACCACCATCCCATCACACCTCATTAACATCAGCTATCGACAGTGATTCTTAATCTTCCTTTGTGTAAAATATCCAATCTTGGCAAATTTGATAACCTATCAGTTTTCAGTGCCTGAGTCCAAGGTCTTCAATGGCTAGACATGTCCTGCTTTAAATTACTGTAGACCAACACTTTCATCCTATTTACCTCTCATGGGAGATTTCATGGCAGCTTCCACCATCCCCACCAGAAGCTGTAGACTCTTGGGGTCCTGAGCCAGTCCAGAGGCAAAGGCTGCCAGGGCATCGGCATGACGTCCGAGGTACTGGAGGGCAACACCCTGTCGGAAGTATGCCTTGAAATAAAGAAAACATAATGCATGTTTTACTTATATACTATGCTCCAAGACTGATGGTGATTCTTTATTACAACAACTGGTCAGCATACCTAAGATGGAGGTTGCCTGGGTTCAAAAATCTAGTAAACAGTTCGAAATCAATTCTGATTTCTTCCAACATCCTAAAATGTGAGCATCCTTCTTTCAAGGAAATTATATTTAAGACTTTCACTCTTTTCACTTCTAGAACACTTATTAATTCTACCACATTCTTTGGCATTTATTTACAAATTGCTTTTTTAATGATTTTAAAATATTTTTTATCCTACTTTTAACAACATAAGCTCCTCAATGACAGGTGTTTGGAGATTTTTATATATCTCACCAAAGTATTTGGTATGGTACAAGATAAATGAAAGGCACTCAAATTCCATTTATTTCACATTTTCCCCTTTTACATAATTAAAGGGAAATATCAGTGTATGATGGTTATTAAGATAATTTTAACAATGAGTAATAGAACATGGCTACATTTAATGTGGTGTTTCAGACATAGTATTTAAAAGTTGTTATCTAAAATATGTGTGCTTTGCTCAGAAACAAAATAAGATTATTGTCCTTTGTGTTCTTTAATTGGATTAGTTTAAAAACAGTATTATCAACTCTGATTAAAAGAAAACATCCTTTCTTCCAGCTAACTGCAGAAAGGGCCAGAAAGTTAGTAAAGTATTTAAATTTTAGAAAAGTCTTAAGACATGAGCAGAAAGAACAAAAAGAAGTAAATGAACAAAATGTTACTAGTACATAACTAGCAAAGGATCTTGTAGCTGATTAAATGACACAGAAAAATGATAATTAATATACTCATTGCTTATATGACATCTTCTAAAACACGTGGCCTTCTGTTTCACTTAAATAATCTTATAATATGTTTATAACACACATTTAACTTTTTAGTCCAATATACCTTGAAATTATCACAAATTGTATTCATGGGATCTAAATGAAGTTTCAAACAACTCCTAAAACTGCCACTCAATAAATTTAATACATAATTTCATATTATATACACTGAAAGAGAGCACTTTTCATGTATACAAAACATATGGACTTACCTTTTTTTTTTTTAAAGGGTTTATTTATTTATTTGACAGAGAGAGAGATCACAAGTAGGCGGAGAGAGGCAAAGGAAGGGAAGCAGGCTCCTTGCCTAGCAGAGAGCCCCATGTGGGGGTCGATCCCAGGACCCTGGGATCATGACCTAAGCTGAAGACAGGGGTTTTAACTCACTGAGCCACCCAGGTGCCCCGGACTTACCTTATCTTATTTCATTTTTATAACTCCCTGTTGAAGTAATTTAGGATGGGTAATACTATTAAGTGTTTCTATTAAGAAACAATCCATAAACAGAATGAATACTCAATTATGGGCTATTCAGACTTCTATTAGTTTAAACTACCAGCAGCTGTTAAAACTCAGACCCTAGTAAGACAATAACCTGTAAATGCACTTTCATTACTAATTCATAAGATCACTTCCTTTCAATCGACTCAGCCACAGTTTTAATCTTTAATGTGTTTATAGACATTTGTCACTACTCTATTCATGTCACATTTTAGGTGATTTCTATAATCCAAGAGGCAATATATACCACATTCCAAGTAAAAATAACTACAGTTTAGCTTTAATATAGCATTTCTGGAAAACATAAACTAAAAAAGCACATTTATTTATGTATACACATATATATGCCAAATATCTGTAAATTATTATTATTATTTATGGAGAGAGACAAAATGTCTGTAGTTTTTTATTTAAAGTATGTATTTTAAGGAACACAAAAATCTATTGTGGTAATTATTTTAATTATAATTATAATACATGTAAGTCAAATCATACTATACATCCTCAACCAATACAGACAGCACTGTTATTTCAATAAAATTGGGCAGAAAATACACACAAAAATCTTATAAGAGTCTCAATGAATTTGAAAATTTTTTTAAAGATTTTATTTATTTATTTATTTATTTATTTATTTATTTTTAATACAGTAGTGATTTTTTTTTTTTTTAAGATTTTTATTTATTTATTTGACAGACAGATCTCAAGTAGGCAGAGAGGCAGGCAGAGAGAGAGAGAGAGGAGGAAGCAGGCTCCACGCTGAGCAGAGAGCCCGATGTGGGGCTCGATCCCAGGACCCTGGGATCATGACCCGAGCAGAAGGCAGAGGCTTTAACCCACTGAGCCACTCAGGCGCCCCTTATTTATTTATTTGACAGGCAGAGATCACAAGTAGGCAGAGAGGCAGGCAGAGAGAGAGGGGGAAGCAGGCTCCCTGCTGAGCAAAGAGCCTGATGCGGGGCTCAATCCCAGGACCCCGAGATCATGACCTGAGCCGAAGGCAGAGGCTTAACCCACTGAGCCACCCAGGTGCCCCTGAATTTGATAATTTCTTGTATATTTAAAACAAAACTTAATCATTCATTACTTCACTGAAAAAACAACTGCTTTCCATGTCTGACAATGAAATCACTGAAAAGTATGATTTAGCTATTCTGTCCAGGTAGGCAAAGTACAGTGTTAAATGCAAGTTAGGGTCACAGATTACACAGCAGTTACACAAGAACAGTGTGCACATTTTGTTTTCTTAGGACACTCAGGAGATGAGATGAGAAAAAGTACAACTTGGCCATGCTGCCCACAATCCTGGCTTCCTTTTTTCAGAAGATTTTGGAAAGAGGTATAACAGAGAAGGCTCAAAAGTCTCCCTTGGTCCTGCCTTATGCCCCTCTAGAACCCTAAGCTCAACTTTGTAAGATTTCCTCAATTAAAAGGCTTAAGAGTTGCATCCCTGTCAAGACAAAGCATAATTAGATCAAATTGTGACAAACCCCTGTTCCAAACTCATAGATCGGGACTCCCCAACTTTTTCCATACAATATTCATTGCATGTACAGACAGCTGTTGAAAAATATTAGCTATCTATATTAGTTATCTGTACTTTTGTGAGAGAAATGCCACTATGGAGTTGAACTGATGATGATAAAACAAGGACTGTTGGTTACTATGATAGAATAAAAAGAATTTAGCACAGTGTGCCTGACACGGAGTAAATACACAATAAAAGTAGCTATTTTGATTAGTTAATGAGAAAAGAATCACAATAAGAATACATAATTACAGACCCACAGAATATAAGGGTAGTCCAAGAAATAGTTCAAAATTCTACTATTCAATATAACATGATCCAATCATGTCATTGCTTTTTTTTTTAATTTTTTTTTTAAGATTTTATTTATTTATTTGACAGAGATCACAAGTAGGCAGAGAGGAAGGCAGAGAGAGAGAGGAGGAAGCAGGCTCCCTGCTGAACAGAGAGCCCGATGTGGGGCTCGATCCCAGGACCCTGGGACCATGACCTGAGCCGAATGCAGAGGCTTTAACCCACTGAGCCACCCAGGCGCCCCCCTATCACTGCTTTATTCATTCCTCCCCTTGCTCCCTAAGAGACTGCTTGCAATTGGGAACTCATAGCGTTAAGGCTCCCAGACAAAATTTCATCCACCCAACTAAGACAAATTAGTATTATCTGGTCTTGAGAGATTCAGCAGCCACTCACAGGATCTTCTGCCAGTCTTTCCCAAGGGAAGGTCAAGGTGTGCGGAGATGCACAGCTGTTCACCGTAGCTTCAAGAGAATTGATGTGATCTGCTGTAGCCTATCTGCTTCACCCCTACTGGTTTGTGCTACTAATTTTTCTCTTACAGACACCAGAGAAGCTCACAGTTTTCACAGGAACCTACTTCATCTGGGAAAGGGGCAAATTTTTATCATTAAGGATTGAGCAGAAGCAGCATATGCTCAGCATGGCAAGGGAAGGGGGGCCCCACACAGCAATGTTGAACCCTTGGTGCACAGCCAACCTCAGCAACCCCCTCACATATACCACATTCTAGCCACAGGTTATGCAGCAGATGGAGAAGGAAGGGCATAGCGGGTTCACTACTCAGAGCACCTATACCCTGAGAAAAATGGTTTTAATCTGAAGTTTTAGCCAAGAAGAGAAACTTAAAAGGACTTAGTGAATACACTGGACTGAAGGTGAGATGCCTAGAGTTTCGAGTGTCGCAGAGTCATTCACCACAAAGAAGCCTCAATGATTATTCCACACACACTACTAAATAACCCCACAAATAATACAAATACAACTGGTTACAAGAATAAATTTCCATGCTTCCTTCCTTCCATTAGCATTCCCAAAAAATCTACAGCACCAGGCACTGTGATGCGTACCACAAATAAAAAGAAACAGGCAGGACTCTCAGCCTCAAGCTACGCACAATCCAGAGGGGAAGAATATAAAAAGCTGTAAACGTCGTGACTGCTACTTTAGTAGCTGCTTACTAATAATAAGGGCTTGTAATATTTCAGCAGTAATAAAAATGTAACTAACGACCAAAGTATTTACGCCCATTGTTGAAATTGTTAGTATTTGCTTTTTATTATGTGGCCATTCCTCTCATCTCAGAGAGTCTGCAACGGACTGAATGTTTGTATCCCTCCAAAATTAGTATGTTGAAACCTAATCCCCACCGTGATGCTATCTGGAGGTGCAGTTTTAGGGAAGTGGTTAGGTCATGAGAGTGGAGCCCCCAGGAATGAGATCAGTGCTCTTATAAAAGAAATCCAAGAGCTCCCTCTTCCCTTCTGGCATGTCAGGACACAGCAAGGCATAGACACTAGGAAGTGGGCCCTTACCAGACCCTAAATCTGCTGTCACCTTGATCTTGGACTTCCCAACAAGAAATGTTTGTTGTTTAAGCTACCTGGCCTATGGTATTTGGTTACAACAGTCCAGATGGACTAAAACGGGGTTAAAGTACAAACACACAAAGACTAAACGTGGGAAACGGTAAGTTCTTCATGCTTCAAGCACCCCTTGAACCAGTGAAAGACCCGCAAGCCTTTACTTTCAACATCCCATTTCTGGTTTCCATTTCTAAAACATCCGTGAAATCGGTCCTAACATAACATACTACTCTATCACAGCTCAAGTCAGTGATATAAATTACTATGCTCATGGGCACATGTATATATTACAGACTGTTTGAACATTTTTACATTTTCTATAGAATAAATACGTCTATAACATGGTGATATACCTACTACCCAATCATACCGCCTGCTACCACATCATCGCCATCTTTCTCAACAATGTTTATAAATTGCAGAACTATTTTACTGCATTTTACCTTATTATTTTATTTAAAAATGCATGGAAATGGGGAAAATAGAAATACCAATTCTTGTTTTTAAAAAGCAGCGGTATTAATCTATAATTTAACACAACTGGGTCAAAATGAAAATGATTACAGGGTGCCAAAGGCAGAAAAACCTTAATATCACTGGATGTACACAGAACAACTGATTGCTCAGTTGTGATGGAAAAGAATAAAATTAGAGAATATGAAAAAATGATTCTTAAAAAGGAAAGGCATGATTGGAGATTTTATTGTTTAGTTATCTAGGAATTAACACTTCCCACTCACTGAACATGTCAATCTCTGGTTTAATATTTTCCTTCTTAATATTTTATATATTTGACTTTCAGGAACGCTTTGTATGGGAAAATAAAAGACTATTACTTAAAACAGATGTGACACATATCAGCAAAATGTAAATATATGCAAATTACCTACTACCACATTTATTTTCTATTATAAATTATACATTATATCACATAAAAATGTGATAGATAGAAGTGAAGGCACAGAACCCATGTCCTCAGTAGGTTGTTTTGTTTTTTTAAGATTTTATTTGTACCTGGGAGAGACAAGCATGACGAGGGGGAGGAGCAGAGTGAGAGGGAAAGGGACAAGCAGACTCTGTGCTGAGCCCAGACCCTAACACAGTGGTAAATCCCAGGACCCTGAGATCTCGACCGAAGCCGAAATCATGAGTTGGACTCTTAACTGACTGAGCCACCCAGTTACCCCCTCAATAAGTTTTCACCATCTTATATCAAATAGGCACCTGTATGGATACATACATGCTAATTGGTTTTTTCTTTTTTACATGCAAACTATTTTTGTTATATATTTTGTTACATATGTTCGACTTAAAGAGAGAAATTAATAGAACTTCCTGCAATGATAGACTGTTCTCTGTTCTCTCTAATAATGGCAGCCAGTCACACTTGGCCACTGAGCACTTGAAATGTGGCTAAAGTGACTAAGAAACTAAATTTTCAATTTTATTTCATTTTAATTACTTCAAATTTAAATAGCCAGGAGTGGCTGGTAGCTACTAGATTGGACACTGCAGTTCTAAAATTTGGTCTTCCTCTAACAACAAGTCTCCAAACACAAATCTAAACTGGAAATTGAAAGGGGACATATTAAATGAGAGAAATAACTATTACCAAAGCTCAAAAACTATGTGCCTTATTCCCACTGTGGTGAAAGAGAAAGGACTCACAATGCTGACGCTGGAATCCTGTCCTGATTACTTATGGACGAGACACTTAACGCCCCCAAACTTCATGTTCCATTTCCACTTCGAGAAAGGAGAATGATGATGACCTCCAAGGGTTATAACAATGATTGCTGATTGATATCACATATGAAATACAGAACACAGAGTAGCCACTTTTTAAAATGTTGAACAGAAATGAATGTTTCACTAACTGTTATTCTTATTTGGTATTTGTTGTATAATCAAGTGCCTCATCTGCTTCACCAGCTTCCAGATCAGAAATCACCTTTGCTATGGTGTTGGGAAAACTGGACAGCCACATGTAGAAAAATGAAACTTTCCTTACACCACACACAAAAATAGACTCAAAATGGATGAAAGATCTCAATGTGAGACAGGAATCCATCAAAATCCTTGAGGAGAACACAGGCAGCAACCTTTTCGACCTCAGCCACAGCAACTTCTTCCTAGGAACATCGCCAAAGGCAAGGGAGACAAGGGCAAAAATGAACTATTGGGACTTCACCAAGATCAAAAGCTTTTGTACAGCAAAGGAAACAGTCAACAAAACCAAAAGACAACTGACAGAATGGGAGAAGATATTTGCAAACGACATATCAGATAAAGGGCTAGTACCAAAAATCTATAAAGAACTTATCAAACTCAACACCCAAAGAGCAAATAATCCAATCAAGAAATGGGCAGAGGACATGAACAGACATTTCTGCAAAGAAGACATCCAGATGGCCAACAGACACATGAAAAAATGCACCACATCACTCAGCATTAGGGAAATACAAATCAAAACCACAATGAGATACCACCTCACACCAGTCAGAATGGATAAAATTAACAAGTCAGGAAACAAGAGATGCTGGCGAGGATGTGGAGAAAGGGGAACCCTCCTACACTGTTGGCGGGAATGCGAGCTGGTGCAGCCACTCTGGAAAACAGTATGGAGGTTCCTCAAAAAGTTGAAAATAGAGCTACCCAAAGACCCAGCAATCGCACTACTGGGTGTTTATCCTAAAGATACAAATGTAGTGATCCGAAGGGGCACATGCACCCGAATGTTTATAGCAGCAATGTCCACAATAGCCAAACTATGGAAAGAACCTGGATGTCCATCAACAGATGAAAGGTTAAAGAAGATGTGGTATATATATATACAATGGAATACTATGCAGCCATCAAAAGAAATGACACTTGCCATCAGCAACGACGTGGATGGAACTAGAGGGTATTATGCTGAGCGAAATAAGTCAATTGGAGAAAGACAATTATCATATGATCTCCCTGATATGAGGAATTTGAGAGGCAAAGTGGGGAGTTTGGGAAGGAAAAAATGAAATAAGATGGGATAGGGAGGGAGACAAACCATAAGAGACTCTTAATCTCACAAAACAAACTGAGGGTTGCTGTGGGGAGGGAGGTATGGAGAGGGTGGTTGGGTTATGGACATTGGAGAGGGTATGTGCTATGGTGAGTGCTGTGAAGTTTGTAAGCCTGACAATTCACAGACCTGTACCCCTGGGGCAAATAGTACGTTATATGTTAATAAGAAAAATTTAAAAATAAAGAACTATAGGGGCGCCTGGGTGGCTCAGTGGGTTAAGCATCTGTCTTCAGCTCAGGTCATGATCTCAGGGTCCTGGGATTGAGCCTTGTATTGAGCTCTCTGCTCAGCAGGGAGCCTGGTTCCCCACCCCCACCCCCACCCCCACCGCCCACCTCTCTGCCTACTTTGGATCTCTGTCAAATAAATAAATAAAATCTTTAAAAAAAAACTATATACTTGGATATCAATTTGATTTAAAAAGAATAGGAGTACCTATGTATTATTTTTGAAGAAAATCAAGATGCTAATAGAATTACCTTTGAGGGAAGGGCTTTCAGTCAGTTTTATTTTCTTCTTCCATATATATTTTTTTATTTTCCTAATTTTCTTTTCTTTTTTTTTTTTTTTAAGATTTTTATTTACTTATTTGACAGACAGAGATCACAAGTAGGCAGACAGGCAGGCAGAGAGAGAGGAAGGGAAGCAGGTTCCCCGCTGAGCAGAGAGCCCAATGCAGGGCTCGATCCCAGAACCCTGGGATCATGACCTGAGCCGAAGGCGTAGGCTTTAACCCACTGAGCCACCCAGGCACCCCATTTTCCTAATTTTCTGCAAAGAGCATATTTTACTTTGGAGTTGAAAGTAAATATAAATATTAATAAAGAAGTTGCTAACAAAAAAAAAGAAATCGGGGTGCCTGGGTGGCTCAGTGGGTTAAAGCCTCTGCCTTCGGCTCAGGTCGTGATCCCAGGGTCCTGGGATCGAGCCCCACGTCAGGCTCTCTGCTCTGCAGGAAGCCTGCTTCCTCCCCCCTCTCTCTCTGCCTGCCTCTCTGCCTACTTGTGATGTCTCTCTCTCTCTGTCAAATAAATAAAATCTTAAAAAAAAAAAAAATTAAAAAAAAAAAAAAAAAAGAAATCACCTTCGGTGAAGTGGGCCAGAGACTGACAAAAATTAGACACAAAACAAAAATTAATGACCATAATGATTTCCTTGAGTCACTAGGGAAATAGTTAATTTATGTTTGGCATCTTCTGTTTAAGAAGCTTGTAAAGTAGGGGTGCCTGGGTGGCTCACTCGGTTGAGCGGCTGACTCGATTTCGGCTCAGGTCATGATCTCAGTGTCGTGAGATCGAGCCCCATGTTGGGGGGGGGTGTGGAGTCTGCTTACGATTCTCTCTCTCTCCCTCTTCCTCTGGTCCCCCCCCCTTCCTCTCTTAAGATAAAAAATAAAAAGTATACACTCTGGCAGTCGATTAAGCTTCAATTATCTAGTAAATTCATTATCTGGGAAAAACATCATATGCAGTTTAAATAAATAAGGTCTGCTGGCCCAAGTGAAAAAGGAGGTGGCAGGAAATAGATGATCAAAAATCTATGTACAGAAACATGAAACAATCTTTCCTCTCAGAGGCTTTACACTGATACACTGATTATGAGAATTACAAGGTTTACAAGGTTGTAAGGCCCAAGCCTGACAGCTATTTTAGAATTAATAAGAAGCCCATCCTACCTCAGCAATCCTGCCACTATAAATCATCACTAAGTTCTACTGAACATATGTAGGTGTTTTATTTTCCAAACACTTTTCTGGTTATCATCTGTTGAACTGTCCCACACAGTGCTTAGGTGCTTTCCACAGTTTATCGCTAACCCTCACAATGTCTTGCGAAACGTTCTTATAATGCCCGTTACACAAAAGAGGTGGTTATGAAACTTGCCCCAAATCATACAGCTACAAAGTGAGACAAACCCATTGCCAAACTCTTTCTCTTTCCACTATTCCACACTACCTCTTTGATGAAAGAATTAATGGCGTGCAATTAACCTCTAAATCAAGGTTTTTGTCTGCGAACGCTTGTACTCACAAAATTCAACCTATGGAGGCAGAAATGAAGGAAAATCAGAAATGACACAGAAAATTTATGAACATGAATATTTAATCTCTATTCCATTAGCAACCGTTGATTGTAGAACAAGTTTTAATGAATTGAATGGAGGAAAAATTCATTTCATTAACCTTTCATATAAATGTATTATTATTGAACCAAACAGGCCACTGTACTTGCAACTCAGTTCGATGTTAATTAGATTACAGGCATGAGGCTTTAAATCAAAGAGAAACAAAAGGAGCCATCAGCAAGCTTCTCAGCCATTGCTTGTTTGTTCGCTGGCTAAAATGGATTTTTACCTGCAACACAACTTGCTATGCTTCTTTTATTTTCTGACATTTTCAAATGAATTTTCTCTTGCTTCTGTATGCTGACACTTTACATTAAAAATAAAAATAAAAATAAAAATAAATAAAACCTTGAGAATCAGCAAAGAGTACATTCTTCATGTAGCAATATGTTTAACCTGCTCAGCTGGGAGTAATCATTCCTATCTCTCCAGAAAACTACACTTGTATTTTTTACTAGTCCACCTTATTGTATGCTGAAATCACAAGCAAGAGATTGGAAGCTATTTTAGAAAACACCATTATTGAGTTTGCAACCTGGAGTCAGAGGCCCAAATGGTCTAAACATAATGTTCTAACCAAATCTGCAGCTGTGAATTGTTTTTCTCCCCAACATAGGCTTTTGGTCCATTTAATCTGCTCTCAGTCCTGATTGTTTCATACTATATCAGTTATTCCTTTTCCCCCAAATTAATCTTTAGCTAATTGTATCAAAAGTGCTAAGGTTAAAAAAATTTACGGGAAAATCATATTTTAAAAAGAAATTAGAAATCTGATAAGAAGTTAAAGAAAAGATGAAATGACAACCAGGAGTTAACTAAGTAGGTGTCATTTTCTAGCGCTGGAGGGATTTCCATTGTTAATGTTTATGTCAGATTATAAAATGTGTGTACCATCATCTGGAGTTTCTCTTCCAAGCTTTAAAAATAAACAGTGAAAGAAGTTTGAAGTACCCTAGAGCAATGGTTCTGAACTTTCCATATCTTGTGCCTTTGCTGTATGGGTGTGGCATAGGAAGAGTATAAAATCTTGCCAAGAAGAAAACCAGAGAATTTCCTGAACATTCTCTAAGAAATTATCTGGCTTTAGCATGAGTTCTATGCCCCTGCCCTACCAATCCTCCCCCCGTCCTGGAATACAGAGCTTGTGTCCCTTCACACACATAGCCTGGTCCTGGGGAATGTGGTAAGACCAGAAGCAAAATGGAAAAAAATAATGGTGGGCAGAGAGACTGGTGGATGTGGGAAAACTGTGAAGCTAACAGTATAGGAATGAAAAGAAACTGAAGTCTCACTAATCACTGAAAAAAATTGGCATCTCACCTACCATAGTGTAGTTATATCTAAACCATGCCAAAATAATGGGAATCCATTCCTTCCAGAAAGCAGTCTATCAGAAATTATTATAGATATTATAGGGCACCTAGGTAGCTCAGTCACTTAAGTGTCTGCCTTCAGTTCAGATCATGATCTCAGATTCCTGGGATTAAGCCCCAGGTCTGGGTGGGGTGGGTACCAGCTCAGCGGGGTGTCTGCTTCTCTCTCTCCCTCTGCCCCTCATTCCCACTCATGCTCTCTCACTCTAATAAATAGATAAAATTTTAAAAAGAAAAGAAAAGAAATTATAACCATAAGTGCCATATATTGGGTTAGGGGAGTTCTACATAAGGTTTCCTTGAGCAGATGAAATTCCACTATTAGTAACTCCATGATCTTGCTGATAGACCAACTCTGTTTTTCTCAAAAAATTTTAACTTAAATGGGAGTCCATAGCATTGATCCATGGAGAAGGGCAAAGGTATACAATGACACAAAACATCTCCTGAAAAGCCAAATGTATTTGAAGCTTCTGGGAGAGAATTTTTTAAATTAATGAACTTTATTTTTAGAGCAGTTTTAGATTCACTGTAAAACTGAATGAAAAATACGAAGAATTCCCATTATAACCATTGTTCTGACATACTCAGGACTTCCCACACTATCAACATCTGGTACCACAGTGCTAGTTTTTCACCATCAATGGGGAATTATTTTTATATGAAAAATTACAGAAGAAAATGAAGAGCTCACATAATTTTTTTTTTTTTTTAAAGAAAACGTAAGGAAATGTCCATCTTCACTCTGCCTACAGCCCCAATCCTTGAAAGAGTCCCTGTCTTCTGACTTCAGGTGTTTGGCAAAGCAAAATCTGAGAAGCACTACCTACGCCACTGACAACGACTTTTGTCAATGGCTTCAGTGGCGAGCTAGCAGAGTCTCCACAAAACAGGAGGTATTGGGGAGAGGGACATGAAGAGGGTGACATGACCAGGTGGTGAGAGCAGGGTTGCACGGTAAGAATATATGCCCCCCAAATATTTGCACAAATATTTCACTCGTGTTTTTCTACATGATAAACTTCGCTGCCTGTATCTTTCTCCTTTCTATGTTATATAATCTTTCCACATTGGCACGTGTGTGTTAGGGTACCACATACCAAAAACGAAAAGCAAGAAAAAGGAAACTGTCTGCCTCCCAATACTTGCCAGCACGAAAATGTAATGATATACTTTGTATCTTTTCAAAAGAGAAGGGTTCCATCTCTAGGCAAGATGGAGTATCTAGTATTCCCCACTGAATACAACTATACCCTAGAAAGACTCTATGGGACACCTCTCTGAGGATTCTGAAGAGTAAATGGTAGCAGATGAATTGAGGAAGGAGACCAGAATTCAAAGTAGTACCAAACCAGCAATGGGTTTCCTGTTTTATTTATCCTTTCCACCTGGTATTACCAGGCTCGGATTCAAAAGCAGCACAAAATAAGAAAAGTCTCCTTCTTCTGGTCAAAGAAGCAAAAAGGAAGACTCCTGAGGGTAAGAGAAAATTCTGTATTTTAAGTCCTCTTTCCATTCTTTCCCAGTCTAACACCCCAGGCAAGTAACAGGAATAGCAAAAGCAGTGGTTGCTAGACTGGCATCCCAAATTCTGAGGGACCCTTTTCTCTGGTCCCAAGAGCTCTGCTCCCAAGAGTACAGGATGAGTCCCAATGCTTTTTTCTTTCTCTCTGCCCTCTCACTATTTGATGCCTCATATATTTGATGCATGGCAAAGCAGGGAAACTAAAGTCCCAGTTTCGGCTAGAGAATGGGAAGGGAAGGGGGCAGCCAGAGAATTGGAAAGTGTCAGGGAGATCTGATAGAGAAGGGAACTTTTGAGAATAATCCCATAAAGAGGTGTTCTAGATACAACACTAAACAGCGTACCAAGGTTTTGAGAACTAAACTACCCCCCAATTCTCAGACTGGTCAATAGATGATACACACAAAAGAACCACAAATTCTCTGAAAACCTAACTGGCATTGGAACCAAAGTCCATAAAATGTGAGTCAGGGCGTATACCCTGAATCTAACCAGGTAAACTGTTTATTAAAACAAACCAAACAACAACACAACAACAAAACCCACATGTTGTTTACAACCTTATAATCTAGCTCTCCCCTTAGAAAAGAAAATGGCTTTTATGTTACAGTTGGAAAGCTACGTAAAGAGGTTAAGGTGCACGGTGACTTCCCCTAAGCCCATTACAGCCGTAAGCAGGCAGTTCTGTCCTGCACATCCTATTTACAGAGACTTGAATCCTGAAAGGGTTTATGCCAGGGATTCAGGTTTCCCGTTTTCTTTCTTTGTTTTTGTTTTCTTAGGTAGTTATTTATGTGACTGTCCTTCTAACTGAATGGACCAATCTGGGCATAAACCATTTTCTCATTTTCTCTGCTTATAGAAAGGAATGGTTTATTTCAACACTATAGATAACATCTTGAGGTCTCAGGAGGATGACAAATTGAAACAGTCTCTTTCTTGCCTAACATTTCTTACCCAAGAGTTAAGTGATGATGTTAAGGAGGAAACCTCTCTTCTCCTGATAATTTGCACTTATTTTCTTAATAGCCCTGCTAAGATTCAATGAATTTCAGTTTGCTTAGAGCCTACTTAGTGCCTGCCAACAGGCACAGGCAGCTTTCATTCATCAGCATAATAGTCCTTTCGGTGATGCATTCCTCTTGAAATTATGGCAATTCCAAAAAAGAAACAGCAGAGATGGGACAAAGGAATTCCCTTTCAAAAAAGAGCCATCAGAACAGCATAGCAGTTCCTACATAACTAGAAACTTAAAAGATTATTTTGACTGAGAAATGTCTGGGAGATTTTATTCAGATATACTATCAATATAATATACATATCAAATATAATCAATATAATATCACATGCCTATTCACTGGGATTATCTATACTTTGCAAAATCATTTGGTGGCTCAGTGGGTTAAGCCGCTGCCTTCAGCTCAGGTCATGATCCCAGGGTCCTGGGATCGAGCTCCGCATCGGGCTCTCTGCTCAGCGGGGAGCCTGCTTCCCCCTCTCTCTCTGCCTGCCTCTCTGCCTACTTGGGATCTCTCTCTCTCTCTAATAAATAAATAAAATCTTTAAAAAAAAAAAAAGAAAAGAAGCACAACCACCAAAAGCAACTGCATAACTCTATTAATAAACCTAGGTTTTTATAATCGAGCATAAATAGTAACATTCACAGACAAGTGGTGGCTTGATTGGCTAAACAGTTCCAGATTCGTGCTCTTCTTTGACCCGGTAAGGTCTCTCGCACCACATAACTCTAGTGTGCTTACTTGACAGGTACCTTTTGCTGCAACAATGACGCATCTCTCCTGGAGATCACAAATTGCTAACATTGCTCCCTCTATCATTTAAGCCCGCTATAAAACTTTTGGACCGAAACATTTTCTAGTATTATTTGTTATCGGGTTTTAAACTGCAGAGTCAAAAATGATTTCCTATTTTTAATTAAATTAATCTTTGGCACTTTTTTTTTCTGTAACTGTATCGCCTTTTATCAAAAATGTGTTCTCTACCTACTGTGTATAAATGAATTCAGTGCTACAGGGGTATATAAGAAGAGATCATTAATCTCAGCTTTCAGAAAGCATAGAGTCAACATGGGGAGATATATAAAAACTGCATATTGAATAATTAAAGATCAGGGCGCCTGGGTGGCTCTGTTGGTTGAGTGTCCGACTCTTGATATTGTCTCGGGTCCTGAGATCAAGCCCCATATTGGGTTCTGCGGAATCTGCTTGAGATTCTCCCTCTTCCTCCACCCCTCCCCCAACTTGCATGTGTGCAAATGCATGCTCTCCATAATAAATGAAATCTTTAAAAGAAAGAATTATTTCAAAACAACATATACAC
Source organism: Enhydra lutris kenyoni (assembly GCF_002288905.1). Taxonomy (NCBI): domain Eukaryota; kingdom Metazoa; phylum Chordata; class Mammalia; order Carnivora; family Mustelidae; genus Enhydra; species Enhydra lutris. Next base: position 4,568,376 of record NW_019154157.1, on the reverse strand, counting down.
AAGTACATGTAAGAATTGATTATGGGTCTTCCCCAACGTACAAAAGAATTGTTTTCTAGAAGTTCACTTTCAAGTCAGTTGCTCAGAATGTTTTAAGCATTTTTACCATAAACAAATTATGCTATAATTTGTATGTATGGTTTATATGTAATTTATATGTATGGTTATATTATCCAGCCAGTTCACAATACCTAGTTCATACAAAATGTCAGTAAATCACAGGACTAGCAATATTACAGAAAAGATCAGAAATGCAACTAATGTTTATTAGTATATGGCAAGGACTTTCACATAAGTAACGTTATTTAGTCTTAATAATCCTATAAGTTAGATTATTATACCTTTCTTTAAAGATAAGTGTCCTGGGACACCTGGGTGGCTCAGTGGGTTAAGCCTCTGCCTTCGGCTCAGGTCATGATCTCAGGGTTCTGGGATGGAGCAGGGAGCCTGCTTCCTCCTCTCTCTCTGCCTGCTTCTCTACCTACTTGTGATCTCTATCTGTCAAATAAATAAATAAAATTTAAAAAAAAAAAGATAAGTGTCCTGAAGCTGATAAAGGTTAAGTCACTTGCCCAAAGTAATAGGCTGTAAGCAACAGAACAGAAATTCAAACCCAGAACTATCTAACTCTGAAGCCAGGTCTCCACTCCTACAGCATGTAGCTACCCTCTAAAACAGCATTGATAAGGGAGCACTTTTCCCATGCCCAAACGGGTATCTCAGGAATATGTCCCACAGAGTGAAAACTCTTGCAAAGACAATGCCTTTTCATCTTTGTATCCCCAGTGTGGTTATTTGATACAGAGTAGGTACCCAAAGATTACTAAATGAACAAACAAATGAACAAACGAACAAATTAACGGAAAATGAGCTCTTCAAAAGCAGGGGTTATTTTTTATTCATATCTATAAACATACAACCTACCATAGAGTTATAATCTATCCATCAATAAATATTTATTAACTAAAGAATTCCATTCCACCTGCACAAGGTCTCTCATTCTGCTTTTCCTAAATTTGCAATCCTGACCACTTCCAAATTCATGCCTTGAACTTAATGTCTTTCGAAATCTCAGCTCTCTCCTGCCATTGCTTAGACGCTGAAATCCAGAAAGACTTAATCCATATTTACATCTTTTATGTGGCTCAGCATGGTCCCCAGCCAGGACAGATAAGAATTTAACCTAGCAAGCTTTACCCATAAAGCTCTTGGATCTCTGGGTTTGAAAAAGATGCACTGCCCCTTGGGGAAAAATTATCCAAACTAATATCAATGAAGTGGATTTATCCTGTCCAGAGGAAATGCAAATATACTTGGTTGCATCAACTTTCTGAAACTACACTTCTAAAGCAAATTAAGAAACCCATTTCGAGTTGTTTGAGAGGAATGTTGGCTGACACTTGCAAATTAGCCTTCTACAGAGAAGTAGCTCTAATTCTGCAGCTTATCATTGCAAATGATCTTAGAGATGAATATTCAGATCCCATATCAATTTTTAATGTACTGGATAGAATCCCAAAAGCTTAAAAACTAGGTTCTACTTCATAATCTGTCATTCTCTCTACCTTCTTTCAGGATACATTAATTTTTTAATAAGTTCTTTTAAGTAGCTCCTAAGATACATTTTTAACCACTACAAGTTCAGAAACGATATGCGAAGCCCCTAATTTAGTTGATATCTTATGTAAAGAATCCTTATTAATTATAAAATGGTGACCACAATTAAATAAAAATATAGAAGTGATGGGAACACAGGTTCTGAAACTCCTACACTTAAAAGTCCTTGGAAAAAAGACAAATCATTTTCTTAAGCTCCCAGATGAACACATTTAATATCCTATACCAACCATGTTGATTATTTTTGAAATTACCCTGAATATTATTAATGGCAAATGTTAAACTACCAAATATCCTGTAATATTGATAAGTACTCTCCAAAGACATGGCTCGGCAATTTCAGGGTAGACACTTTGTGAAACAAGAGAGCCAGGAGTACTTTAAGAAAGAACAACAACAAAATCTTCATTCCCAGCAGCACAACTGGCTTGGAGCAATGAAAGAGAAATACTTGTTTTTAAAACATACTTTATATCTACATTTAAATGCCTAATTAATCCTAATAATTAAATGCAACCACTCACCACTTTCTTCGCAAGATCTCTTTTTTATTTCCATACACTCTGGAATTTAATGGAAATCATTGTGTCATTATGGCCAGGGTAATAATGCCTATTGGTCAATAAGCTCTGAACCTTAACAGGCAGTTAACTAATTCAGTTGGAAATAAGACCAAGAGTTCTAATGGCCTCTAATTTCACTGCAAGAGTCCAGCCTTATGAACTATAGATGCTTTCCATGAGCTCTTCCTATAGCAGAGGACAGTAATTTAAATGTAAAAAACATGCATTTGAAATTCAAGAGCTTACACTGATTTCATTTGCCAGGGAGACCACAGATCAGAAGAAGTCCTTCCTGAAGAAATATTTCAGAGCAATAAGTATGGCCAATGCAAACAAAAATAAAACGATTTTAAATTACAAGGGCTCAATTTAGTCTATTTGAAAATCATTCAAATTTTCTTATGGTTATTTCAAACAATCTGAATAGTTTGCTTTAAAACTGGACAAAAGTAACAACTGTAAAAACACCTTGTAATAAAAACAAAAAGGGAGGCTTAGAAAGTTGATCTCTTCCTGCTGTCTTGCTCATCCTCCCCTGAGAGTAAAGGCCTCTAGATTTCAACATAAATAGATATAACTTAGTATACAGATATCGGTGTACTTGAAATCAAAATAGTCTGGAGACATCAGTATCCTCTCAAAACCCAATCCTTTTGAGCTTTTGTCTCACATTGCAACAGCAGAGAAAGCACTTCAATGATGCTAAGGGGTGACTTCTACATGAAAATGAACGAGGTTATGCTCATTGTTCTGCCAACATTCAATTCTTTTTTTTTATTTATTTATTTATTTATTTATTTATTTATTTGAGAGAGAGACAGTGAGAGAGAGCAGGAGCGAGGAGAAGGTCAGAGAGAGAAGCAGACTCCCCGCGTAGCCGGGAGCCCGATGCGGGACTCGATCCCGGGACTCCAGGATCATGACCTGAGCTGAAGGCAGTCGTCCAACCAACTGAGCCACCCAGGCGTCCCCCAACATTCAATTCTGACCTGACCATTCAGTGCCTCTATCCACCGTTCTATAGTAGCTATACCTACTTCTAGGAAAATCTCTTAAATTACATATTTGGGCTCCTTTATTCAAAATGACATTTAATTTAAAAAGAATTTACATGCCAAAATTCAAAATCCTTATATCTATTCATCACTTACTTTGTTTAATTATGGTGAAAGAAGTTAAAAGCTCTCTGGCATAATTTTGTACCAAATTTTTTGACAAACCTAAAAAAATAAATTGCTATATTTTCTTTTTTTTTTTTTTTTTTTTTTTTTTTTAGATTTTACTTATTTATTTGACAGACAGAGATCAAAAGCAGGCAGAGAGGCAAACAGGGAGGGGAAGGAGCAGACTCCCCGCTGAGCAGAGAGCCTGATGTGGGGCTCAATTCCAGGACCCTGAGATCATGACCAAAGGCAGAGGCTTAACCCACTGAGCCATCCAGGTGCCCCAAATTGCTATATTTTCTAGCCTCTAGTTCAATTATAATCACATTTCCTGCAAAACATTTAGGCTAGATTAATCTTCCTGAGAGCACAATTAAGACAGTAACAATATATGGTAGTAAACTAGAATATTGTTCAAGGAGTAAAGAAACCTTGGGCTCCCTTTACCCTTGCTACTGACCAGCTATGTTAATTTCAATTACTTGCCTTCTCTGGCCCTTAATTCCATCATTTCTAAAATGAGGGGCTGGGTTAAGTGATATCTTAAGGTTCTTTAAAGCTGTAACATTCTAAAATCTTATTCTATGAAATGAGATCTTCTTTATTTAAAGAGTGGCTAACAGCTGAGGCATTCCAAATTTCTTCTTAATAATTCCACGTTCAGGGTTCCTGGGTGGCTCAGTCGGATAAGCGGCTGACTCTTGATTTCAGCTCAGGTCATGATCTGGGCTGAGGTAGTGACCTCAGCGTCCTGCTCAGTGATTGTAGGGCTCCGTGTTCATCAGGGAATCTGCTTCTCTCCTTCTCCCTCTGCCCCTCCTCTTTCCCTCTCTCTCTCCCCACAAATAAAAAAATCTTAAAAAAAAAAAAAATACTTCCACATTCACTATCATTTAGAGCCTTGTGATTATAACACTCGGTTTCATTTCAATGTCTCCTTTTCAAACACCTCCTCCCTAAAGAGAAAACCTAATGTAAGAGTTTTGTATAAGAAATCTGTCACAACCATCCCCCACAAAGGAAGGCAAGCTTTTCCTTTTAACAAAACATTCGCAATTGGCAAAGAAGGGTGTGAGCCAGTCTATTTCTTTCCATGTGTTAATGAACCACCTATTGCCAAATGGAACTCTCTTCTTAATTCCAGACCAGCAAACACCACCTTCTGATGAAGTAAAATGACAAAGTACTAATTAGAAGGAACCTAACCTGAAGTCACAATTCTCATTAATTGGAAGTTACTACAGTAATTATTAACAAGACACATTATCATTAGACCAAAGAAAACGTCAAAATTGATTTATGCATTCAGGAGTCTCTAATAAATAGGGTCTGCATCCAAGGTTCTCTCTAAAATGACCAGAGTAAAGAAAATAATATTTTACAGATTAATGAATACCTTGAAAATACCACATTTTTCATCCCTCAGATGACTTTTTTCCAGTATTAAACAGCCCCTGAAATATTGAATTAAACTAGATGACCAGAAAGAGAAAAAATACTTTAGTATCTCCAAAGAGTACAACATGTGGCATCTTCAAGAATCCTGCAACAATCCCAACAAGAACTAATGCACTGATGATCCTAAGATACATCTATCTCAAAGGTCAAAAGAGCACTGCCTTAGTTCAACCGGCTAATTAAGATGAATTGAAGATAAAAGAAAACAAGAATTGTGGGCATTTGAGGACCAATACATCAAGACAACAGAGTAAGGGAAAAAGCTGCTCAATTAATTGCGAAGTCATAATAACATGGTTAAATTTCACGTTTCTTTTGAAATTTGTCAGACTTCCCGATTCTTATGGGGTTCCCCCCCCAATATTTAAACTACCTCAGCCTATATCATAAAGATATTTTCATGTTGGCAGATTTTGGTATGTATTGTACTCTGGACATAACTTAAAAACTGTTGTTTTTTGTGTTAAACTTCCTAATTGCTACATATGGTCTAGGTTAGAAAAATGTGTTCTCAGAGTTTAATTAACATATTAATGTGATGGTGACATAAAAAGGTAATATTACTTAATTATTTTACAGTTAAGTTTGCAATTTGGACCCAAGTTCTTTATGCTAATACATTTACCATATTACTAATCAAATATAAACATGTATTTCTCCACTAAAAGGTAGAATAAGTTCAAGATGTTTCTTTCAATGAGATTTAAACTACGTTTACTTTATTTTAAAGTATTTGTATTTTTCTCATATGTGTTCATTCTAAAAAATTTGGGAGAAATACAAAAGCACAACAAAAGTAAACTCATCCTTTAATCCTACCACACAGAGATCACTTACAAATTGCCAGTATTTTTCTATTCAGAAGTAAGATATATATTATTTTATAAAATTTGGAATTACTCTCACCTTTTGCTTTGGTTTAAATTGGTTTATATTAGTCATTTGGTTATAAAATCTTCACGACAAAAGTGGACAAAACACAAGATGGAAGTTAATTTACAAGACCCATGATTTTATGTGCATATGCATGATACACACAAAAATGTGTATAAAATTACATACACATGCATATATGTTAAATCATGTGTTAAAAACCCATCTTTCATATAGATGTATGTATGATAAATGTATCCATGCAGCATGTCTAATTTGTACAGCAAACTACTGATCATGTTATAACTATATCACAGAGACTAAGAGATAAGAGAAGCTAGAACAGCTTAAACTATAGAGCACTTTTCAAACAAGTGTGAGAAAGTAACAAACACACGTTCAGACCCAGACTAAAATTTTTATTAGACCCACAAGAGGAAATTCCAAACACCTTTTAATTCACATCAGCCTCTGCTATTCTCACCAAAAAAAAAAAAAAAAAAAAAAGGTTAAATGAAAAGAAATGTTTTCACTCTGACAACTTCTAGTTGGTAGCAGAAGGGAACACACATACACATGTACACATAATGAAAAATATACCTTATAAATGAGATACACAAAATTTTATAAATTTACCTCACAGTCAACTATCTCCCAAATACCCAATCCATGAAGTTGTTTAAATTTAGAATAAAATACAATAGATGTTAGACAGAAAAACCTGGATGGGAAACTTACATATGTCTTTAAAAGTTTCTTATACCAAAAAAGAAAAAAAAAAAAAGTTTCTTATATAAAGGAGCAACAATGTCCTCAGTTTAATTTGAGAATTCCAAAAGATTACTTTTATGGATCACAGGTAAGTCTTTTTTGTGAGATTTGTAGAACATGGCACCGGAGATGAATATAATTTAATTTGGAACATGTGCAAACATCTATAAACATCTACTGGAGCCCAGGCTGTCTGCAGCAACATTTTCACTAAGTTATGTATTCTGCACACCAGTACAACTGGCTGTTCCACAGCTTTCCAGTGCTGATATAAAACTAGCTTCTACCTATTTAAAAAATTACATGAACACTAAAAACTTGGATTAACCCAGTGTTCTGTTATTTTTAATTTCCTTGGGAGCTTACAGAGAGGATGAAGAAAAGGATTCTTTACTTCAACATTAAATATATGCTATTGTTTATATATGAACACAGCCATATATATATATATACACACACACACACACAAACACACACACACACACACATATACACACACCACTATTACTTTTTAGCAATATTATAAAATACAATAGAAACAAATAACACTTATTATTTTAAACAGCCTTAGTCACTCTACAAGTCATTTGGTGTCTGATCTAGGCCTGTGAAAGAATGTGCTAACCACACACACACACACACACACACACACACACACACACACCCGTCCTGGGATCTCTGGTCCAGCAATCTAGTGTGGTGTCTCACAACTCAGAAATTAGACCATGTTCAAAACAAGGGCTTTTAAGCTGCATCTTGAAGAACCGCTAACCAGAGAGAATGAAATTCATACCCCCGAAGCAGTATTACCAAGAAAATAACAGCAAATTCAACCGTGTTGTCTCTAAAATAATCTCAACTCAAAATTTCTTCAGCTTTCCTTCTTGATACAAAGAATCTGGGTATTTTTGAAATATGTGTAAAAATCAACACATGACAAATACCTGGCTGCTAGTACTGAACCAGATACTACCTGCCAGACCCAAGAGTCTGAAGAAAGCATTAAGGAAGTTATAGGACTGAGTCTCTCACATGCTGGAAAATACAGTGGTTTAAAAGAAATACAACTGAGTATAATAAATCCATTCTTCTGATTGGAATTATTATAATTACCAACCACACAGACACTCCATTTATGCCCTAATCAAAGCTATTTTATAATCATCCTAATTCCATAATCTGCATGAAATAAGATATAGCCCACCATTGGGATAAGGAAGTTTCCCAAAGGGGTGAGAAAATGAGTCTCCCCGATCTTAATTAGGAGGAAGAAGGCAGGGTTTTTCTCTCCTTTCATCTCCAGAGAATCTGGTAAGGCTCTAGCTCTATGAAAATCAGAGGTTGGATTCTTTCATGAGTAAGGAGTGGAAGAGGAAGGGTAAGAAAGGTACTAAGGAGGGTAGACCTTTACATATAGGACACGTTATATAAATTAACACTCTCAACCACCCTGAAACATAAGAATTGGTAACTTATTTTTTCAAGTGAGGGATAGGAGCCTGTGAGAGGCTGGGCACCTTGCCCTACGTCACACACACTCTATTACCAATTGAATTGGGACTCAAACTCAGATCTAACTTTCAAAGCCTCTGCTCTTTCCCATTATAGTATGCCGCCTCCCTGACTGAAGTTTTATTTAGCACGGTTTAGTCATAATACCTTTCTGTATCAAAATAAATAACTTTAACCAGCTGGTCTTAATATTACAGGAACTGAAATTAAAAAGAAAAACCCACAACAGCCACAAATATTTAGAACCACAAAGGAATATGTCATACTACAGCCAATAAAGTGCTAGTTAACAGAACTTCCAAAGCTAGACCCCCAAAATAAAAGCTCACAGGGAAGAAAGAAAAATAACTGTTGCCACAATGCTAATAATCACCCCCTAAAACTCCTTATACAGTGCACAGGACTATTGAATCCTCAAGTCCAGAACCGTCTCCTTCCCCGGGGCCTCCTGCTCTATTTCCCCACAAGCCCCCATCTCCTTAGAGAGCAAAGGACACGGAGTTAGCTGAGGTGCCTGCAGTGACCTTTTATGGATCTGCCCAAGCTTGTTCACAGAGCCCAAGGCAAAACCACTTTGAGAGTTTGGCAAAGAAATTCATTTTTAGTTGTTTTTATTTTTAAAAGAAAACATCATCACAAAAACATGAATGCTCCGGTTACATAAACAAGAAAAATTTCTTATGAAGCTCTCTCTTTTTTTCTAAGACTTTTACTGCATAGAAATCAGAACTTTAAACCCAGAAAGGCATATTATATTGGTTTTTCAAAAACTACAAAGAATCATAAAACTCCAGGGCTTGAAGGGATCTTAAATAGTTACACAGTCCATCATTTCACTTCAAACAAAATTATATTAAAGTACTTAAAATAATTGAGAATTCATTCAATGTTAAAACCTTCTCTCAGAAAAAAAAAGTCGGCATTCACGGGCAAGAAATTGTTTTCTATATAACTAAACTGAATCACTCGTTCTGTCTTATAAACCTGTAAGTCCTTATTAAATCTTCAGGGTGGGAGTTGGTGGTAGGGATGGTTCGTGTGGAAGAAAGGAAAACAAACACTGAATGTCATTGCACTCACTACCCTGGATGGTCTTTACATATAGTATCATTTAATTTCAACAAAAATCTGTGAAATAGGTACGATTAGCCCGTCTTCAGAGCAGAAGTTAATGTTCAGAAAGGTAAATAAGTTACCCAAGGGCATAAGGTAATAGGTGGGAAATCTGGGACAGAAACTCAGGTCTAACTCTTCCCATGTCAGTTCATGGTTTATCATTCTTTATACCAGACATTATCAACCTTGTCAAAATGGGGCACCCAAGTTTCACGCTGCTTTCATTCTAATGTGTCACATTGGATTAGGGACAAAAACCTGAATAGCTGGGGATGAAGACATGTGCCGGCCAACAGCTCTTATTGAAAATACTGGGTCTACTTTATGCTCACTGGAAATATCTAAAAGTCAGGAGGGGTGACACCAGCTCCAAACTCACCAGAGTTTGAGAATGGCATCCAAGTTGGTAGACAAGGGACTGCTATATCAGGGAAAGATCTCAAAGCTACCACCTGTTAGGGTATGTAGTTGACAAAAGCCCCTATGAATGACAAGGAGTGGGACTTGTGGACATAACCTCCTTGAGTAGCCATGAAAATTGCCTAACAGCCATTCTTGGTACATACTTCACAGACGGCCAATCTCTGTAACATACAACATTTTCTATGTACAGACGATGCATATAATTTAGAGGAAGGGGAGGAGGCAGAGAGTACCATGAAAGTAAGATGTCCAATCTACTGTTCCAGGAAGGTGTGATAGGAGTGAAGGAAAACATTGGGTAATGCCCCATTCAGGCTAGGTGAGGCCCACAGAGAAGGGCAGCAGGGAGAACAGCAAGCACAGCATCTCACACATTTTGAGAAAGGGACTTAGAGCAATGGGGTTTTGACATCTCGCTTCAGAACTATCAGACTGGTATCAACCAATTAAAACTGAAAGCAGGCTTGCCACTCAAGCATGAAGCTAGCCGGAAAGAGCCAGGCACATGCCTTACCAGTGTTCCAAGTTAGTCTAGAACCTGTACCTTGGTTTCAGACAGTTCACCTAGTGCTTGAGGGCTGTGAGAGGAGAAAAATCCCTCCTTGGGTAAAAGTCATAGAAGAAAACAACCATGACTCTCCTAGATACCAGGGACAACTGCAAAACTCATAGATGTCTCAGTCTGTAAAAACAAAAACAAAAACAAACAAAACCGAAAGCAGTAAATGCAACCCCAGCCTCTATGCACGTGCATGCCAGCACTTAAGTCCTCTCATGTGCCTCCCATCCTTGAAAGGGGTAATGCAGCTGAGGGGCCATGGGGAAGACATGATATTCAGGACTCACTGGGGTTCCCATAAGATAGTAGGTACAGGCCTAGTGTAGCAGGCCTCCTGAGTTTATCCGAGGACAAGATAAAGCACACAGATTTCCATAAGTTCTTGGAATTTGCTCTCAGCTGAGAAGAGCTGAGGCTTCTGAGAAACCTAGTAGAATTGGACCGACTTTCCCATGTTTGAACCAAAACAAGACAGAAGTCCACAGGCTGAAGATATACCCAATTATTTGGGGGCTGACTTTCAAATATGTGGAGCTTTCATTCATGATCGAATGCTATTTAAGAGTTATAGACTACTGCTAACCAATCGATGGCTTCTGATCCCATACTCCCTGCTCAAGTGAACATGGAGAAACGAAATGTCAGGCTCTTTAAACATGCCAACTGGAAATCAAAGTGAAACGCTGAAGGAGAAGTGACAGCTTAGCGTTTCTCTCTGGTATAAATTCCCTGATGCTCACTCTTAAAAGAATCGTCCCAGCCCTTCCCTGTTTGACATTTCCTTCCCAGCTCAAGCTAAAGTGGGCCCTGTGCATAATCACTGATGAACTAAATGCCCACAAGACCACCTCAAGTGACACACACAGTGCCCTGACACAAAAAACAAAATCAATAATCTGCTGCTCTATGTCACATGGAAATCCTGACTGCTGTCAGCAGACAGGAGGAAGAGGCTTGGGGGTTGCAGTAGAGACAATTAGAGCCCTTGGAAAAGCAGAGCAGAAAGTAATGAAACCTCCCCAAGTTCATCAGTTACACACACACACACACACACACACACACACATATTTGTGAAGTAAAAAGGCCATGTAGCCAGAGGTCATATTTTTCCAGTCTGCTAAATTAAAGTGACTGAAAACCTCTGTAATTACATAGAAACAGATGAAATTGTTATCTTAACTAAATTGTAAATGCACTTTAAATGTCATAAGTTTTGATGCAATTTAATATTTTAAATGGACATTGCTCAGTATAGTGACTGATTTTCTACCAAGCAGATGGGGACATAATCCATGTCCATTACCAAGACTGAACAAACGCCCATCCATCTGCCTGAGCAGTACAAAAAGATACTGAAGAGAAAGCAAAGAGCAAGCCTTCTCTGCCTGGAGTTAAAGAAAAGGGCACAGAAAGGAGCTAAGAGGGCCTGAGATCCCATCTCCACTCTACCATTTACTTACTCTGTGACCTTACGTAAGTCACAGCCTCTCTCAGCTTCAGTTTCTTCTTCTGTGAAACAGAGATAAATAATCCCTGACATACCTGTGTCACAAGTTACTGTGAAGACAAAATGGGATCAAATAAGTAAAAAATGCTCCATAAACAGTTAGATACAAAGGTATGCAATTATTATAATTCATGCCATTATGTATTTGGGGCAAAATATGAAAACAAATCATTTCCTACTGTAACCCAGAAAAGATCTGAATTAACTTTCCACTAACAAGCTGGTTTAAAAAAAAAAAAGGGGGGGCAGATGAATGACATTATCCCAGCGCATTTCCCTTAATCCCCCAGAGTACCTGACACTTCTAAAAATTAACCCAGCGTTATGTTACAGTGAAGATGAGACAGTAATGTTATCTTCATGTACAAAACCAGCATACCTTTCCAGTATGTACCCAGAAGGTTGAAAGAGTAAGTAAATGCACCTTTTTCCATATCTAACTCATTAGCAGAAAGCAACATAAGCACTGGAGAGAAACAGATCCATTATCTCTCACCTTTCTTTGTCCCTTCCTACACATATTGTATATAAAATAGCCACTAACAAGAGCTATAAGAGCAGTGCTCAAATGGCTAGTTTAAACATTAACCACATCCTAGATAAAGCACAATTTTCTCATAGCTATTTTAATTTATTTTTATATTATACATTCTGTGCATCTACAAGATTTACTAGCAATTTTAGGAATTGAATGGATTGTGTATATGAATTAATGCTGTTAAGAAAATCTGGGTCTTTATTCTCTAGGCTTTTTGAAGTACTAATAGTATTAGTTATCTGCTCATCAAAAAAAAAAAAGTTGTTTTTTTTTCATGGTTTAATGTGTTCTTCTCAGACTCCAAAAATTTGCTTTGGGGTTAATCAAAAGAATGGAAAGTTTTAGCTTCGATGAAATATTTTTTGAGTCTGGCTTAGGTTAAACTAGAATATATTTCACACGTTGAGCTGTACAAGACTCCATGGATGAAGCCATATTTCTAAAGTCTTTTTTGTAATCAGAGGCTACATCAGACTGCTACAGGGGTCTGACCCTCCCCTCTACACACACTCATACACACACACTTAAGAACCCCTGAGTTAGTGGGAAGCCATCACAACAATGCCATCAGATACAAAGAGGGCCGGACTTAATGTACCAATAGTGGAGAAATGAAAAAAAGATTCAAGAGATATTTAAGAGACCTCTCCTGAACCCCACCCCCCGCCACTGCCTTTGCTCAACTTTGGATTTTAAAGCACCAATCTATGCACATATAGGAAACAGACAATTTTTTATAGTAAATAAATTTTGAGAATTACTGTTATAATCTTCAAGAAACATTTCTCTGAAGCTGTTAAGAAAGGACCGGTAACACTGCACACAGAAGTGCGTCCTAACAACGTGTGCTCTGCAAACAGAGGAACTCACTCTCACAACAAACAGATCTCCTTTTTATATGTGTAGAAAGGGGGTTGTTTAATCCACCTAAAAAGAAAAATACTACCAAAACAAAAAGGAGAACATCACGTCTTAATACAGTCTTCCATCCTTTCAGCCTTGGGCTCACTTGATCTGAAGAATTCCGTATGTACTCTGAGAGGGGAAAAGCCTTTGTGAATAATTGAAGACAAAATAATGAAACCCTAGAATGTCAGAGACATAATATAGTTTTGTAGAATTCATCATGGAGCTTTTAAATTCCCAAATACTACATGCTGAATAATTTATTCCTGTGTCAATATGGGGCCAGCAGATGTTCATTCAAAGCCAATATTAACCCTCCTCGAGCTGAAGAGCAGAAAAATAGGCTCTGCCTGAGATGCAAGGAGGCACTTAGTTTAAGTGAGATTATCTTGGTATTTATGAGAAAATTAAAGTAGTTTTGGAAGTCAAGAAAAAACACACTACTTAGTCAGCAATCTTTTATCAAAGTCTGCCTATAAAGATAAGGAGGTGAATTTTATGAAAAAACACAAATGGTTGGTACAGGGGGAGCTGATAACACTGCTCTTTCCTTTCAGAAGGGTCCCTGGGGGCTTTTCACTGATTCTAAGAATATCTTTTAGTGGCTTATTGATATTTACCTCTCTCTTTGGATCACTAATTCCTGATGCAGTTTTGAACTCTCTACTGTGTTTTGGTTTCTGGGTAATTCTCCCTTCCACAACCCACCCTCCAATTCAGTTCACTTTAACTAAAATAGGTTATGTAGTTGATTTAAAAAGAAAGTAAAGCAGAAAAAAAAAAAGTAAGCAACAATAAAGTTTAAAGTTTTGCCAATGGTGTACTATACCTCAAAACTGGAAACCATTCATTCATTCGCTCATTCAACAGCTAGGTACTGAGTACCAACTTTATTAAGTTTTACTCCAGGGCTAAAAGGCAGGGGGAATATTTAATCAAAGAGTCCAAAGACTTATTAGGGAAATAGACATGTACATGTCTGCAGGGGCTTCCAATATGGCAAAAATGGTATACTCGTCTCCTACGGGAAGATATCTGTCAATCTGAAAACACAGAGTGTGTAGAATATATGAAAATAACTTTAGGCTATATGTCCAAGTTTATACCCAAAGGAAGGGAACTCCCCCAAATGCTAGAAACAAAGGAAATAAAGACAGAACGGTAAGCAGGAGCTAAAGCCAATAAAACTCCCAGGAAGAAGGAGTTCTAGAATCAGTCATGGGCTTCAGCCACTGGAGGGGTGCACTGATGACACCTTGGTGAGAGGTGCCCAGGTGGCACTTTTCATGAATGCTGCTCAGTGGACATGAACTACCTGAATAAAGCCAAGAATTGCCAAGGTCTGTCCATGCAGACTGGAAAAACCGCACCCACCACCCAGAGCGGTGATGCAGATGGCAGAATTTGCACCACAAGAGTTAGGCCTCATTCAACAGACTAAAAGAAACTTTAAAACAACTGTGTCTGAAATGCTGAAGAAGATAAATAAGAGAAGTAACAAGGTAAAAATGGATAGTATGAAAAATGACCAGGCATATTTGAAAAAGAATCAAATAGAAACTAGAAATAAAAGGAGGAGGGGATCTTATTTGGTGGAGAGGACCCCAACAGGTAGCCTGAACAATACACAGCTGATAATTAGCAACTAGGAAGATTAACCCAAGGAAATCACTCCAAATGCAGGACAGACAGGGAGGTAAATACAGGAAAAAGAAGTTGAGACAAGGAAGACAGAATAAGATAGGTCAGAATACATCTAACAAGGGTTCTGGAAGAGAATACAGAGAAAAATAAAAATGAAGACATAACTGAAGATTTATAGCTGGAAGAGACCTTATTTTACAAATGACAAAACTCTAGTCCAGAATCATCTTCAATCCTACAAGCTTGTTAGAGGCAAAGCAGGCAGAACACAGATGATCACCTGCCCACTCTTCCATTATCGAACATCTACCCAAAAGGATAACTGCGTTAAAAAGAAACCACATAAGCCTAAATTTTTTTAGCTAATTACCAATTGAGTATTAAATTGTATCTGACTTTTCACTACAAATCCTTGTTATTACATTTAACTTTTATAACAACCCTATTATTATTTTCATTTTACAGTTGAGATCACCAAAACTCAAAGAGAAGTCACTTGCCCAGGCATACTTATGAATGCCGGAGCCTGGATTTAAACAAAGGTATGTCTGATTCCATACTCTCACACACCATATAACAATGTCTCCAAAGTGATAAAGCTTTAAAATAATAAGGAATCTCTAAAAGTTACAAAGATCAAATCCATCATACAATAGTCCACTGTACACTTGAGGGTATGATTTTTTTTCAGTATATAGATCAATTTAGTATATTTTGTATCACCTTATATGTTGGCAGCTATAGGAAACCTAAAGGACTTTATTTTTTGGAGCACTCACAAATTTTTTCAATCTGCTCTTTTTAAAATGTAAATGAACGAATGTATTACAAGCAGATAGAACAAAACCTATCCTAAAATTCATATGTAATCTCAAGGGTTCCCAAACAGCCAAAATAATCTTGAAAAAGAATACCAAGTTGGAGGACTCACCCTTTCACTTCAAAACTTACTACTTAGATACAGCATTCAAAATAGCGTTATACTGACATAAATACAGGCATAGACCAATGGAATAGAACACAAAGCCCACAAATAAACATCCACATAAATGGTCAATTGATTTTCAATACAGGTGCAAAGAACATCTGATGCAAAAAGGACACTCTTTCAACAAATGGTGCCAGGAAAACTGTATATACAGTGTATATATATATACACTGTATATATATGGATATCCATATGCAAAAGAGTAAAACTGGATCCTTACCTTATACCACATAAAAAATTAACTCAAATGGATCAAAGAATTAAACTTTAGAGCTTAAAGTATACAATTCTTAAAAGAAAACATAGAGGTAGGGCTTTACGACATCCTATTTGGTAATGGTTTTGTGGTTTAAAACCAAAACGACTGACAACAAAAGAAAAAACTGACAAATTGAACATTATCAAACTCATGTAACAAAGGATACTATCAAGAGTGAAAAGACAAACGGGGCGCCTGGGTGGCTCAGTGGGTTAAGCCGCTGCCTTCGGCTCAGGTCGTGATCTCAGAGTCCTGGGATCGAGCCCCGCATCGGGCTCTCTGCTGTCTAGGGGAGCCTGCTTCCTCCTCTCTCTCTGCCTGCCTCTCTGCCTGCTTGTGATCTCTCTGTCAAATGAATAAATAAAATCTTTAAAAAAAAAAAAAAAGAGTGAAAAGACAACCTACAGAAGGGGAAAAAATATTTGCAAATCAAATATCTGAAAATAGATTAATATCGAGAATATATAAAGAACTTTTATAATCAACGATAACAAAAACTAACAACCCAATACAAAAATAGGCCAAAAACTTGAATAGACATTTCTCCAAAGAAGATTTAAACATGAGCAACAAGCACATGAGAAGATGTTCAATGTCATTAGTTATTAGGAAAATCAAAACCCCAACAAGATACCACTTCCCTTTCATAGTGTGGTTAATGTAAAAAAAAAAAAAAATGGGAGGAAAAAAGTGTTGGTGAAAATGCGAAGAAAGAATCTGGTGAATTATAGGTGGAAATGTAAAATGGTAGAGTTACTATGGAAAACAGTTGGGTAGCTCTTCAAAAAGCTAAACAAAGAGCTACCATATGATCCAGCAATCCCAATTCTAGGCATATACCCACCAAAAAATAGAAAGCAGGGACTCAAACAGATACTTGTATGCCAATGTTCATAGCAGAATTATTCACAGTAATAGCCAACAGGTAGAAACATCTCAAGTGTCTATCAACAGATGAATGGATAAACAAAATGTGGTATACATTTACAATAGAATATTATCCAGCCATACCAGAAAATGAAATTCTGATACATGCTTCATCATGGCTGAATCTTGAATGAAAACATTATGCTAAACAGAGAAAAAAATTTAATTACAGTAAATGAAATAAGCCAGACATAAAAGGACAAATACTGCATGATCGCAATTATATGATGTACCTGAAATAGGCAAATTCATAAAGATGGAAAGTGGAATAGAGGTTACCAGAGGCAAGGGGAAGGAGGAATGGGCAATTTAGCGTTTAATAGGTACAGGGTTTCTGTTTGGGGTGATGAAAACATTCTGGAACTGGAGACTGCTAATGTTTACACAACTGTGAATGTACTAATGCCACTGAATTGTATACTTAAAAGTGGTTAAAATGATAAATTTTATGGTATATATATTTTATCACAAAAAATAAATAGAACTGGCATGTGACTCAGAGTGTGCCTCTTCCCAGTGTTACTAATATGTGCTAACATATCATGAACATCTTAAAGAATAAAGAAAAATACTGTTTTACTATCACAAATGTGGGTACAAGTATTTAAAAACAGAATCCTTAATCTCAAAATAAAATAATAATTATTGCTAATATTTATTAAACACTTATATTATGTCAGCCGCCATGCTCAAATAAATTTCATAACACTGGGGCGCCTGGGTGGCTCAGTGGGTTAAGCCGCTGCCTTCGGCTCAGGTCATGATCTCAGGATCCTGGAATCGAGCCCCGCATCGGGCTCTCTGCTCAGCAGGGAGCCTGCTTCCTCCTCTCTCTCTGTCTGCCTCTCTGCCTGCTTGTGATCTCTCTCTGTCAGATAAATAAATAAAATCTTTAAAAAAAAAAAAATTTCATAACACCACCACATTATATAATAATATTATCCTAACTTTATAAATAAGGGAGATTACAAATAGAGGTTATAATCTACTTGCCCTTACTTATATAAATGCTATAAAGGAAAATTCTTTTTTTAATCAACTAGAGAAGGGTGCCTGGGTGGCTCAATTGTTAAGGACAGACTCTTGATTTCAGCTCAGGTCATGATCTCAGGGTGAGACTGAGCCCCAGGTCTGGCTCTGCACTGGGCATTCAAGCCTGCTTAAGAGTCTCTCCTCTGTCTTCTGTCCCTCCCCCTACCCCTCCCCACTTGTATGTGCACTCTAAATAAATAAACAAGAGATATTTTTCTTTACAAAAGCATTTTTTCCTCTTTGGAAAATGAATTATCACAGAAAGCTTTCTTGCAATGGAAAATTCATCCAACATAATTAAAATTTTAAATTGATTTTGCACATTTTTGTGACCATCTCTATCACATCAAGAAAGGCATATCCTCATAATGCTTAATAAAAAAAAAAAAGAATGAGAAAGGAAAGTAATATTTGCCAAGCATTGAATCATGTGCCAGACACTGTACTAAGAATTTTATGTATTTTATCTTTTTTAATCCTCTCAATTTGGGTGGTAGAATTGTATATATTTTACAGATAAAGAAAGAAAAATATAGTAATCCACAATACTCTTATTCGCTACTTTCAAAATCTGATAAATATTCTATTCAAGTAGGAGCCAATTAATTCCAATTGCCTAGGGAATCAAAGAATAGTAGTCACTGCCAAAAGCTATCCCAGATACCTGAAGGAGCCAATATGACAGCTGCCCCCAGCATGTTGCAAGGCTGAGTATTCAAAAGCCCAACAGATCTCACACCCAAACACAGTGTGCAAGGGCAGAAGATCATCCTGCTGTACTATTGAGTCAAGAAGAACGGATTGTGTGGCCTTCTGCTCCAGCACCAGTCCATGACAGCTGAAAAGACAGCCAAATACGAATGGCCCTGAGCCACATGAAGGGGTTCACACTGCCCTCCCGTATTTGGGTATAAAGACTAAAATCTAAGGCATCTTCTGGTGCTTTGGAAAATGAAAACTTTTGAACCTCAGTTCAAGAAAGTATAGCAAAAACCATGTAATATATTTTCAGCAGATATTTGGAAATGATTGTATTTAACTTTTCCCTCTCAATTATCTTATTACCATCTAAATATGTTCAGTACTTTATTTAAAAAAAAAAAAAAAGCAAAAACAAAAAACAAAAACAAGCAACCCTTCCCTCTAGTTTATCTTCCATTCCTCTCTACTCTTCCAGGCCAATCTTTTGAACAAATCTTTTGTTTCAGTTGCTGTCTACAAAATACATCTTTCTTTTTTTTAAAAATTTTAAAAGATTTTATTTATTTAAGAGATAGAGAGAGAGAGCATGACAGGGGAGAAGGTCAGAGGGAGAAGCAGACTCCCTGCAGAGCTGGGAGCTTGATGCGGGACTCAAACCCAGGACTCCGGGATAATGACCTGAGCCGAAGGCAATGGCTTTGCCAACTGAGCCACCCAGGAGCCCTACAAAATACATCTTTCACTTACTCCTACAAACACTCCTATCTGGCTACTCCCTACACCACCCTTACCAAACTATTCTTGTCAAAGTCTCTATCACCTATCCCCATGAGGGCCTTGAAGGGGCTCAATGAAATCTATAGGGCTCTGAAGGGCAGAGTTTGAAAATTACTCTGCTTGGGCCTGGTTACATATTTTGTGAGGCAGCCACCTAATTTGTGGAGGCCAGCACAAAGTGAAAATTGTGGGACCTCTTGTTTAAAAGCAGGAAAAAGAGCTTTTCCCTATTTTCTGTCATCTCTCTCTAAACAAGTTATGGTATTTTTTTAATTTCCTACTTACTATGGGGGCATGAGAATGTTCCTGGGACAACGCAGATGCTCACAGGCACCTAGAAACCACCCACGACTTGGTATGTAGGGTACACACTAAATCCACCTGTAGGCCCATACCCCAGTTCTTGCCAGGAATGGAGGGTGGCAGCAGTCTCTGGGCAGGGACAGAAGTGGGCAGCCAAGAATTCACCCCAGAGAGCTGAGAAGTGGCCAAACACTGGATCATAGAGGCACCATGCCCACAGCACATGTGCTATTGCCCCATCTGACTTCACATCAAAATACAATTTCAAAGATACAATGATTCAGAATTTCAGGACGATGACCATAGCACCTTAAATTCCAAGCACTTCTGAGCACGGGATCTTGGGTAACTACACTGGCTGCCTGCCCAAGAAGCTGGTCCTCACTATGCTACATGATAATAATACCACCTAACATCTGCATAAAACATCACGGTCCACGAAATAGTTCCAATTTTATTTTAGTCTCACAATAAACCTATAAATAGAGATGAATAGATATCCTTACTTTACAGATGAAAAACTGACTCAGAGGTGAAATGCATTGCCCAAGGCATGGAAAAGCAGGTGTTAAACCCATGACTCTGACTCTAAGTTCTTTCCAATGTAATGTGCTTCCTAAGCAAAGGGTAGATGGGAGGGGATGAGAACAGTGACCATTTCTCTACATGAGCCACTGGTTTAATCATTTGTTGGAAATTATTTCTGTCAAATTTTGCCAATTCCAGTCAGTTTGAAAACTCAAGTGATTTTTCACCATTCTAAAATTCAATGGCTTTATATAAACATGTAGACCAAAAAAAGAAAAAGTAACACCAGCAAAATTAGTTTTTTTCCCCAAAGTATCCCCATCCAATATGCACCTTGATTCACCAATCTTGGACCCCCTACAGTTCATACGTCAGTCACCAGCAGTCAGTCACAAAGGATTACAGAGCCAGCATATGAAACCATGCTATTTTGCGATACAATATACTTTCACTACAGGAGAACTGATTCCTTGATTTAGTTGGGAGAAAGTTCATCAAAATGCCAGACAGATAGTAACAGAAGGGATGACGGGAAGTACTTAGCTAGGAGATACCAAAATCAAGGAGGGAACTATTTACTGACTCTTCCCTACCATCATTCTACATATTTCACAGAATTCAATCTTTCCAGATAGTGAAATTGTTGCTAAACTTCCTCATGTTAATATAAAGTACTTTATTTTGAGACTGGAACTCTCAACTCATTCGTTTCCTAATTCAGTTACTCAAAAGTCTCCCCTGAGAGCAGAACTGAGCATTTTTTGGTTGAACTAATATACATTTGTTACAACCATTCGCACTGGTGACCCTTCACACTGGCTGATCACCCAGAAAATATCCAAGGAAAAAGAAGTGCAACTGAATGTTAGATCCAAATAGCACAATCTCTCAGCTCACTAGAGCAGAATCTCTCTCTAATACACTGGTCACAGGCTATATTACGAGCTCTTTTTATCCTATCTCTAGGTAGAAAAGCTATAATTTAAACTGACAGCATTACTTGTCATGAAGTCTGTAGGTTTACAATTTCTAAATGTCAGTTTGAACTTCTGACTGGTTCCTTAGAGCACTACTGTTTGTTCCTAAATGAGGCAACTTGTCAGCTCTGCATACATAAAAGCAGTTAATCAGCAATTTGCAGTGCAACACAAGAGGAATCAGCTGGTATGCTAATGGTGAGCCCACAAAGCACCTCCAATTAGGAAAGAAAGCCTTGTCCTAAGCCAGTAATATCCTCATATATCACAGAATTTATCCTACTACTCAGTACATGAAACATTTCATGCCAAGGAACTTATTATTTTGAAGTAATTGTCTGTTTGCAGTCTGACATACCCACGTTCCCACCGGCCTCGAATGCAAGAGCTACACCCAGTGAGTGAACAAGGACCATGATGATTCCTCTGACCCTCCTCGCTGTGGCTTCTATTCAGTTCCCAATGGGTTCTTCTTCTTGACCCTGTCCTTGTTTACTATTCCGGTGTCCCCTTTTCTATGTGGTCTTCACATCACCTATCTTCAGCCCTCTAAGTAAAACAGGATGGGATCTTACCTGAGAGATATCCCAGTTCCTCTAACCTTCTAGAATTATTGAACTATATTAAAAAAAAAAAAAACCCATTCCTAAAACAGAATAATAACTCTAATAATCAGATCATTTCATTAATAGGAACACCCATTACAGGCGCAAAAACACTTTGGCATAGTTTTAACTATTAACAGGTTTGAGCCTATGGACTGAATTCTAGAATATGGATTGTAATGAGTAAAATTAAACAGTAAGTAAAGGAAAGGCATCTAAAAGACTTTTAAAGGAAATTTCTTCCATTATCTGCAGTGGTTAACTCAGGTGTCATAACAGAATCATATTGGGGAAAAAAAAGTGGTTTGTTTGATTGTAGTCATATAGCTCACCCACTTAAGCAATAACCTTTGTCTGTGATCGCCTCTCAAATCAGATTTTGAATTGATCAAGCAAATTTGGTTTAGTGATTGAAGGAAAAGAGCTGCCAGCCAGAATCCAATAATCCATTTTTCCTCATATGAGACACATTTTATTGGAGTTACAGAGTAGTGCTTCCGAATACGCTTCAGATTTTTCCTTAGAGCCTAAGATGTTGGTGTGGAAGGGTGTGTGTGTGGGGGGGGTGCAATCATTTCTGGATCCAGTGGCATTCACCGGCCTATCAAGTAATAGGTAGTATATGGGCAGATCCCAAGAAACAGAACATGGCTCTTGGCAAGCCCACGTGCCCCCAGTTAACTGTCTAGCAGATGCACAATGGTAAATAGAGAAGCTACATTTGTGGATCATAATAGGCCACCCTACAGAAGGAAATTCTGAGACACTGGGGTGGCCTCTTATCAATGTCAGGCTTTGATGGCTCTTCATGAGACCACTTGGCCTGGGGATGTGAAACTGGCAGAGCCAGAACACAGAGTTCTGATCTACATATGCTCAGGTTGCCCCTATTCTGAGCAATACAGAGGGAGTTGTAGAGATACTGTATACCTTGAGATCATCTACTTTAAACTTCTCTGTCCCCTTTTATAGAAGAGAAAATCAAGGCCCAGAAGTCATTTGCCCAAGATGACATGGAACTAGTCAAGTTAGGCTTGATTCCAAAACATCTAATCCCTAGTCCAAAACATTTACTTCTCCTTCTCCTCCTTCTTTCTCCCTTCTTTCTTCCTCTTCTTCCTCCTTCCTCCCTCCCACCTCTATCAGTAGCAGCAGCATCTTGAAGCAGCCGGTATCTTTCTCCAAACAAAATTTTACCTAGAAATCCTCTATATAAAACAGATTAAAAGGGGCCTGCTTAGATGCAAACAGAGAAGGGAGACAGAGCGTATGTGCCAGAATCCTACCTGCTTAACCGAGCCTGCAGCCTCCTCTGGGATCCTAGGCAGAATATTATAATCATGGGAACTTCTTCCTTGATAGCTTGCAATAAAGCTGTGTGCAAATACTAATTAGGATCATATTTTTATATAAAACTATTATTTTCTGAAACACTAGCAAAGTATACGTTAGTAAGGCAGTCGTTTTTAAAAATGTTGTTTTCATGTGGGTTTTTTTTTTAAGACTTAATTATTTTTAGAGCAGTTTCAGGTCCCTAGCAAACAGAGAAGAAGGTACAGAAACTTCCTATATACCCCCACACATATTTAGCTTCCCCCATTACCAACATCCCCCACCAGAGTGCTGTATTTTTTCCAGTTGATAAACCTACATTAACACATCACTATCCTCCAAAGTCCATAGTTTACATTAAGGCTTACACTTGGTATTATACATTCTATGGGTTTAGACAATGTATGATAACATGTATCCACCATTAAAATATCATGCAGAGTAGTATTGCTGCCCTAAAAGTCCTCTGAGCCACATCTATTTTTGTTTTAAAACAAAGTCCAGGGGTGTCTTGGTGGCTCAGTCAGTTTAACCCAGGTCACGATCCCAGGGTCCTAGAATCGAGCTCCATGTTGGGCTGTCTGCTCACTGGGGGGTCTGCCTCTCCTTCTCCCTCTGTCCCTCTGCACTACTCATGCTCTCTCTCTCTCCCTTTCTCTAATAAATAAATAAAAATCTAATAAATAAATAAACAAACCAAAGTCCAACATTCTCAAAGCAGGGTATAAGGGTATCCTTCTCATTAAGACTTCAATACCAAATCTGAAATTGAGAAATAATCGATTTTCTTTCAATACCATCAGCATACACAAACAACTCTGCTGTGATACGTTTATTTAGGTGATATTCAAAATTAGGAAATAAGGTCATGAAATGATTTGCTGTAATGAAACATTTAAGTGTCATTCCCAACAGCTTAGCTATCAGGAAAAAGGCACATGAACCTGAAAACATAGAAGCAAGCATTGGGACATATTTGTAGCAGAAAACATACATGAAATTACCACATGCAAACACAAGACATCCATCTTACTCCCTTGGGTGACTCTTTTCATTAGTGTTAATGGGCTCAGGGCCTCTGTTTGGAGACTGTTTCTGCAAATGCTAGAACACAAACCTTTTTCTGTTTGGTGAAGTCCAGTCTCATAAGCAAGAAAAAAATGAAATCAATGTGTTGACATTAACACACACACACGCATATTTGTCTGTGTATTACTTCTAATCACTTCTTCCTTTAATTTGAATTTATTAGTCTTTAGAAATCTTGCCAAACATCACTGAGCAACACAAGGGAAAATGAGTACCAAAATTAGATCCCACGGACATTTCTAATTAAATCCCTTTCATCAGGATTAAGAATTTTTTAAAACTATATGCAAAAAGGCATTGGCACTGAATTTCATTCACTGCAAGCAGCTTAAAAGTAGTAACAGGAAATATGGCACATATCAATCATGTATTTATTAAACACCAATTTGCACATGTTTAAGTGCTAAATACTATGTAAAGCTGAACACTCCCCGCCCCCACCAAAAAAAAAAAACAAAAACAAAAAAACAGCATGTGTCACAATTCAGCAGCTGTTAATTCAACAATTTCTTTCTTCTTCCTTTATATGTATATATGTTGAAAATACCATTCTCGGGGCAGCTGGGTGGCTCAGTCAGTTAAGTGTCTGCCTTTGTCCTGGGATCAAGCCCTGCATGGGGCTCCCTGCTCAACTGGGAGCATGCTTCTCCCTCTCCCTTTGCCTGCTGCTTCCCCTGCTTGTGCTCTCTCTTTCTCTCTATGAATAAATAAACTCTTTTTAAAAAAGAAAGAAAATACTACTCTCAACATACATTTCTTGATTACTGTCTTTTATTATTTTCCTCTATAATTTACTAACTGCATTTAACTCTGTAAAGACACAATAACCAAATCTCATCAAAGAAGCCTGTGAAGTTAATAAAGAAACTCATGGACAAATACGCAGTCCTATCTAAGATTTCCTATAGCCAATTGGACATTCTGCCCACAAAGGCAAACCAAATCTAAACACAATGTATTTCTTCTCAATGAGTTTTTCTCTTAAAATACTCACTTCTAATTTCCTCACACTTCTCTCAAGCACCCATTCTTTTAACATTTTCTTACTTCATGATTCACCCATTGAGATACAAAGATGAATTAGCCATGATCCTTGAACACATCTTCTTCTGAACTCAGTCTGTTAAGAAAGACAGGTAATGAAGATAATGATAATAGAAAGTAGTAAGTAGGGGCACCTGGGTGACTCAGTGGGTTGAATGTCTCACTCTTGATTTTGGTTCAGGTCATGATCTTGGGGTCATAATCTTAGGGTGGTGAGGTTGAGTCCTACATTGGGCTTCATGCTCAGCAGGGAGTCTGCTTGGGATTCTCTCTCCTTCTCCTTCTGCCCCTAACCCTGCTTGTATGTACTCATGCGTGCTCGCTCGCTCTCTCTCTCTCTCTCTCTCTCTCTCAAATAAATAAATAAATAAATAAATAAAAATAAACAAATCTTTAAAAAAATACTAAGTAAAGATCCACAGTGCTTTGTTGGCACAAAGGAGGGAGCAGTTAATTTAGACAATGGGAGCTTTCTCAGCAGCATTTGGATGGTCTTAACAAAGGAGTTGATGATTCACTGGGAAAAGGGTATCTCAGGCAGAGGGAAGAACTTGTGGGAAAGCACAGAGGCATGAAAGCCAATGACACAGTCAGGGAACTGAAAGCAATTCCACATAGTAAAACAGGGGGAGATTGGAAGAAGCTAGTTGTGGCAGAAGATGAACAAGGAGAGTTGAACTGGGGCCGGATTATATTAAAGGTCTTGTTTATTTTCCAAAGAGTCTGGTCTTTATCTGTTTTCCTTTTGTTTTCACAGTGTTAAACAACATAGAAGAAAAGCAGAAGGGTACAATAAGAAAAAGCTATTGTTTTTGGACAAAGGACAAAAGCTAAGGCAGTGAAGAAAGGATAGACTTTTCAACAAAGCATGCTGAAACAACTGAATATCCATATGTCCCTCCCCCTGTCCAAAATGTAGATCCATAACTCACACCATATACAAAAAAACAACTAAAAATCAACCTTAGACCAAAACATAAAACATAAAACTATAATATGTCTAGAAGAAAACAGGAGAAAATCTTTGTGAATTTGGAGTTAGCAAAGATTTCTTACATATGACACCAAAACCACAATTCATAACGTAACAAACTGAAAAAATGGACTTCATCAAAAGTAAAAGCTGTTGCTCCTCAAAAAACAATTAAGGGAACAAAAAGATAAGCCAGAGACTGAAACAAAATCTGTCAAGAAAGGACTTATATTCAGGGTAAAAAAAGAACTCTCAAATTTCAACAATCAGACAACCAACAAACCAATTTTTAAGAACTAGCTGATCAAAGACATATGGATGGCAAATAACCACAAGAAAAATTGTTCAACATCATTAGTCATTACCAAAATGAAAATTAGAGCATAACGAGATATTACTACTACACACCCATTAAAGTGACTAAAATTAAACGACTGGCCATGCATACCAAGTGTTGGCAAGGATGAGGAGAAACTAGAACTCTCATAAACTCACAATGTGAATGTAAAATGATGCAACCATTTTTGACAGTTTGGCAGCTTCTTAAACAGTTAAACATACACCTACTATATGATCCAGCCATTCTACTCCTAGGTATTTATGCAAGAGGAGATATATTCAAAGATTTGTACACAAATTCTTACAAAAGCCTTATTTATACAAAAACTGGAAACCACCCAAATGTCCAATAAGAGGCAAATGGATAAACACATTGTGGTGCATCCATATAAGGGAACTATTATTCCACAAGAAAAAGGAATGAGGGGCACCTGGGTGGCTCAGTGGCTTAGGCCTCTGCCTTTGACTCAGGTCGTGATCTCAGGGTCCTGGGTCCGAGCCCTGCATGGGGCTCTCTGCTCGGCAGGGAGCCTGCTTCCCCCTCTCTCTGCCTGCCTCTCTGCCTACTTGTGACCTCTCTCTCTTTGTCAAATAAATAAATAAAATCTTAAAAAAAAAAAAAAGAAAGAAAAGAAAAAGGAATGAACTACTGACACATGCAACCACACGGATAAATCTCAGAGCGATGATGCTGGGTGACAGAAGCCATACACAGGAGTATATATGCTATGATTTCATTTCCATAAAAACCTAGAAAATGCAACCTAATTTATAAAAAGGCTACTGGTTGTTACCTGGAGAGTACATTGCTAGTAGGAACTACAAAGGGCATATACAAGGAAACTTCTGGAGGATGGTGAATATTGTGAGAATGGTTTCATGGGCAGGCACATATATTAAAATTTATCAAACTTTAAATATGTGCAGTTTATTGTATGTCAATTGTATCTGAGTAAAAAAAATTTTTTTTTTAAAGCATTAAGTGGGGGATAGGGCATTTGGGTGGTACTGTAGGTTAAGCAGCTGACTCTTGTTTTTGGCTCAGGTCATGATCTCAGGGTCAAGCCCCACACTGAGCTCCACACTTGCCACTGGAGTCTGCTTCAGATTCTCTCTCCCTTCGTCCCTCTCGCTCAAGCTCTCTCCCTTTCTCTCAAATAAATAAGTAAAAATAAAATAAAAAGCATTAAAGGATCATATTCAGGTATTAACAATCATTTCGCTTCTACCTTGCTTTCATTCTTCTTTTCAAGAGAACTGAATTGAAACAATACAGCTCTCTCTCTCCCAAATAAATAAGTAAAATCCTTAACAAAAAATAAGTGAAACAATACAAAAAGGCACTCTCTGATGTCTGCATCTTCAGATAGTTTTCTGTATTTGTGACAAGGTCACAAATGACAAAGTGAATAAAGTAGACAAGGATGGAATATGCAAGTTGGAAGGGACCAACCTCCAGACCTTCTGGAGGTCTCCAGGTACCTCCAGAAGAAATCTGCTACCTATAAACTAGCTGTTTTTCCTTATTTTGTTTTTCCTTAAGCTACCAAAACAATTTATGTGACTCCTGATTTCTTCCATGACTGCAAAAGAGAAGTGATACACAACAGTCTTATTTTACACTTTCTTTTACTGTCGTGATGAAAAACTACAAAGAACGCTTCCATCCCCTCACGGAAACAGGATGCTGCAAGATTACTGTGAAATCACATCTGAATGTGTACACTACAACATGTAAATGCACTGTCTAGTAGATGTGTGTTTAAACTGATAGAACAGTGAGTGGTGCTTAAAGAATGTGCAAAAACATTTAAGAGACTGAGAAGACTTAAAAATTTTTAACAACACCCATTTCAAGACTTAATAAAAACATACCAAAAAAACACTACCCTTCAATACCTCAGCTTTCCTACCTACCTATATGTCCTAAAATATATATATATGCTCTAAAAAAGGATAACTATTAAACAATATTTAAAAAGCAGGTGATCCAACAGTCCAGAATGAGAGCATGCATACACCCGAAGTTACTCTCTCAAACTACAATAGTAAGTTGCTGTGCTTTAGATGTGAATCAAGGACTTAGGACGGTGTGTGGTTTTTCAAGGAGTCACTACTTAGAGCATCCACTGCTTTTCGTCTACCCTAAACAACTTTTGCAAACACACACACACACACCCCAAAACCAAACCTAAAAAACAAAAACAAACCAGAAAAAAACAAAACAAGGAAAATCCAGCTCTTTTCTTAGAAGTTTAGGCTTGAAAAGTTAATACTGGCGTAGTATTATACTCTAAAGAGTATGCTGATCAGGTACTAAAAATGAACAAAGGTGACAGGAAGATACCTGTCCTCCTCATCAAGGCCAGGGGTATGACTTATCACGGGGAGCTCCCTCTAAGTAGGTAGTATAACTGAGACTAGCAAGGCCATATCTTGAACACAAAAGGACTACATTTAAGGGCAGACAGAGGCACTTACTTGTTTGTAAATGTACTAAAAAGTTGTTAGGATTTTGTTGCTGTTGCTTTACTTGTTGTTAAGACAGAACTTTCTCATTCAAAAGATAGGATCTCATATTGCCTGGGCCTCTAATGGGTTATAAATAAAACTAGACTTGTAAAACCTCTAGAAAAGTAGTAGGTGATGGGGAGTTCCAAGTTGTATCATGAAGGTATGTCAATTACAGACACATTTGAAAAAGGTTACATTCCGTGTGATCAGTTGTAACAAGTACTATAATTAGATTAATGACACATCACTCAAAAGAAAAGATCAGGTGCTAAAACAGAATCCCTTCTTAATACAATCCATGTACATCAGAGAACTGGTCATGTTTTAAAAATGAACTGGCAGGTTCTTCAAAGGTTCATGCTTAATTTAAAGTATCTTTCATCAGCTTTCAAAGAAAATGCCAACTTGACCAACTAGCATGTCTCCTTTTCTTGAGTGTAATAAAGATTTACAGAAGTAAATAAAACCTCTGGAACAAGCTGATTTTGGCTTTCAGTTCCATATAGAACTACTACTACTACCTCTTCTTCTTCTTCTTCTTCTTCTTTTTTTTTTGAACTCCTACTTCTTAAGGTATTCACAAGGCACAGTGAAAATTACTTGTAAAAAGTTTAAAAGATGTTAAAAATATATCCAAAGATTAACAGGAATATATAATCAGCATGAGATGAAATCACAGATGCGCTTCATTTTACTTGAAGTTGAATTCAATCTGTAAATCAAAATAAACCTTTTCTGTGCTGAGAATTCTGTTTGCTGTCTCCTGCCACCTTATCCATACCCTGCCTTGGTGGCTCCCCCTAGGCACCAGGAAGGCAACCTATATAACAACTATGGTTCTCGTACCCTGGGCTTTGGAGCTCAACCAAAGGGAGATCAGAAGCAAGAGGAGAGAAGTATCAGAGCGTTTATTCCTGATCCCTCTCCCACAACCCGGGTTCTCAGCTCCCCCTCAGCCCTGGTATGACTGTTTCGGGGACTTCATTCCTCTGCAGCTATAGCTTCTCTCACACCATTCTTCTTCAATGCCAGCTCTCCTGCTTCCTCAGAGTATCAGGTCCAGATATCTCACTATCCATTTTCAGTGACCTTAACCGTCCACAAACCTCTGTAAATGGTGTCCTCACTAAATTCCCTTCAGTTGAACCCTGACTTTCTTTTACTTTTTTTTTTTAAGATTTTATTTATTCATTTGACAGAGATCACAAGTAGGCAGAGAGGCAGCCAGAGAGAGAGGAAGGGAAGCAGGCTCCCTGCTGAGCAGAGAGCCCTACACGGGGCTCAATCCCAGGACCCTGAGATCATGACCTGAGCCAAAGGCAGAGGCTTAACCCACTGAGCCACCCAGGTGCCCCAAACCCTGACTTTCTATGTACTGCATTTCTTTAAAGCAAGATATACCTGTTTTGAGGGATAAATGAACATTTTATATAAAGACTAGTCTACATTTTGTGCAATCTCATAATCCCCATCCAGCCCAGCCTTCATTGTGGTATCAGTGATGGCACATCCCAATCTGCATTATCACTGAGTTTATAACCATAAATCATGACAGAAGTCAAAAGCCTTATGAAAGAAGATAATCACCTACAGTTTCTTGATAATTAAATAATTTTATAGAAAACATATAATATAGAAAACTTTGAGATGGCGAATCCAAGGAACATTCAAACTAGTACCAGCATATGAGGACTGCAGTCAGTCATCTAACACGTATAGGGACCATTTATACAAGAAAAGACTCAGATACATAAAGAGTTCAGCTTGGCAAAGCCCTACTCTACCTTGCATCCTCATTTCTTCCCCACCCAAACCAAAAGAAAATATAATGGATGTTTCCAAAAACAGCAGTGTCTTCTAAAACAGTTACTAATTGTCCTTCTGTTCAGTGATAAGAAGTAGAGAGCATCCAGAGCACTGAAAAGTAAAAGGCACTGAACTGGACTTCTAGATCTTCAGATCTCTAGTATTAGATACTATGTGCAGATAGTGATAGCTCCAGGAAGCTTCACAAATACTAACTATGCCCAATATCAGCCCAAGCAAACCGATCGGGAAGAAAATTATGTTGTAATTAGTGTATTCTAAAGCAAATAAAAGTGATTTTTTGCTTATGTTACCCTTTACCTACATTACTTTAGATCATTGAAAGATGAAATATATTGATTAATCTTAATTAAACCCAGAATATAACAAGTCGAGCCCCATTTTACAGACAAAGAAATTTATATATATTTTAAAGATTTTATTTATTTATTTGAGGGAGAAAGTGAGTGAGAGAGAGAGAGAGGGAGGGAGGGAGAGAGAGAGAGAGAAAGCACAAGTGGGAGGAGGGGCAGGGGGAGAGGGAGAAGCAGGCTCCCCACTGAGCAAGGAGCCCGATGCTGATGCTGCAGGGCTTGATCCCAGGACAACAGGGTCATGACCTGAGCCAAAGGAAAGATGCTTATATAAAACGAACCACACAGGTGCCTCAGAAATTTATATTTTCATGAGAAAATGATCCAAACAATAATTTGAACTAACATCCAATATTTGAAATGTTCTTTACCTAATGACTTTAAAGATCACAGCATGTCATAGCTAAAAGAAGCCTTGGAGACCATCTAGTTAAACTCATATTTTACAGATGAGGAACTCAATGCCCAAGGTTTAAGTAATTAGTTCAAAATTACCAGCTAGCTGTTCTGGACTAAGTCTCGGGGGCAAATAGATGCATGGTTTCAAGAAGCATGACTTCCTAAAGGGCAGTAATTAAATTAGGGGGAGGAATTCAGCTCATCAGCTAAGATTACCAGATTCCAAATGACCACTGCAACCTTCTGTAATGACCAAACCAGCCTGGGGGATTTATGTGCTTTTCCAATACTTTTGAGGTAACCATGATCACCTGTAGAATGTCTCAATGTCTAGAATCCGAATGGTGAATAAAATTCAGCACCCCACACCCCATCCTTGGCATTGTTCCTTATCTCTGAGAACGGGGAGAAAGAAGGATTTGGCTTAGGCTCAAAATGGGAAATACGTTATCAACATCATTAAATACTAGTCAACATTCTTCACTGAGCATGACTGTGCCCTACAGTATAATTCTGTGAGTGTGCTGTGCACATGCATGAGAAGGAGAAAGAGAAGGAGTAGGCTGAAGGAGGAGGTAAGCAGAGGGAGGCAGGTTGTCAGTGAGAGGAGATGAAGAGGGAAGGCAGAGAAGGGGAAAGCAGAGAGAAGCAGAGAAGAACAAGGCAGAGTTACACACAGAGAAGTTAAGGCAGAAACTGTGAGAAACAGGAGGAGAGGAAGAGAGACACATAGAGCAAGAAAGGCAGAGCCAGGGGCTCCTGGGTGGCTCAGTGGGTTAAAGCCTCTGCCTTCAGCTCAGGTCATGATCCCAGGGTCCTGGGATCGAGCCCTGCATCAGGCTCTCTGCTCAGTGGGGAGCCTGCTTCCCTTCCTCTCTCTGCCTGCCTCTCTGCCTACTTGTGATCTCTGTCTGTCAAATAAATAAATAAAATCTTAAAAAAAAAAAAAAAAAGAAAGAAAGAAAAGGCAGAACTACAAAGAGGAGGAGAGTAACATCATGAAACACTACAAACCCTTGCTAGTCAGTGCTGTCCTTGGCCCGGAAGCATTAGCACCACCTGAGATTTTAGGAGGCAGAAACTCAGGGCTGGCCCCAGATCCACCAAATCAGAATCTTTGTTTTTAAGAATACCGTCAGGTTACTTGGGCAATGCTACAGTTAACTCCACTGACTCAAGGTCATTCTAACTGTCATGAAAGCAATGAATAGCTGTTTCTACAAAGTCACATGGCGTCACTCCTTAGAAACTCAGTAAAAACTTAAATCTCAGGCCAGATAGCCTGCATGCAGGCATACATATTCAACCCAGCTACCCCTGCTACCAAGTTGTTTTTTTTTGTTGTTGTTGTCCAGAGTAGGTTCACATCTAAGAAGTTAATGATATAACCATTTGTGTCCACAGAAATTTTCTTTTAAGAGTTCAGAAAACAGGAAACCTTCAAGACTGACAAATGACAGATTTAATCAGGTAACTCTGAATTGATCGTTCATAGTGGGAAAATTTCTGAGCAGCTGCTATTAAAAACATCTAATTTC
This sequence comes from Enhydra lutris kenyoni, assembly GCF_002288905.1. Classification (NCBI taxonomy): domain Eukaryota; kingdom Metazoa; phylum Chordata; class Mammalia; order Carnivora; family Mustelidae; genus Enhydra; species Enhydra lutris. The sequence continues at coordinate 4,535,220 of NW_019154157.1, read as the reverse complement.
CTTTTTTAAAAAATTTAAGATGTAGCACCCATCCCATGATGACACATGTATTTAAGATATTCTGCATTTCAGATACAGAGTAAATATATAGTAATTTCACCACAGGATGTTTTTATTAAACAGCCAAGCACATAATTATAGGATTTTCAGTGTAAAATTACTCCCGCTTTGAAACTCCAGCATTTCACTCACCCACATGGCAATGTTTTTTCTCTCCCTACAGTCCCAGCCATATTCCCTGAACCCTCTGCCAGCTGCCACTTCCTCTCCCCCACCTCCCTATTGTTCTTTGTCTTATTTATCACTTTTTTTAAAAAAGGAAGAAAGTAAGTGTAAGACACTGATATATATTTTTCCAAGATAATGTTCTTTGTTCTATGCACTGGATAGAAACAATAACTATTCCTAACAGAGGGGCCAGGATGGGGACTCTCAGATGCAGATGGTCAGCTTTTCCTTCTCCTCCTCCTTCCTTTTCCTTTCTCCCTTCAGTCAGTCTCCATGACCCCTCACCTCTGTCAATATGTCCCAGCTAACAAATGTCTAAGTGGGAAAAGCAGCAAGATTTGTGCTACATGGGAGCAAACACTGGAGGCAGGAGAACAGAACCATTTCCAAATCTAGGAATACTTCCATCAGTAAAATGTGGGTGAGCTAAATCCCTTCCAAAACAGTCTATGTTTCTAGCTGAAGTTTGCATTTAGCTGAATCTGTCTCTTCTTCTTTTTTTTTTTTTTTTAAGATTTTATTTATTTATTTGACAGACAGAAATCACAAGTAGGCAGAGAGGCAGGCAGAGGTAGGGCGGGTGGGGGGCGGGGCAGGAGGCTCCCTGCAGAGCAAAAAACCCTATGTGGAGCTCGATCCCAGGACCCTGGGATCATGACACGAGCACAAGGCAGAGGCCTTAACCCACTGAGCTATCCAGGCACCCCTGTCTTTTCTTCTAATATACAACAAAGAGATGAAGAATACCACAAGAGTAGGGTAGGCTAACACAAAGAGCAAGTAAAAGAGAAAGGAGGAGAACAATGGATATTGGTGAGCTCACCCCTAGAGATAACTTTGTATTTGGAAGTACCTTGTATTATTTACTGGATTCTTTCATTCACTTAAAGAATATGTATCGATTACCTACTGTCAGGTATCGTGCAGGAAAGATGAAAATAGAAGGCAAGTTCATTCCTATTTCTCCAAATACACACACACACACACATACACACACACACAACACCTTGGAGTCTTTCATTTTAACTCCTTCAGATACTTTATGAAGCCTTTCCTTCACATGCTAGACAAAGGTTTAATTGCTTATAAGCATCCAATGACTTGTAAAAGACAAGCAAATCAAGAGAACCCCAAATTCTCAGGCTGCTTTACTTACATAGTGACACTTAGCATCTTAGGGCATTACAGGCCTATTGACAGAATCCTTCCATTGCAGAAGAGAAGATGAAGAACACTCAAATCCAGGGATTCTAACCACATCTTCAAAAATACCACTGTTTAACATCTGTACTCACTAGATATTTTAATTATGAGAGCAAGGACCACTGACTACAGATTTATCCTCTAGAGTAATCTGTTTTATATTTTTTAAAAGATTGTTTCATTGATAATTATGAAGGGTATAAGCAGTAGCTAAGGAAATAAATAACCACCAAATAACTATGTTAAGTTTATAAAGAGAATTTGACCAAAACTAGTTTCTGAAAATGATAGCAATCTTTTGCCTATATCTATAAATAGTATGGTAAAATAGCAAAAACTGGTCAAAATAGGCTCCTTAAAAGAGTCCAACTGTTCTAATACTAGGGAAGTATAGGGAAGGAAATCAAAACCATAAATAGGCCATGATAATTGACATGTAATTAACTGCCCCAAAGAAACTCTCTCCCTGTAAGGATATTCTAGTGCATAAACCATGAAATAAAAGTTGAAGTATTTTTTTGTTTTGTTTTGTTTTGTTTTGTTTCTGAAAGTAAGCATGGAGGAACACAGACATTTTCAAAATAATTTTTCAAAAGGAACAATTGGAAATGTCCATCATTTGAAACATCCTGCCTCCCTTCTTTGGTTTAAATGCCACATAAGTTATTTTGAGCCTATTGCTTTGATCAGATTTAGCTGTAAGTAATTATATTTAGTCATAGACATTTGATCTATAAATGGATCTACTAAAGGAATTACTGTAACTTCCATGAAATTGGCAAATAGCAGTTCTATTTGAGGTAATTCTAGAAAAGCTTTATCCTGAGAAGAAAATGCAATACATTTACCTACATAGAAGATATTTGCTTCCAAAATGAAAATCTCTCAAGAGCCTAGTTACACAGCTACATTTTGAAGAAAGAATTACCATTTAACAGTGTCCCACACAAATATGTATTAATTTCTCAATAAACCCTCATTTGGGGGAAGTAAGCAGTAAAAGAAAAATTATATTTTTTTTCTTTTGATAGATAGCATGTAAATAATATCTAAACATTGAATGCTGGCCACTAAGCAAAATAAAAACAGTTCAGACTCTCCATGATTCTTGCCCTGGTAGAAGAGAACATCCATTATTGATGATACAATATGCAAATATAGACACAAGTGAAATGTTTCATTAGGAAGCAACATGGATAGGGTAAACACCCAACCAGGAGTTCTATAATCATAGGTCTAGCTGTGGCTATCATTTACTAGCTGTCTGGCCCTAAGTTCATTGTTTATCCTCTCTGAGTCTCAGGTTCCTCACTGGAAAACAGAGATATAGATTCAAGAATCAAACAAGATAATGTATGTAAACATATTCTGTGAACTGTGAAGTCATATTCAAATATTATTAGGTTAGTTGTATAATGAAAAGACCACTAAAAGGAAACCACTGCCTACAACGCTGGAATTAGATAAGATTATTTGAATTTTAGATCTCTGGTGTGAACTTTACTACTAGTAAAGCTAATAGCTATCACTTACCTACCATTTACTAAGTCCTAGTTGTGTGACAGCCACTGTGCTAAAGGATTTTATACACATTAATTTGATTTTCCCAAAAACCACATGAAATATGTGGTGTTGCCCCATTTTACAAATGAGGCACAATACTTATGTTGCAGATTAGTAAAAGGGAAAGCAAGGATTTCAATCCAAGTCTGACTCTATAGACTAAGTTCCTAATTGTTATACTATTCTGACTTTGGGGGGAGAAAAGTTTTCAGAGAAAGTTACTACCTTCTACATTGATTAGGGTATTAAGGTGGATTAATGGATAAAAAAGATGTGGTTCATATATACAGTGGAATATTACTCAGTCATCAGAAAGGATGAGTACCCACCATTTTCATCGACATGGATGGAACTGGAGGGGTGTTTACTTAGTGAAATAAGTCAAGCAGAGAAAGACAATTATCGTATGGTTTCACTCATATGTGGAACATAAGGAATAGCATGGAGAACCACTGTGAAAGGAAGGGAAAACTGAAGGAGAAGAAATCAGAGAGGGAGACAAATCATGAGAGACTCCTGATTCCCAGAAACAAACGGAGGGTTTCAGAGGGAAGAGAGTGGGGAGGATGGGTTAGCCAGGTGATGGTTATTAAGGAGGGCACTGGGTGTTATACCAACTAATGCGCTGGGTGTTATACCAACTAATGAACAGTTGAACACTACATCAAAAACTAATGATATACTATAAAAAAGTATTAAAATAAAGTATATATACAAAAAAATCTTAGGTCTTGTTAAAAAAAATGAATAAATAAAAAGGAGAGTGAAGAGTAAGGTGGGAGGAAGGGGAGAGAAAAACACTTTCACTAATAGTTCTCTCCCCCCTTTGTTGCTAATAATAATAACTAACATTCACTGAGTACTTAGTTTGGGCCAGGAACTGTAGTAAGTGCTTTATGTGATTTATCTTATTCAATCCTCCAAATCCATAAATATTATCTTCATTTTATAGATGAGTACCCTAGAACATAAGGAGATTAAATAACTTGCTCAAATTCTGTCTCTAGGCAAGAGGGAATAATAGGGACAAGGCCTATCTACCTAATTACTTCACTGAAAAACTGGAAGGAAATAGAGAATAAATGAGAGTTTTCAGACACTGAACAAGAGGCAGCAAAGGACAATGATCCCTGAGAGAGGACAAAGTTAGAGGTAAGCCCTACAACTGCCCAAGCTCACTGTACAGAGTTTCCAGCTGTAGCTCTGTGAAGCGGCAGCCAAGAAGCAGCACTCCCCCCTCAGCTGAGAAGACCATGTAAGGAGCTCAAAATGTTCTGATGAGTAGAATTCACATGTAGAATACTGGAGAGGAGAGAGCTACACTGAGACAAAACTGTAGAGATCTTCAGAGAGTCCTCCCATCCCAAGTCTTCTTTTGAGAGTTGATCAGCACATCACTTTGAGAAAATTATCCAAGACTGGGGCAAGAACCACCAGAAAGAAGCAGGTGGAACCAACCACTCTCTGGGGCTCACAGAAGGCCAGGAATATTCTTCTCACCACCCCGAGAGAAAAAGAAACAAACAAACAAATAACTCACAATTCATGGGACATGAAGCATCTGCAGGGTATTGCCTCAATAATGGAGCAAAACTAGACTGCACTAAAGGCTGCTCTCGTCCCACCCAACGAATGTTAAAAAGCAAGCCTCAGAAGGGTCAAACTATTTCCAAGTAACCTATAACAACAAAACTTAACAAGAAAACTTTAAAACATCATGTAAATACAAGCATACCTAGCATCCAACTTCATAAAATCCACCATGCCTGACATCCAATCAAAAATTATCAAGCAAGCAAATAAGCAGGAAAATATAACCCTTAACAAGGAGAAGAATAAACCCATAGAAACCAAACCAGGGGCACCTGGGTGGCTCAGTCGGTGGGGCGTCTGCCTTTGGCTCGGGTCATGATCCCAGGGTCCTGGGATCAAGACCCGCATCAGGCTCTCTGCTCAGCGGGAAGCTGAGAAAGACAAGAAAGACAAGTGTAGCCATCTTTAAATCTTTGAAAGAAATCTCTAGACTTCATGAAAATATCTTTCAAATACCATAGCAAAAAAAAAAAAAGATATTTTTAGATATATAAAAGCTAACATGGAAAACGGTATGGCAATTCCTCAAAAAATTAAAAATAGAATTACCATATGACCCAGCAATTTGACTTCCGGGTATATACCTCCAAATCCTTGAAAGCAGGGACTCAGATATTTGCACACTAAGGTTCACAGCAGCATTTTTCACAATAGCCAAAAGGTGGAAGCAACCCAAGTTTCTACTGACAGATGAATGGATAAACAAAATGCAGTAAATCCATATGTACAATGGAGTACTATTCTGCCTGAGAAAGGAAACTCTGATACACACATACATGGGTCAGGCTACGACAAAGATGAACCTTGAGGACATTTTGCTAAGAGAAGAGAAATACGGTGTGATTCTATTCATATAAGATACCTAGAGTAGTCATATTCATAGAGACAGAAAGTAGAATGGTGATTGGCAAAGAATGGGGGAGGCAGGAATGAGGAGCTATTGTTTAATGGGTATATAGTTTTAGTTTTGCAAGACAAAAAGAGTTCTGGAGATTGGCTGCAGAAAAATGTGAATGCACTTAACTCTATAGAATTGGACACTGAAAAATGGTTACAATGGCAAATTTTGTGTTATGTGTATTTTATCACGATTAAAAATAAGTAAAATAAAAAGATTTTTTTTAACTGAAAAAAAAATTCATCATTAGCAGAACTATATTACCAAAAAAAAAAAAAAAAGTTAAAGACTGACCAAGACAAGGAAGGCAGCCCACATAGTAGAGGAAGCTTAAGGTAGGACAGCCAAGTGCAATGTGGTATCCCAGATTGTATCCTAGAGCAGGACACAGACATTAGTGGGAAAACTAGTGAAATTTGCATGGGAAAATTTAATAACTTAATGATTTAAATTTAAATATTAAATTTAAATAAAAATTTAATAATTTTGTACCTATGTTAACTTGTTAGTTTTGATAATTATGCTATGCCTAATCAAAATGTTAACATTAAAGAAAGCTATGTGAAGAGTATATAGAAACTCTCTGTTCTGTTTTTGCAACTGTTCTGTAAGACTAAAATTATTTCAAAATAAAAAGTTTTTTTTTTTAAAGAAGAAAGCATTGTTAGCATACCACTTCTGAGAAGAGTTAAAAGTTCCGCTGTTAATACACATGAATAAACTCCAAAGTGAGGTCTAACTTGAAGAAGAGAAGCAATTTTATGTTGTCTGTTTGTCTTAAATAGGAGTATACAGGAGAATAAAGGCATCGAACACTGCTGGAACAGCATAAAATTCATTGTCTACATATATCAAAATAAAAAATGTCCCCTTCCCAAAGTTGGGACACATGTGACAGTAAAACAAATCCCAAAACTAACCCAACAAATGTGGGGATCCAGGCACGTAAGAAATATAGGAGGAGCTCAGAATTAAGCACATGCTTGAAAGGACTGGTTTGTGTAATTCTCTATGCTGTATGAAATCCAATTACTTATAATCAGTCCCTTCTGCCAAAGAGTAATAATTTGTTGGTTAAATTTCCATAAGAAACAGCATGTTTCTTTCTCTACTGTTTCTGTCTATGAGATAGATACATAGAATTCTCAACCCTCTTATCCACTTCAATCTGGAGAGGCAGTTTTATGGAGTCAAAAAAGCATAAAACTGAAGCTAAATTTCTTGATCAGCTACTTTGTGCCAGGTACTGTACTAAATACTTTCTACGTAGGTTCTCTGATAATCCATTTAATCCTCACAACAAGCCTGAGAAGAATGTGCTATTAGCCCCATCTTTACAGGTGAGTGCTCTAGTCCTAACTTTTCCACTATGTCACTCGGAAAGTTTACATGAATTACAACTTCTCTGGACCCTCAGAAACCAACACTTAAATGTCACTGCAAGCATTTGCCTCATGCCTGCCTGACCTACCCTATTCTGAACTCCTACAGGGTGGGACAGTATTTACCTTGGTATCAGGCACATACATAGACTAGATTTGCAGTTGTTGGAAGAGAGATGGTTAGGTGAGAATGCTGAACTAACTAGAAAAAAGATCAACTCAAGTTTCTCCTAGCTCTTACCACCACAGTCTCCAAAAAGAGAAAAAAAAAAAAAAAAAAAGAAAAGAAAAGGGAAAAAAAAAAAAAGAGAGTATCAGGAGACCCGGTGGAAGGAATAAAGTAAGGATGAGGAATTTGGGGTCTTGTCCCAGCTCCACCACTGACTGGCTATGTGGTCTTAGGCAACTCACAAACCTCTCTCTAAGATTTCAAACTAGTGCAGCAGAAATTATAATATCTGTCCTTCTTGATTCGGCAGATTGTTGTGAGGCATGAATGAGGCTACTTTAAAGGCCTGTTGCAAACCTAAAAGAGATAAAATATGTAAACCTAAAATATGATAAAATATGTACTCTCCTGGTACAAAATCAGTGCCCAGAGATATCAGTTCCTTCCCTCCCAACACAAAATTCAAGGACGGAGCTGCCTTATTAGTAAATGGTGCCTTCCTGTCTGCAGCGTTTTAGTAACCTGGCATTTTCACTCTGACGATACTTTTTGTGGTATCCTACAAATGTTGGTATAGAGAGTGATTCATCATGTAAACTAAAATCACTGCTTGCAAGTAAATGCAAACTGCAAATTACAGGGAGAACAGAGGTTTAAAAATGTACTTAAAAATAATAAAAACTCAAGTGAAGTCACTTAATCCAATATTTTATTGGAAATTGGACCACCTCCAATTCTCTTAAGGGTACCACAGTTTGGTAACCAGATGTTAATACTATTCCTCTGCCAAAGAAAACTGCAAGATTTAAAGAGTATTTTTTCCTTAAAAATTATGTTCTATTGATATTTCAAAACATATTTATCTGATACCTCAATAGATTAGATTAAAAACTAAGCATCCCTTCAATCTCCTTGCTAGTCTGAGATCTATCTGATGTGTACTGGCAGGAGGCACTGGAAGAGAAAGTACCTACTCTTAATTATTTGGCTAAAGAATAAAATGGACAACAGTAGACAGCCAGACCCAAATTCAAATTTCCTAAAAGGTAAGCATTATGGAAGCAGCCCAGACTCATTAGAACTTAATTATTCTATTGTAACGAGCAACATGAGCTTTATTAAGGGATGCGTGCAGTAGTCATGAAGGAACGTGACTGCTGGGATGATCCAAGCTATCAAAAGAAATAAAGCAAACCATCATCCAAACGAACCAAATGTCAAATTAAAGTAAATTCTCTGCATTTTCCCTCAAGATACAAAAGTGAATATACTAATCTACGGTATCATAGTAGCAATTATGACAATGTTTCTGACATAAATGAGGCACAGAAAACGTGATATTCACCTGTGTCATCTTTAAAGTATAGGTAACAGATCAAATTTGATTTTTGACAGGGTATCTCTGGACCTGACCTTTGTAATTGTTTCTAAGTTCATCAGCTATCTGACACAAGTGAAGGGGGAAATGAACAGGAGAGCGAGAATGCACAACACTGGACCAAACCCACAGTGCAAATAAATACCTTCAACTTAAAATCTTAATTGTCAAATGAATATGAGAACTGAACTAGACCACACAGGCCTTCAAGCGGCTACAGCAAATGGTCTATTAATATCAAAATAGAGTTTAAAACAAAGAATAGAAACAGAGCCAAAGAGGGATGCTTCCTAATTACAAAAGAGCAAATTCATCAGAAAGACATTATCATCATAAATGTGTATGCACCTCATAACAGGTAAAAGATACAGGAAGTTATCTATTCTTGGTCAGTACTTCATCTCCCATTTTCTTGAACCTTCCCCACCAAAACTTCCCTAAGCAAGACCACCAGTGACCTCTATGCTGTCAAATCCATTGATCAACTCTCGAGAGTCTTATCTGACCTATCATTTCCTCACCCTTGAAACATTTTTCTCTTTTGGCTTCAACTGACTCCATTCCCTCTCCATTCTTCTCAAGTCTCCCATCTTTCCAGTTAGGAAGTTCATTAGACAAAAGATTGGATGCAGAAAGAACAGTTGTAGTCGCTCATGCAGTGGCCATTCATTCTTGGTTTCCCTTCCTTGTTTCTGATTCTCTTTTCTAAATATTCCAGTCCCCAGTATTTGGGTCTCAGATATCTTCTCTAGCTTTATTTATGCACTTTCTTTGATGAAAATCAAAGACATGGAGACAATTTCCTTTGTCCCCAGTAGTGACATGTTAATCCCATACTGTCCACATTTCCTCACTAAGCTCTATTCACAGTTTGTGATTTCAGGGCAACTGACCAGTCATAATCTACAACTCTCAAATTTATAACTTCATTAAATTCCAAATGTATACTCAAATCTCCACTTAGATGCCTAATGGCATCAAAAACTGAACTCTTAATTCCAACTCCCTTCTCCTAAAACCTCTTTTGTCTACATTCTTCCCATTGCTCACTAAATAGCAACTCCATTCTATCAGTAGCTCAGATCAAATAACTTGGTTCCATTCTTTCTCTCATGCCCCATATGAAATCCTTCAGCAAATCTAATCAGTTCTACTTTCAAAAAAATGTCCAGAACCAAACGAATTCCCCAACTCTACTGCCACCACCTTGGCCCAAGCCATCATTTTCTCTTGCCTACATTGAAACAGTGGCCTCCCAGTTGGTTTCATGGATCTGATCCTTGTGCCGTATAGCCTATTCTCCACACAGCACCTAGGATGATTCGACTGAGCATCAGTCTGACCATGTTACTATTTTGCTCAAAGCCCTCTGATGCCTTCCCATTACAATAAAATCTGAAGTCCTTACTATGGCCCTCAAAACCAATATGATCTGCCCTCTCCCCAACAACCTCTTTGATCTTATCTTCTACTATTAGGCCCTTCAGTTTCTCCAGTCCAGCCAAATTGTTCTCCTTCCTATACTGTGAGTTCAAGCATATTTCCTCCTAGGGGCCTTTACCCTGGATGATCCATCTGCCTGAACTAGTCTTTTTTTTCCCCCCAAGAATGACATAGCTTTTTTCCCTTACTTCCTCCAGATTTCTATTTATACACTACTTCTTCAGAAATGCCTCTCTCAGGCGCCTGGGTGGCTCAGTGGGTTAAAGCCTCTGCTTTCGGCTCAGGTCATGATCCCAGGGTCTTGGGATCGAGCCCCGCGTCGGGCTCTCTGCTCAACAGGGAGCCTGCTTCCCTTCCTCTCTCTCTCTCTCTCTGCCTGCCTCTCTGCCTACTTGTGATTTCTGTCTGTCAAATAAATAAATAAAATCTTTAAAAAAAAAGAAATGCCTCTCTCTTCCACTCAGATAAAACTGCATCTATCCCAACATATTTACATATTGTCTCTCTCTCCCCAACACATGAAAGCATGGACTTTGCTTTGTTCAGGGCTGAAACCCCATTGCCTAAATCAGTTCCAGGTATATGATAAATGTGCATTAAATATTTGGTGAACAAATGAAGACATTCTCTTGGTTAAACGGGTATCTTCAATAATTCCCCTCCCTTATTACCCTCATCCCATTAATCTCTTAAATTCTGTCAAGTCTCCATCCATAACACTTCTTTACATCTCTCTGTTTATATTACCACTGCTAGTTCAGCTTCGCATCATGTATCTTCTGCAACATGCTTACATTCCTGCATCCAAACTCTTCTTTAATGCACTTCATAAGTGGAAAGATGACTTCAAAAATAAGATAGGTACAGACTTTCCTTGAGCAGTCAATTACCAGCTACGTGACCTTGAACAATGATTTCAGGGTTTCAGTCTGTTCACTTGTAAATAGATTGAGCCTACTTTTTTTTTAACTTTGTTGTTTAAAAAAAGGTAAACACGGGGCACCTGGGTGGCTCAGTGGGTTAAAGCCTCTGCCTTCGGCTCAGGTCATGATCCCAGGGTCCTGGGATTGAGCCCTGAATCAGGCTCTCTGCTCAGCAGGGAGCCTGCTTCTCCCCTCTCTCTCTGACTGCCTCTCTGCCTACTTGTGACCTCTGTCTGTCAAATAAATAAAATTTTTAAAAATCTTTAATAAAAAAAGGTAAACACATGAACACATTTTAGTAAAAATTCAAATAATAGATAAGTACTTAAGTAACATGAGATGGTTCCTTCGCAACACCACCCCTAATTCCACTTCCCTCCACAGAGGTAACCTTGTTAGCCACTGACCATGCCTTCTTCCAGGCTCTTCTGTACACTTACATTCATATTGTACATGGACACAGGTCTAATCCCCCCCTTTTTTAAACATATTAGGATCACCATTCTACAATGGGCCATGAATAAAACTTACTCTTAAAACTTTTATTTTAACCTTATTTTTTAAAACATTTTTAGGTCCACAGCAAGACAGAGCAAAAAGTAGAAAGGGTTCCTATATAATTCCACCATACGCATAACACCTCCTTTTCAGGACTATTATGAGGAATAAATAAAAATATAAAGCATATAATGTTGTTAGCAGCAGTGTACATAGTAGGCACTCAACTATCATAAGGTTTCTTTCTTTCCTCTCTGAACTCTGATCATGTATTCCCTGGCTCGAAACTTTGACTGGCTTACCAATACATATAGAATAAATCAAATTTTGGAGTTCTGGTATCCAAAGACTTCCACAATTTGGCTCCAATCCACTTTTCCATCTTTTACTAAACACCCCCATCAATGAGCCCCCACACAAACTTTACTCCACCCACAACTCTACTCACTAGTTCTGATCACATTCAGCATTTTCCTGTGTATTCTTTGCTCCACCTCTGCCAAAAGTACTTTTCTCTTCCAGTATGTCTGCCAAAATCATGCAATCCTTCTAAACCCCACTCCAATTCCATTTTTTTCAAGAAAACATGCACAGTTTTATCACTTGGTATTTATCCGTCTCTCTCTCCTTTACTTCCACTTTATTCTGTTTATGCCTCTTTTCTTTCTCCCTCTTGATGACCAGGGGCCACGTCTTACTCAGCAATTAGCACAGTGCTCTGCAATACTTGGTATTCAGAAAAAAACTGTTGAACCACAAGTTACTCATCACTAGAAGAGAAAGCTAAAGATCCATCCCTAAAATACCTATCTTTAATGGGTACTGAGTCAAACAGAAGTATTCTTCCTATACTATGATTCTATAAAGTACTCTCCATTGAGAGCTTTTCAAAATATGCCTTGGTGGGAGCTTCTGGATGGCTCAGTCAGTTAAGCATCTGACTTGTCTGACTCTGGATTTTGGCTCAGGTCATGATCCCAGGGTCCTGGGATCGAGCACTGTGGGCCGGTCTCTGGGCTCAGCGGGGAGTCTGCTGGAGATTCTCTCCTTCTCCTTCTCCTTCCCCCTCTATCCCTCTCCCCACATGTGCACACTCTCTCTTTCAAATGGATAAATACATCTTTAGAAATAAATAAAAAATAAAATATGCCTTGGAGTGAAAGGGAGGAAATATGAGGGAGGAAAAAAAAAAACCCAAACAATAAATACCCAATAGCTACAGAATCTTAAATATTATGTAACACCTCAGAAGCAATTACTTGTTTTTTATTATGTTTTTACTTTAACTCCGCTATCATTAACACACATTGGTATATTAGTTTCAGGCATACAATACAGTGATCAAACAATTTTATACCTTACTCAGTGTCCTGTACTCTTTAATCCCCTCCACCTATTCTCCCCCGCCCCCGTCTCCCCTCTGGTAACCCATAACGTTCATCATTTGATAATCGTATACTACACTTTGTTATTTCTTGCAGTATTTTCTTGAGCCATTTTTAGAACTTCCATCACTTAACTTTACTTCTCATATTCTCAACTAGATGATCAGTTCCACGTAGGCAGAGTGCATCTCTTGCTCTTTTATAGTCTGTTCTGCAACAACACATGGTTCTAAAGTACCACTTAGCTCATATCAATAGAATAGTGAAGTAACATTTGTTCATATGAGATTTTTTTTTTTGTTCACTTAGGCAAGAGGAGCTGGAGAGTAGACTAGAATTATAACCTTTACAAGGAAAAGTAAAATGGCTTCAGCTAGGCTGTTACACAGACATGGCCCTTTGCTCCATTTTAAGAAAAATGAAAAGTGAATGCCTGTACACAAGGCTAAGAGAGGGATAATTTCTAGTTCTCATCTCAGGAAGGGAAGTCTTACTTCCTTCTGTGCCCACCTCAATGGCAAACCTACTGGCTCAGGGCTCCACTTTCGAATGCATTATCTTATATTTCTGCAAGCTGGCATTTTCTTAATTCTCTTTTTAGGATGTTTAATATCTGTGGTAACTTCCACACATACCAAGCTGCCTGCCTGGGCTGTAAAGCTATTGGGTTTTGGTTCCATGGTTCAAAGTTGCAGAGGTTCTGTGACATCTACACTTACCCTCATTTTTTCCCACAAGCCTTATTATTTTTAGTATAATTCTGTAGATATATCATATATTAGTAAAATGCCTTTTTATCCAAGTCACTAGCACAGTGTCTTGGATATAACACTTAAAGTGTATTGCATTTAATTTTGAAAATAACCAAAAAACATTTTACGCTACCACTGTTTCCATGATCTCAAATATAAAATCCAGATTCTGGGGTTCCTAAAACCTCTCAGCCCCACATAAGGAGTCCTTCCCTGCTAAGGTTTTTATTCCTTACACCAAAATCACTACCAAAATAGCTTCAGCTGATACAAGATTCAACCTACTGTTATAAAAAGATCTCATCTGCAACAATATCACAGTATGAGTCTCATACCCCAATAACCAATGTGACCTCTGTGCTTGGTGACACTAAACTCTGGACAAAATAAATGGAAAAGCCAAGACAAACAAGAGCTGTTTTCTATTCACTTTCACAGCTGCTTGGGCTACTGCCCAATCTCCTTAATGAGGGTGGTCTCTTGCTTTGTTTTCATGAAACCTATAGCATGTAGAACACACGGCATTTCAATAGTGCAGCCTTCAGGATATTATATTGTCCCCCGTTGCTCGATATTTTGTCTCTCTCCTCCTCAGAATAGTCAAAAACACACTGGAGCTATAACAGTCACTATGACTCCTAGTGAACCAGCTTAAATTTAAGATCTACTTATTGTCAACAAGATGAATAACCAGCATACCATTTTAAGCAAAAGCCTCCACACTTCAATTTTTAATTTCAAGTCCCCAGGCAGGGACTTGAGTTTCAGTTCAAAAACTTGGAGATTAGAAATACAGTGTACTATATCCCCAGTCAGGTCTGACAATGCTTCTTTAACCCCGTTTAGAGATGTGTGTGTGCACATTTTCATGGACACAGCAAGAGGATTTGTTTTTAACATATACAAATATCAACCATACATATATATTTCTTAATAAAGCTGATAAATCTCCCTTCCTTTCCCCTTTATTTTTCAGGGAGGCAGTCATGGTGCCAGAAAATATTTTCCTTTGTAAAACAGCAACAACCCAATATTCATTGTTATTGTGTATTTATATAAACCTCTATAAACAACCCCCATGTCCTTGCAGGGCTATGTCATCAATGACATATGCTGCTCAACCAAATTATTTACATTACAAAATATATTCAAACAAAAGCAACATTTTTAAACATCATGTACTCAAGGCCTAATCACCATTTGGATATGAACTGTGGCTCATCCTTCATCAAAGCAGGCAAAATCAGGAAAAGCACTGATAAATTTTACATTTCTCAGAATCTGAAAAATATTCACAACTATGGCTAATACAGACCAAAACAAAACAACAACAATAACAACAACAACAACAACAAACACTTTTGAGTTATGCCTTTAGGTCTTAAATTCTAAAATATGAACCTGAAGGTACTTCAAAGATCAGATACTCCAGCCATCTCATTTTCACATGAGAAAATTTAATCCTATTGTGTGGAAGTGACTGGTCCAAGGTCACAATGCTACAATTACAGGTCTGCTAATTCTTGAGTACCACAATTCTTCTCTTTACTGCCTGAAAAAAAATGATTTTAAAGCAGCTTCTGAAATAAATTGAAGCATAAGGAAAATATCATTGATAGGAATTTTTTGCAGGTTTCTGAACTACATATGTTAATTTAGCAACCATACTTAGTTAACTCTCTGTGTTCTTCTTACAAAGTATTCTATATTTCTGATACCAACATGACATTTCCTTGCAACCCCAAACAATTTTGGCAGCCTTTTCCACCTGTTGGGATGTGCTAAGAAAATATATGCAGTTTTAAATATTTATTGAAGTAGAATCATTAGGAAGCAAATTCATTAGGAAAACAGCCAATTAATTGTCACACTTGTAAAGTACCAGGCACTGTAAGAAGTGTATAACCTAATTTAGTCCTTACCAATATTGGGAAGTAGACATTATTATTATTTTTTAAAGATTTTATTTATTCATTTGACAGACAAAGATCACAAGTAGGCAGAGAGGCAGGCAGAGAGAGAGAGGTGGTGGAAGCAGGCTCCCTGCTAAGCAGAGAGCCCAATGTGGGGCTCGATCCCAGGGCCCTGGGATCATGACCTGAGCCAAAGGCAGAGGCTTTAACCCACTGAGCCATCCAGGCGCCCCGGAAGTAGACATTATTAATACCACCATTTTATAGATGAGGAAACTGAAATAAAGAGATTAAAGAACGAACCAGGATTAAATATCAACTAGTAAACTGCAGAGCGAGGATTCTATCCCAGACCTTCTAGATTCAGAGCCCACGCTCTTAACCACTAATACTACATGGTCTTTCTATAAGGAACACATACATTCAAAAAAGAAAGAAAGAAAGAAAGAAAGAAAAGGAAAGAAAGACATTATTTTTCTGACTAGCTGAAAGTTGAAAGATTAACAAGACTATATGTCATTGAATGACAAAATTCCCAAGTTCAAAGAAACCCAGAAGCCATCCTCCACTTTAAACACAAAGGAATTGATACTCAGAGAGGTTAAGTAATTTGTCCAAGGTCACACAGCTGTTTGGTGGCAGAACCTGTTTGTCATTATAGTCTAATGTTCTTCCCATTATTTCTCATTGTTCTCCTCTGCTCATAGACAAGTTAGGGAATGTACTATTTAAAGCAACAATACAAGGTATCAGATAAATAGTCTAAAAAGGAAACCTGATTTGGGGGAAGTAGAATTTCTAAAGACTGAAACATCAAAGAGCAAAGTATGTGTGTAACTTGGTGATTACATGTTCCACAAACAAGCAGAAAAGATTTCACTAATTCAAAGAAAGCCAAAGCCAAAGGTTACATTCTCCCTTAGAAAATAAGAGATATTTTTCTAGAATTGATTGGCCCTAACTGAGCACAGCCCAAAATGCTGTCTTGCAGTAAATGCAGTGTGTCCACTGCCTGGCTGTTCACACTTGGCCACATAGCTCAACATGTAAAGGCTGTAATTCCGAGTTATCAGTTTGTGGATGCAAGTGTTAAACAAAGCCTACAGCACCGGCCCAGATCATTTCCTCCTCCCCCTCTTTTTAATGAAGCCACGAATTCAGTGGAGTCTGGAGATTTAAATTCTAATCATTTTCCCTTTGCCCTTTAACACTGGTGCTCCCAAGGGAACCTTTACTTCCAAGCATCACTATTCTAGGCCCCTGAATCAATAACCTACAGCTCTAAAAGGCAAGAATGCCAAGTAAATGCTGTTCTCTCTCCCTCCCCATCCCAATTAAAGAAAATGAAATCTATAAGGCTGTGGAAGAGCCTCCAATAGACATACTATAATAATAAAAACCACTCAGAACATTTCGAACCAGACTAAACAAGATGCTGTGCTCCACTTGTACACAGCAGTGATGCGAGAGTCCAGCTGACTACATGTAGGAGGAATGCGTCTCAAAAGAGGGCACCTAAATCTCTGATTATCTCTTTGTCCTGTTCCACCACCAAACCCACCAAAAGCAACACTTACTCACCTCGTTCCTCTGCGCACGGGATGAGATCTACCAGCCCACAGCTGGGTCTCTGCGTTACTCATTCATTCTGCTTTGCGCAGAGGAGCTTGGCTGTGTGGCAAACCAGTCCAGTATTAAGAATGAAAATTATTTTAGATTTCAATTTAATAAATATTTATTGACTCGCTTTTATGGGCCAAACATCAAGTCACATACTGGGAACAAAGTAACGAAAAAAAGCCCAGTCCTGGGTTCCAATAATCTGACTGTCTAGCAAGGCAAAGAGATGAGAGAAGAAACAAAAGTCTAACAAAAATCCCCACAGTTCTACAGCCCTTCAGAACCTTAGAAAAGTCTTATAAAACTTTTGCATCCTTTATAGCTCCCTGATCCTCACATCAGTCCTGAGGTAGGTAAGACAGTGTCTACCTGTCTGTTAAGAGGATGAAAGCCGGGGCGCCTGGATGGCTCAGTGGGTTAAGCCTCTGCTCAGGTCATGATCTCAGGGTCCTGGGATTGAGTCCTACATCCGGCACTCTGCTTGGCGGGAAGCCTGCTTCCCCTCTCTCTCTGCCTGTCTCTCTACCTACTTGTGATCTCTCTCTCTCTGTCGAATAAGTAAATAAAAATCTTTAAAAAAATAAAAAAGAGGATGAAAGCATAAATTTCATAGCAGATGAAAGCACAAATTCAGAGTACAGATGTGCTATGAATAAGAGGCAACAGGAGCAACGCACCACAAAGCCAGTGTCAAAGAGTGTATTTAATGAAACCGCAAATACTATTGCATCATAATTATGTGAGAAAGCTCAGTCAGGCAGTGAACAGCTCTTGCAGAAAAACAGTGCTGAAAGAGTGACCAAATAAAAATATCCCCACCAAGGATGCTTTCGTAGGCTCTAAGAGTCTGTGATGCTCTGACTTTGACTCTACTGAATCATTGTCAACTTGTTTAGTGCTATTTTTGCTTTATTCCCTTCAATTATGTCCCCAAAACGCTTATTAGAAAATGTGCCACAAACATGAAAAGCTGAGAAACAATGACCTCAAAACAGAGCGAGTAAGTCGTGATAGAGAAACAAATTTCCCATCTTTCATTCAGTGTGCTTCCTCTTATAAAATACAGTCTCTCAGACTGTGCAAAGGAAATTCAGGTCACATGAATTTCGTTTTGGAAAAGACTCTTTTAATACTCCAGAGGGCTTTCAGTCCAGGATCCCTTGGTATATCCCAAGTCTCAGGTAGCCTCAAAATTAATCCCTAGACTCTCACATATCCTCAGAATTTGTGAACACAGCCCAAATATCTTAAAGGGGCCTAGACTGGACTGGATGTCCTGAAAGCCCAGTTCAGACCCAATCTTCAAGATGACACTAGTTGCCCCAGGACTAAATGGCTCCATAAACATAGGTGTTATATAAGGTACAGTATAAATCTTGGCAAGCCAGAACACCAGTCTCCCCTGCCCCCGCCCCATTTCGAACCAAAAAGGATTCTGTAACTGCTTAAAATGGTCATAGAAAGAACAAAGAACCCCAAGTGGTTTTAGATGCCCCACCCGTATGCTCTAGAGAGCTGGAGAGAGGGGACAAGGACAGAAAGACAGCAGAAGAGGGAGGAGCGGGACAAAGGAAATGGAGAGAGGGAAGCAGAAAGGGAGAGAATGAACGTGGTGGGGTGGGGGGGATAAGGAAAGGAAAGGTGTGGGAACAAGAAATAGAAATCTAAACATAAATAAGGGATGAAAATTGTGAATGTGCTCTCCCTTCAGTCAGCCTCAGTTTCTTTTTTTCTAAAATTTATTTATTTAGGGATGCCTGAGTGGTTCAGTTGGTTAAGTGTCGCCTTCAGCTCAGGTCGTGATCCTAGCATCCTGGAATTGAGTCCCACATGGGCACCTTGCTCAGTGGGGAGATTGCTTCTCCCTCTGCTGTTCCCCCTGCTTGTACGCTCTCTCTCTGACAAATAAATAAATAAAATCTAAAAAAAAAAAACCAAAAACAAAACATTTATGAGAGGCAGGGAGGGCCAGAGGGAGAGAACCTTCAAGCAGACTCCCTGCTGAGGGCACGGAGCCCAATGTGGACCTCAAGGCCACAATCCATGAGATCACAACCTGAGCCAAAACCAAAAGTCAGATGGCCAAATGACTGAGCCACCCAGGTACCCCTCAGCCTCAGTTTCTGAGCCTCTCATGGTGTGAACGCTTTGCCATGCTGTCAGTGGTTCTAGTGTATAAAGCATTACTTTTCCCTAAACATCATGCCCACAGATGCAAGCCAAGTATGTCTGGGACTCAATCAAAGAAATGTTGCTTTGTTCTAACACTGGAGAAAAAATCTGCTGTATTAAATTTACTGATCTCTAACATGCAATTTTTTTTAAAGAATTTATTTATTTGAGAGAGATAGTGAGAAAGAGTATGAAGGGGTGGGGAGAGGGAGAACCTACCTGGCAGGGAGCCCAACAGGAGGCTTGATCCCAGGACCCTGGGATCATGACCTGAGCTGAAGGCAGACACTTAACTGACTGAGCCACCCGGGTGTCCCTCTAACATGGAATTTTTAAAGGGATTTTTCAAGGTCATTTTGACTATTTTAGTTTTCACTTCAGGTACTGACTTTGGAACTGACCTCCCAAGTAAGGTGCAGCTTCATAATATTTTTCTCAGGGTAAACATGACTTCCCTACCATCTGAGTATCTCCAGCTTTTTGCCACCATTTCTTCTCCTAATTTACAGTTTATCATTTCTATATCCTTCCACCTATTTCAGTTTAGAAAAACAGGACTATAGTAGCAGGTTCAAAAATAATGGGATTTTTTAAAGCTTTAAACATGGACTAAAGAAACCAACAGTTGTTTTTTGTTTTGTTTTTTGAAACTTCTGACTTTAGTGATTTGGCAATGAAAATTCATTGCATTGCTGATGATCCTAATATACGATGCACTTCAACTCTACCAGACTTCTTCATTTTCCAGCCAACTGTCTCCTGTCAGCCTTTGTTTGAAATTTCTTAACTCCTGGGGATTTCTGCCAAACTCTTAGTACCATGAACTCGGCATTATCTTTGTAAAATTTAAATCCCAGGCTGGCTTCCCCAGCCACCCAGCTCATTTCTGAGCTCTTTCTACTATAATCTGTGAATAGTCTTATAATAGAAACTAATTTTATTATCGCTCTGAAACAATTAGGAAGGTAAATTTCTCATAATCACAAGAGTTGATAAATTTATCTGAAATACTATCATTTAGAAGATAAGAAGTTCTTTTTATTCTTGATGTTCTGTATTATCAAAGTCATCATACTTAAGCCTTGAAGGCCCTCAGTACCTCATCTTGCCTGACCTGGCCCCACAGCAACAGCCAGCCTCATCTACAATGAAAAGAAAAGCTACTAGATGGTCCTCTTCAACAGTCAATTTTCCAAAACAACCTTCTACCATAGTAACAGAAGCACGGGCACTGTAGAAAGTTAGAAAATGCCAATGAGCAAAAACAATTTTAAATAAACATTTCACATCCCCATCATCCAGAGAAAGTACTACTAACATCTTGATATATATCTTATTAGGTCTATTCCTTTGGCCCACGTACATACATTTGTATGTCTGGCTTTCACACACACACACACACACACACACACACACACACAAATTGTATTCCACCTACTCTTCTGCAATCTGATATTTAAAGCCTTTACCTTTCTATTTCAGTAAGTTTTCATCTCATCTAATGCCCAGACCAAATTCAGTTATCTCTGAATCCAGCCATGGACCCTGGCTGGTTTGTCCAATTACTGTCAAACATGTAATCATCATCAACCAATATTACCTTTAAGCTATGTCTCCCAAGCCAGGTACGACCTGCCTTCTTCCCTTTGCCCATCAGTATAGTGCAAATCTTTCTGTTCAGTATCTCAAAAAGTGCCAGGTCTTGACCCCTGAGCCCCCATATACATAGAGTTCGTTGTACACAGCACTGATAGAAGTAGCAGAAGCACCAAGACCACCACCACCTTATACTTGGAAACCTTTCCTTATCACACACATAGAGAGCTTAACGCAAAGCAAAAACTTCTGAGTTAGAAAGCAATTCATCCTCAGCCTGGGGGAAAAAAAAAGAACCTTCATTTTGGAGGCTCTATCATCAAGAATGATTGAAAAAATCTAAATGAATTTGTGACTTAATATGTACATATTGTCTAAAATATTTAGGATAGCCCAGATGGTAAAAGCAATAGCGACTACTCCCCAGACCACTTAACTAATATATTTCCAGTATTACTATTTAAGGCTCCTATATTTTAAACACGTGTGTGTGCATAAGAAATCCAATGAGATCCAATTTCTTCATCTCTAAGACTCTGAAATTTTCTTAAAAATACACATACATATTCAAACACTGAAAAGGCAGATATTTTAATCTTATTTTAAATTAATGTTTCAGCTTCTTTAATTCTTGTTTATATTTGAGTTGATAGAAGAAAGAAGTAAGGGCAGGAAAAATGGGGATCCGGGAGGTATGATAAGAAATATAATGTAGAATAGTTTATAGTCTAAAAAGGAAACAGAAAGTTAGGTTAGTAGAAAACCAGAGAGAAGGGGAAACAAAAGGAAAATTCAAAGGCATATCACACCAGTTGAGGAACCAGTAAGAGAGAAGCCAATATCTAATGGCATTTTCACTAAAGGCACCTCCTTAAATTAGTAGCAACAGGGTGACTGCTCACTAAGCAATTACTCAAGTAATATGACCAAAATAAAATAAAATCCAAAGCTTTTAAATGTCCATAAAAGAAATTGAGAGAATTCAAATTCAGAAATACACTTGTACTCCTTCATTCATTCCCAGTGTGTGTTGAAATCCCAAAGTTGTGAGCTCTATGCTGAGCAATGCACATGCACTGTCACACATCCCTGATGTCAAGGTAATTACTATCAGACTAATGTTTTCTCTTCATTAGCCTATCAGTCGGATCTTTAAACCATAAAATGTTCTTATGACAAAAAGAAGAAGAGCCGCCACCACCACCACCTTATCACTTTACCCAGTCCAAATAATATTCTCAGTAGGCTAACATCTCCTAAGATCAGTCATCCACTAAACAAACTAAGCCATTAGGTTCACAGCAAAACATAGACATAATCATCTCATTTACTGATCCATGAGGCCAAACCTAAATACCAATGCTCATTGGAAAAGATCTGCACATTTAATACACAGCTGCCACGTTTCAGATACAGGGTTTTCTAATTGACCCTTACTTTACGTAAAAGCCGAGATCTCCCACCCATATGCTTACTGGTCAAGTTCCCCTACCCTTAGTCCAAATGTAAAGTCTGATTTCAATACCAATTACACTTAAATATGGGCTCCCAAAGAGTACATCTATCTATAAACACTAATGTACTGGAGACTAAAGTCTTCTGCTCAACCCCTGAAACAGTAGAGTAGGAAGAGAAACACAATACCACCACGTTACGTGAACTTGTCAGAAGAAGCACAGGGAGGGTAGGGGGAACATCTGTTTTCAGTAGCAGCGGTGGACGGATGAAGGAGGAAAAATAAGTTCCTGGTGTCCGCACTGAATAATGCCTAACGTGGTGACAGGAGACACTGGGCTTACAAGCACTGTCATTTTTAAAGCATAGAAAGTCATTAAAAATCAGGTGGTGACAAATGCAAAAATAAGAGCTATTAATACTTCCCCTTACCTGAAATTACTCCGGAGTGTTAGTTAAGTAACTCACTCCATAATTCATTCTGATCATCATGTGTTACTGTTTTGTGATCTTTGATAACGTGTTGAAAGCTCTCCTTCCTGGGCTTCTATGCCTTAGAAGTTTTGGCAGTACTTCTTTGTAGGCCTGTCTGTAATTTTTTTCCTCTTAAAGCACACAACTATAGAAATTGTGCAGCACACCTGTGTCAGACAGTTCCAGGTTCAAATCCCAGATCACTACTTACGAATTCCTGGATTGTCGGCAAGTTATTGACCCAGTCTTAGACTTGGTTTCCTCCCCTGTAAAACAGTCATTCTAAAATCCTTTTGCAGTATTGTTAGGATGTAAGTAGGTATTGATGTCAGCACAGCGCCTCACACACAGGAGGCACTCAGTAAATGGTAGCTATTACCATCATTAGTGTTGACAACTTTCCTCCACTTTGTCTGTGCTTCTGTTGTAGTTCCATTTGCAAAACTGGAAATGACTTTCGAAAGTTTCATCTCCAATCATGCTCTTACAAGCAAGATTTCAGATGGTCTAGTTATTTTCAGGTCGCAGACTCATAAGGGGACTATGTAACTTCTATACAATCTCCCAATCTAGAAGGCAATTTAACCTATGGAAGTAGTCAGTATCAAAGGTTACAGATACTGCGATTTTGTATCTCTTCACAGTACATCAATCTGTTCATTAAGCAAACCCAGAGCCACACACAAAAGCTTACCAACAGACTCTCGCCAAACTTAACAGAGGGAACACAGATCATAATCTTTGCTCTTCCCTACTGACCAATTGTGTATTATTTCTGGTGCCAGATCCCCAACATGACTACCAGGAGGCTGACAAATGGAAAAACAACTGGTCCAAAATATTTTGTTTTACTCACAGACTATTTGGTTATGAACAGAGCTGTTACCCCCTTTATAATATTAATGATACTAAAGTCCAAAAGGGGTGTGGCAGAGAAGGGACAGAATGATTCCATGTGACTCTTCAACTTATTAAGTGGACAATTACCCCACTCCACTGTTAAACATGGCACCAGATTCCAAAGTCAAAGTTTGGCTAACATTTGTCCACATTACCTCCTGTTTTAGGCCTTTTGTACAGATACTGTCCAGAGCCAGCTGTGTCCATGAAGGTCCATTTTGCCCTTCCCCAAGCTATCTTACCCAAGTGCTTCAGAAAAAGTATTAAATAGGGGTCCCTTTGATTCCCAACATACCTGGTAGCCAATCAAAGCTGTCTCTTGACAGTAAATAGCATCCTCTCTCACAAATGCCCTATTTCTTCTGCTTTACATATGACAAGAGTGTAAGAGGCTACAGGAGAGCGCGAGACAGGTTTTATGTGGCTTCGTGCCAACAGTGGTGAACAGTTTTGTGTGTTTCAAAGTAGTGACGTGTCTCATTTTGTCCTAAAACAACCTCTGTAGCCATTCACACCACAGGTCTGAGGAGGTCAGTCAGAGCTGGAAAGGCAATCGGAAAGACAGATTTTTTTTTTTTTTTTTAAAGTAAACATCTGCTGAAAAAGCTGAAGTAACAAGCTTCCGTCCTCATGTGGACTGGCTTAGCTTTTGATCTCTTTGCTTCCAAAATGACAGGCTCTAGAAGCAAAAGACACACAACCACCAATAAAAAGACAAGCTGAATATAAATAAGATGGGAAAAAACAGAATATGTGCATTGTTGTTAAGACAAACACGCAAAAAGGAAATGATGTTGGCAGATATGGACCATCGTTCTGCAGATGCTTGTTATCCTCTCCAAGGCACTGGCCTACCTGTCATCCCATTCCGTCTTCCCTATAGCTTCTCATTCACCGGTGGCCTGCCTCCCAGCACCTAACCTCCAGTATCCTCCCTCTCTCCAATCATTCTTCCCATCACCTCTCTCCCACTCACCCCTGATCTTCTTTCTCCTATTTTCTCAAGTGTTCCCAGAGGATTTGTTACTAGCAGCATTAACAGTGGCATTATCCTTAGCTGCCAAAATCCTAATGTTCATTTTATAAGAATTACCTAGGGAGGACAGAACTTTAAGGGAGATGGGGTCTGGGGAGATGAGAATGATAATGACCACTACCAAGGGCCAGGAAAGTGCACGACAGCAGTTGTAGAATTTATTTTCCGAGTTATGCAGGGCTGGGAATGACCTTTGACTGATAAAAGCAGGGCTTGATCAAATATTTTACTTTCTAATATTTCCTCAAATGCGTGGCAGTTTTTTCTGTTTGCCTGTTAGTTTAGCATTTAATATTATGTGTTGCCAGGACAGTAAACTTTGTGCAGAGCTCAGAGCTATCACTGATTAATGAAGAATTCTATCTTCATACGGGGTTTTATTTTTATTTTTTATATGTTTTTAAAGATTTTATTCATTTATTTATTTGAGAGAGAGCGGGAATGAGGGGGGAAGGGGTAGAGGGAGAGGGAGAAGCAGACTCCTCACTGAGCAGGGAGCCCAACACAGGGCTGGATGGATCCCAGGACCCCAAGACCATGACCTGAGCCGAAGGCAGACACTCAACCAACTAAGCCACCCAGGCACCCCAGATGTCATTTCTTTCTTTATGCTATACTCAACAAATATTTTTGAGTGAATGTCAATGTGCAAGCCATTGCACTAGACTCCATGGGAGACCAGAGAGTGGTCAGTCATAGAGGCTGGCTGTAATGAGAAATATTTACATAACATGTACGTACAAATAGCCACAGCATAAAGTAGAAGGAGATAGATAAGGCACTTTGGGAATTCAGAGAAGGAAGGAATCAATTTCAATGGAGGGGCTGGTGAAAAAGATGGTGATAGCAGACAGTTCAGACAAGAGGCTATTTCACTGTGTGCCAGCATTTCAGTATTTGTGAACTTCTCTGGGTGCCTAAATCTCCTGTGGAATTTACAGGTACTCTGTTTGTTGTTAGTATTCCCGTCCGTAATACTTCTCCAGTTACCTCTTCCAGTCATTGAAATGAAAATGTAAGAAACCAAAATAAGGACTTTAACTATTAAATCACAATGAAATTGGTAAAGGGACCTGAATACAAGCATAATTCACTCAACTAAGCCTCATACCCTTTGTATTTGATAGCGATAATCCTGTAGTAACTAGAAAACACACTTATCTTATTAACGAGACTGGAATTATTTCAATTAGGTATCTCCACATGCACCAACTGTTAGAAATCAGACTGTTTTGAAACAGTTGTTAATGACTTAACACGGCAAACGTTTTCCTGCATTTCAGGGGGAAATCTATGATTGAGACAGATGGGAAAGAGCCTGGCCCTGCTGTGTAGCAGAGGAACAGCCTTGTGGGCCTAGAAATGCATTTTCCACTGGGATATAGCAAAACAATCCTAAAGACACCCAGAAAGACAATCAGAAACTTTGGTAACATCTGCTACATTAAAAGTTCAAAACCTGAAACCAGTAAACATCTAATTATGGGAAGAAATGCTTTAGCTCAGAAACAAGTCTCTAAATTTCAAAGTCATATGTAACACTACTGAGAACATCAGGGGTCCAAGGTCTAACCCTAGTCCTCTGGCTAACCTGGGGGAGTTTACACTTTGTCTCCACTGGACCCTTCCCCTTAGATAAGAAACAGGACTCATAACAAAGTTCCATTCTAATGCTTTACTTCCTGTTGGAAAGGAGGGTTTGGTTTTTTTTTAAGCCTATTAATTCATGGAAATGCTTTTAAACCTTTGAAAGGCTGTTCACAAATTTACAGGAATATTGACAGGGTCAGTTTTGACCCTCTGAGGAGGCACAGGCCCTAGAAATTCTAACTGGTGCTGAAGTACGTATGTGGTCTGCCGGAAGCAAGTTGGATACACGTTAAAGACAACTACAAAGGAACACATTTTATGTTTCCGAACTGGATAAGTGCTATCCTTTTGGTACTTCATAGTTGAGAATCGACTTGCTTCTTGAGAGCAAATCCATCGGGGGAAAAAAAAGGTACACTATTATAAATTCGTTTATTTTACTTATTTTCTGGGCTAATTAGGAAGAAAAGTAGTAAGAGTTCTTTTTCTAGCCTGTCTTGTCTTTTCTTAGACCTGGCATTAAAAAATACTTCCGGAGAAAATAGGAGGGAGAAAAGCAAACACAAGCACACCAATGTTCATTTCCAGGGACTATGGTACGCTGTGCCTAGGATTCCTCCACGGCTGTGATGAACGAAGGTCCTTCCCTGGCGTGCCTGTCCAGCATGCCCAGGCTCCCTGGGCTCTAAAGGAACATGAAAGAATTGTTGCATACTTGTGTTTACACACACACACACACACATACACACACACACTCTCAG
The DNA here is from genome assembly GCF_002288905.1 of Enhydra lutris kenyoni. Classification (NCBI taxonomy): domain Eukaryota; kingdom Metazoa; phylum Chordata; class Mammalia; order Carnivora; family Mustelidae; genus Enhydra; species Enhydra lutris. The sequence goes on along the minus strand of NW_019154157.1, from coordinate 4,508,288 downwards.
TGTTTTATACAAGGTTTTGGTGTTTGGATAAAACAGTATCATTTCATTTTCTATAAGGCTGATGGTCAAGGGAGGTATAGCCTAGTAATCCACTTAACTGCTTGACTGATTAAATTTTTTGAGCTCTAATCTTCTTTCATAAGAAAGAAAAAAAATTAGTTGTTACAAGGTACAATAACATCTTTAGGTATTTCTGCAGTATAATACGCACTGTGATTTATACATATAATGAATACAAGGACTGAATTAGTGTGGAGACAAATCTCTTATCACCATTTTTCTAGTTTTCATACAGCCAATCACTTCTACTGGTGCTTAATGACCAACCCGCCAGTTGTTGGATCTGGCACAATGCCAAGTATACAACCCAAGAAACTGAATTGAATGCCAGAGAGTCAACATCCTAAGAGAAGTGCGTTAGATACCAAAGTTAAGGCCACAGGGTTTCAATTAACTATTAGAATGACAAGTAGAGGCTGGTTTTGTTCAATGATAGTATTCCAGAAAAGATGTTTGTGAATGTTTAGTAATCTCTTATATTTTGGTTACACTGTGGAAGAATTACTTTAAAATCAGTTATACCTTCTCCTGTTTTGCTTTTTCCTGTTTTATAAACACATTTTTAGAGTAGACTTAGTTAATAAGATGCTAGCAAGCAAGCTTCCTAAAAGTTGTAAAGGGTTGAAAAAATAATAATAAAGAAGTTTCTGAAATATCACTGCTGAATGTGGCAAACACACAACTTGTCAGTCCCATTTACCAATGAGTTGTTTGAGTCCCTCAGGATAAGGAGATTGGATCAAGTGTCTTCTAAGGTCCCTTCCACCAAGAAGATTCCATGATTCTGAAGGTAATGTTTCATTTCATAATACATACAATCAGCAAATGCTTTGAGGAAAAAGTCCCAACTTTCATTTTTTTTTTTAATATTTTATTTATTTGACAGAGAGAAATCACAACTAGGCAGAGAGGCAGGCAGAGAGAGAGGAGGAAGCAGGCTCCCTGCAGAGCAGAGAGCCCGATGCAGGGCTGGATCCCAGGACCCTGGGATCATAACCTGAGCCAAAGGCAGAGGCCCCAACCCACTGAGCCACCCAGGTGCCCCCCAACTTTCATTTTAAAAGCTCAGTCTTTTTTTTTTTTTTATAAAGTAGGTAAACCTCTGTTTTTTTAAGATTTTATTTATTTATTTGAGAGAGAGAGTGAGAGAGAGAGCATGAAAGGGGGTAGGGTCAGAGGGAGAAGCAGACTCCCTGTTGAGCAGGGAGCCTGATTTGGGACTTGATCCTGGGACTCCAGGATCATCACCTGAGCTGAAGGCAGCCACTTAACCAACTGAGCCACCCAGGCACCCCTAAAAGCTCAGTCTTAAAGCCAGTGTTTTTCTACATCTGCTCTGCAACGACCGCAGGCCACCAACATGTGTGAAATTAGCCTATAATTAAAATAACTTTTCAAGCAAATCCTGATCACCTCAAACTCTGAAAGAGATGGTGAAGGAGGCGAACTGCTTCTCATGCACAGCAGAAGATACAGTTACTACAAGTCACTTAAGAACCAGGCAACAAAGTATTTCTTGCATAAAATTTCCTCAGATCATGTTTCAGTATTCATTAAACTTGGAGCCGAATCCTTTCCGAGCTACCGCAGGGTAAAGGAATCAGTTCCAAGCTTCCAGCTGCAATTTATGACTCTTATCATTGCTTCCTTGTCCTCCTTGCAATGTTATACAATATCTGCCTTCAAGATGTGGGAGTTTCACTCCACCCTTCTCCTGCTGTGAAAAATTGGTGATAATCATGGGAAGAAAAATAACAATTGTTAAATAATATGGTTCTAACCTTAAAACTAAAAGAGAGGTCACTCTCATAATCATGTCTATTGTTTACTGACTCCTATATTATTAAAGAGCTGAGAAAAATACATCTTTGAGAATCAAAGAAATCCAATGTAGAGAGGTCATCTAATTCAGCCTTCTACCTGATGCCTAGATCCCACCAATAGCTGCCCTCCAGCTCCTAACTAAGCACCTCCAGTAACAGAAAACTCACTTCTTCCAGGAGAGAATGCCATATCTTGAGACCCTCCTAACTTTGGAAGTTCTCCTCTATATGAAACAAATAAACCAAAACATGTCCCTGTCATTTCCACTGGCTGGTCCTTGCACAATTCTTTTGAAGATGTAATTCATATATCATAAAAGTTACCCTTACATACCTTTTAAGAAAATGTGGAACATAACTAATTCCTCTTACACATGATAATCCTTTCAATACTTGAAGACAGTATAATAGGCCCCTTCCTATTACTAAATATATCCACTTCCTTCTGTCATTTCTCACTTCAAATATTAAAAGGCATCCTTGTCATCTACTGTTTTGGCTGTGGTGGCTATTCTGAGCATACTCCAGCTCATCTATACTCATCTTAAAGTTACTTATGTTTTGGGGGCTTGGGTGGCTCAGTCAGTTAAGCATCTGCCTACAGCTCAGGTCATGATGCCAGGGTCCTGGGATCGAGTCCCCCATCAGGCTCCCTGCTCAGTGGGGAGCCTGCTTCTCCCTCTGCCCACCCCCAACTCATGCGCTCTCCCTCTCTCTCTCACTCTCACTTGCTCTCAAATGAAAAAAAAAAAAAAAATGTTACAGAACTCTAGTAAACGTTTCAGAGTGAAAAGTAACATAGATTGTATTAATGTGAGAGAGAAGAGAAAACTAACTTCTAAGCACAGTCCTTTGTAATTGACAGATGATGTCTGGGATTCAGAAAGAATGAGGTCAAAGAGATAATAGCCAAGTAGTCTGGGAGGAGCCCAAGAAAGGCTAAAGCAATATGAGGATAACAAAGCTGGTATTTAGTGAGATAAAATCAGGAAAGGGTTTAAATATAGAGTTAAGGGGCACCTGGGTGGCTCAGTGGGTTAAAGCCTCTGCCTTTGGCTCGGGTCATGGTCCCGGGGTCCTGGGACCGAGACCCACGTCGGACTCTCTGCTCAGCGGGGAGCTTGCTTCCCCCACCACCCTGCTACCTGCCTCTCTGCCTTCTTGTGATCTCTGTCTGTCAAATTTTTAAAAACTTTAAAAATAAATTTTAAAATATATGTATGTATGTATGTATGTATGTATGTAGAGTTTAGGATACCCTTAGAAGGATTAAAAAAATAAATAAATAAAATATCTAGAAGTAGAGAAAAGTAGTGGGGTGCCTGGGTGGCTCAGTCGGTTAAGTGGTCGACTCTTGACTTTGGCCCAGGTCAAGATCTCAGGGTCCTGGGATGGAACCCTGTATTGGGCTCAAGCTCGGGGGAAGCCTGCTTTAAGATTCTCTCTCTCCCCCGACCTTACCCCTGCTTGCTCGCACTCTCTCTCTCTCACTCTCTCTCTAAAATAAATAAATACATGTTCAAAAAAATAGAGAAAAGTAGTAATTTAGTGAACTAGCAAAGAGTGAATAAAAGAAAGGGTAGAATCCTTTTCCAATCTTTTCAGAAGAAAAGATTTCTATCTTTAATAATATAAACCTCAATGTACAATTTTTTTTGATTAAAAATTCTCCTCACCTTGGATTGAATTAAAACAAAACAAAAAGATAACCAAACAGCTGTTTCTAAAACAGTAATCTGGGTATGCTATGTATAAGACTTAATTTTTACTCAATTCTTTTATTTTCATGTTTGTAAAAAAAAAAAGTGATTAACTGTAAGCAAGTCTCTTGTAAACTTGGTAAAGTTTAAAATATTCCAATGAAAATCTGTCCAGAAGGCATTAGCTTTTTAAACACATTCAGCAAAGAATGCCAGGATGGCTCAGTCGATTAAGGATCCGACTCTTGATTTTAGCTCAAGTCATGATCTCAGGGTTGTGAGATCAAGTCCCGCAACAGGCTCTGCGGTCAGCAGGGAGTCAGCTGGAAATTCTGTCTCCTGCTCTTTCTCCCTCTGTGCCTCCCCCTTCTCTCTCTCTCTCTCTCAAATAAATAAATCTTAAAACACACACACACACACACACACACACACACACACACATTCAGCAAAACTCCAGATCAAATTCTTCTAACAGATTTTAGATAAAAGTAGTTTTATATTTTTATGATGCTCTGCCACCCTTAAAATTTTCTCTCAAATCCAGCTGCAGAGTCAATGGCAGCCACACGTGCAGATCCCAGCTATCTGGGGCCAGAAAACCAACTGCAGAGTTATTTAACTCTTAAGGGAAGGCGTTACCACCACAGTTCAGCCATGTTTATCACACTTAGTAATATAAAAGCAAGCTTCCTCCAATAGTCCATTCCCAAAACACAGCATTGAAAAGAATTTGGGTTCAGAAGATCATTTTTATCCATCCTCAGAACCTCAAGAAGAGGCTCTCTCTGCTCCAAGAGTTCATCAGAAAGCAGTGCTTATGAGATAGCACTGTGTTCCTTGACAGCTAAATGAGAACTACAACCTTTCCAAAAATGCACAGGATTAAATGACGCCAGCAGGAAGGCACCAGTTTCCCAGCAATGGTTGCAACGTCAGTTTAGTGGCCTTCACATATTGATGCTCTCCATAGTATTAAAGACAGAAAAAGTAGTACCTTAAAAAAAAGAACAGTCCCAATCACTGTAGGAACGACAGCTACAACATCTCCTATCAGAGAGCAGAACACAAGTGCAAGCAAATGGAATGCCAGAGTATGTGAGATATGCGAAACAACCAAAACCAAGGTTCTTTGTGGCCAGTCTGAGATCTGGCAAACAGAATCGTAACACACAAGTCTCCAGGATCTTGTTCTCCAACAGTTCTAAATCCTGCTGGAGTTTTCTAAACTAAAGCCCCCACATCAATGTTTTTGCCAAAACAAATATTTTAAAGCACTGTAATTTCAAAGTAATAAGAAGAGGATAGTTGCATAAAAGTTATGAGAAGAGATAAGACAAGTTCACAGGTGGGTTGACCAGTCACTACTGACCCTGTTCTAGTTGGAGAGAAAAACTGGGACTTCATAAGTTCTCCCCTCCCACCCCCAAAATATGCCTTGATAAAAGACATGAGCCTGCCTTCAGACATCTGAGGAACTATCATGGAGAAGATGAATGAAGGCTATGCCAGATGGTCAGAATCAATATCTTAGTCCAACCTCATTACCACTTGATTAGAACTCCAGCAGAATCACTCAGGAGTTAGCAGGTCTTCCTGCTACTCCTTCTCCACAGCTACTCCTTTCCAGTTCACCTTGCACCATGTAGCCAGAGAGAGACAGTAACAGAGAAAAGATGAGCATGGTTCTTAACCAGTTTGGAAAACGTATATGGGATGCTCACTGGCTCCTGAACAAAACCAAAGCTCCTTATCTTAGCATACAAGGCCTTCACAGTATGACCCAATCTGTCTCCCCTGCCTCACCACCTTATAACTTATCACCAAACTCATTAAGAGCCCACCACAGTGATCTTCTCCACCTACCAGGTAGGCCAGGTGTCTCACAAATCTGTGCCAGATAAACCTTCCCTCCGATCCCTTCTCCACCTGTCAAATGTACTTCTTGAACAAAATGAACCCTGCTCTCAGGGTTCAAGTTTGTTCTTCTATTGATTTCACAGTTTTCACACATACTGTGTTTTCTATATTACTTTCTCTTTCTGTGTTCAGGTGATGTTTGGGGACTGAACGGGCAGGGAATGGGGAAGGTGGGCTGCAAGTAGACAGGCATGCAAAAAAGCTGTAGGCAAACATTCTCCATTTAAATATTTTCTCTAGGGCACCTGGGTGGCTCAGTGGGTTAAAGCCTCTGCCTTCGGCTCAGGTCATGATCCCAGGGTCCTGGGATCGAGCCCCACATCGGGCTCCCTGCTCTGTGGGGAGTCTGCTTCCTCCTCTCTCTCTGCCTGCCTCTCTGCCTATTTGTGATCTCTGTCAAATAAATAAATAAAATATTTAAAAATATATATATTTTCCCTAAACCCTGGTTGTCAGCTTTTAAAAAATCATCTCACTTGCTGCATTATTTAGATCTCTAATGTCTAGAAGCACATTCAGGTGATCTTCTACAAAGAATCTGGATAACAACATGCTTAATTGACTCCTTTAGATCAGACTATTTCCAAGCATCTGATGTATTATTGAAAAACAATGTGAGCTCGATTTTTTTTTTAAAGATTTTATTTATTTATTTGACAGACAGAGATCACAAGTAGGCAGAGAGGCAGGCAGAGAGAGAGAGAAGGGGAAGCAGGCTCCCCGCTGCCCAGAGAGCCCGATGTGGGGCTCGATCCCAGGACCCTGGGATCATGACCTGAGTTGAAGGCAGAGGCTTTAACCCACTGAGCCACCCAGGCGCCCCTGAGCTCGATTTTATTTTCATGAAATAGTGGGAGATAAAATCTTAAAATGCTCTAATGAACTCTAGTACTTATGCTGATCCCAGAAGCAGCCTAGAAGGTGGCCACAGGGGTTAAGGAGCATCGATTTTGTTACAGGAAATCTTATTCTAAATGTGTAATGCAGAAGGAATGCCTTATACTTCAAAACACCTTGTCAAAATCATTTAGGATGGTAAAGAAACAAATCTATGCTTTCTGAATTCTGAATTCTGAATTAAGATTGAGGGTTCAAAAAACACTGGGTAACCTCCCCAACCATCCCCCTGAGCTGTGGTCCCTATCACTGATGATACTGACAGCAGAACAAATGAAGGAGAGCTATTTGCTTTGGGTTGTTCAAAAGCAAAGTACCAGGATAGCCAAATGATATAAAAACCAACACAGAGGTACCAATCTGTGTTATCTTAAGCTTTGAAGGGGATACTATAAGCAATGAGGAGGAAAATAAACAACTGACTAAGCCAAAATCAGTAACAATTCTCTATTTAATTCACTATGAAGCCATTACACATGTCAAAGCTTGGATGAGCTTCAAAGTTCTTATTTTAACCTATTTCTGTCTATTATTAGTATGTCACATCATTGTCTAATATTTTTGTTCTGTGCAACACATCTGAGTAGAGACTTAATTTCTCTCCTAAGTAAAATAAGGACACAAGAGAAAGAAGACTACACTCTGGCTTGATCTCCTTCGGTCAGAATTCACACCAGGAAATGACCTTTCAGAAACAAACACCGCGCACAGATGCAGCATCATTCTCTAGAGATCAAGAGTCAGTCTGAAGCTGATCAGACAGTAACTGAGGAGTGCCTGCAGGAAGGAATATTTGAAACACCTGGGATGTTAACGGCACCCCCCCCCCCCTAAAATAATGTAACGTGACAGCGAGTGTGGGAAGAGCCCAACATGTTCTGTTCTGAGAGGACGGTGGTTGTCAGACTATCTAAGGTTTGAGAAGTCAGTTCAGAGTTGAAAACTGCAGCAGAGCTGGCCTATGGTGGGAAAAACATTCTTGTTAGCGACAAACCACCCAGAGGCAAGTACTTTGGACACGAAGGGGCAACGCAGACAAACAGGATGCAAAGGAACAAGTGTCTCAAAAGCCAGGTTATCTGTCCAAATATTTATATTAGTGGGGGAAGGGGTTAGAACTAAAGTGAGGACAGGACAGGGATGTAAGCCTGTCTCTGAGGGAGGAAAGGTGAACAAGCAGTGATTTAAGCACAAGTAGAGTAAAATCCTGCTAAGTGTCCAATAAATTTCCAATCTATATGGTTCAAATAATTTCCTGTTTTGTACTGAAACTTCAAGAAATACCTTCTTTTGAAATAAATGGAGTAATAAACAATAATCAGTACAATATTTACAACTTTTAAAAAAACGTGGAATCAGATTGGACAGACTTGATCGATTTACTTTTAATACTTTAATGGCATAATATGTTGAATTATGGCAAAGCCAATAATCTAAACTATATTCCAGTAAAATAACTTAGGGTCTCAGAGTCTAATTCACAAGCTTAATTAAAATTGGCCTAATATGAACACTGCCAGATGGATTGAAAAGTGGCTCTGAGATCACATTGGAAAATGATAAAGGAAAATATGTCAAATGGGAGGAGGGTCTGCTGCATGTGCCAGGGTTGGTATCGGGTCTAAGTTTAATTAACACATTCCTTAAATGACAAGAGAAAAATAAGATAATATCAGATAGATGGAATTCCCTTGAGATAAATAAGAAAAATTTTAAGCAAAGAAATAATTACAGAAAAGTGGAGCCTATCCTTTGGAAGTCACACAGATAAGCATTACCATTTTTATTAGAAAAAATAATATACATGGTACACATTTAAAGAAATATCTATTATTTTATTCAATCATAATGAAACATGTTCAACGTGAGTCTAGAACTACGGGGAAATCACATTTGAAAATTAATATAAAGCAGTTTAAATAGAGATTTACTTATAATAGACCATAGTGACCACAAGGTAAATATGATCTGAAACTCCCTTTTACAGAAATTATAATAATGTATTGCTTTACAGTTTCCCAAATGCTTTCACATATATTATCCCTCAAGACCCTCATAACAGCCCTCTGAGACAGGCAAGGTTCCTTATCCAATTTTACAGATAAGAAGCCTGAGGCTCTGCATGGGTACATAATGTGCCTGTGATCACATAGCTAGAACATAGAAGAAATGCCAGCAAACCTCAATTTGCTGACTTCTATTTCAATGAAAGGAAAGGGATAACATCACTGGGGAAAAAAAGCTTATGCTAACTACAGTTGTAAATCTTCCTTCAATGCTTTATCAGGCACTTCAGCCTCTAAACTGGGCAAAATCCAAATAATGATGTAACTTATTAAAAGGGCCAAAATAATTTCCAAAAAAAAATCTTTAAAATATAAAACGCATATATTTTCCAACCAATTTTGCAAACTTCAATAAAAAACTTAAGAATGTATATATTTACAAAGGCATAGACTTCTGGAAAAGTCCTTGAGAAAGGAGGACTTAAAAGCTTTCTTTTAAAGAAGTTCCAACATTTCAAGATTAAAATATGAATTTTCCTAAATATCTCCGTATGAAAGAAGACTCTATAAATTGCCCGATTTTTTCTTTGTGCAAGTATACAGAACTTCAAAAACCACATTGGAGGGATGGCTGGGTGGCTCAGTCGGTTAAATCATCCAACTCTGGATTTCAATTGAGGTCATGATCTCGGGGTTGTAAGATCGAGCCCCATGTGGGGCTCTGCACTCAGTGTGGAGCCTACTTAAGATTCTCTGTCTCCCCCTCTCTATCCCTCTCCTCCCTCTAAAAGAAATAACCACACTGGGGAGGCCAATCTCAGTGGTTTTAAGGAGTCTGTTCAATAGTCTTATTCTCTAGCTCTAGCTCTGTTCATTTCAGCATACTAGATCCTAATGTTCTCTGGATCAATTGATTATTTTTCCTTTACCCTTTCAAAGATTTCCTCTTAGCAAAGATATTCATTAACTGAGAGGATATTAGAAGAAAATATACTGGTAGAATCATAATTTCCTACAGAATTCCAAACAGTCCCAGCAGGCAATGCCCCTCCATGTGTCAATCTGAGGCGAGAGTAATTATTTGAACACAATGTGGTCATTGCACACTGAATACAAACTCTGCAACCTCTACATCCAAAGAACTTTTACTTTGCTGGAGACAAACCAGAGGAAGATTTGCCAGGCTGCAAAACGGAACTTTTTGTTGTTGTTGTTACACTCCTAGAATATTCTTTTCTTATGTCCATCAATCTTACTACTTCGATAAAACATGACAACTTAGGGTGAGCTCCAGCAACGTGGCTTTGGCTTAGTTTCATCACTCCAAGGTTTTAAGTTACCCCTACAAATCCTCATGAGCTGCTTGGGAAAGCACAGCACACAACACTGAAGCAAAAGGCTGGGTGAGTTAGTAACATGCTCTACAAAGAGAGCTGGGAACATTTGAACCAAACAAGAAGACTGCAGCAAAAGGCAAGATTTAGAACTCCTATGATAAAACATCATGACATCAATTTGATCAATGGATATTCAGTGAGTACCTTCTCTCTAAATAAAGGACACGTTCATAGAAAATGGCACATCCATAGCATAGCCATAATATTAATAACTTTCCAAAAAGCAATTTTTCAAAGCAGTTTCTTTTAACATAGTCACTTTTTCCCCCAGTTTGGACAAAATTCAGAAACAGACATTTGCTTCACAATTTCAATGAGAAGTACCTTATGTTGACATGAACCTTAGCAAAAAGAATGGACTCACTGTGTTCTATGTTGGAAAGAAATTCTAAAAAGGCAGACGACATATGGCTGACTTAGATGACTCAGGAATTTATAAGATTTAGATTCTTATCTACCTACTAAACACTGTGGTAGACATGTTCACATAGTTTCATTACCAAGGCATATGCACATGCATTTTCATTACATTAGTAAGTTACAATATCCCAAGTCAAGCTGCCTGACAGAAAAATGGCACAATGTTTGATTACTAATCTACATATCAGGAAAAGCTACGGAAACCCAACAGTTCTGAGCCTGAAACCTCAAGCCCTTCACTACATAGATGAGGACAGTTGGCATGACTCTTAACCCAGGAATGACTGTGGCTTTGGAAATATTAGCTATCTCTGCTCTGAATGGTACTACTCTATGGTTTCTCTAAAATCCAAGGAACTTCTGACAGTACTCCCAACACACTAAGACACAGATCTTTTACCTTTTGTCTGACTGCAACTTGGAAAACCCAGTTTTAAACAGGACACGGGTGTTTAAAACTGGAAGCACAATGGAGGCAATCTCTCAAGATCTGAGTAAAGAAGAATTAGAGGGAAAACCTTGAGAAGACAGTAATTGGGCCATTGGAGTTTCTTCTCACTAATTATCCCAGAGTGGCCATTAGCTATGTAACCAAGGAGGAAAGTGTGTCAGACTTCAGTGAAGCTGTGTCTTCAGCATCTTATGGAATGCACCCTAAAGCCACTGTGTAATTAACTGCCAGGAAAATGCTGAGCGAGTAGAATAAAGAAGCTATAACAACTCAAATAATACTGCACAGTTCAACCCCCAATGACAGCAGTTGAACTGCTTAGAACTTCAAAATACTCATAAGCATCCATTCCCTTTTCAGAATCTAGAGAAAACAGATTTTTGGTTGAGTGAAGAAACAAGCAAAAATGAGGGTTACAAAGAGGCTTAACATTAAAGAAATTTTCAGCAATAGGATTTGCTTTATCTAGCTGCCTTTCATAATGTTATAGGAACATCGCTATCAGCGATGCTCAAAGCAAGGGCTACAAGGAATCTGCAGGGCTTTTCCAAAAATCTAAGAGCATTTCATACTACGGTCAAAAACAGAGAGAACAGACCAAACAAAACAAAGAAACCAACAAAAAAGGGTGAGTCCCTTGGAAGAATTTATTGTGGAGTACTCTCCAATACAACCTTCAATTTTTTTAGTACATTTCTACCTATTCAACACATATTTATTGCGCACTTATGAGCCTATAGCTAAGAATAAACTCCAATTCCACTTGAACATTGAAACTTCAAGGATCAAATAACTAAGCACAGAATGAAATAAAACATGTCTATTTGTTTTATTCCAATTTGGGAACTTGGGAATGAAAGGAAGAAGATTGTATTTTTAGTGAGCAATAAAAGCTCATGAGGAAGGCTACCTTCCAAACCTGGCTGGACAGAATCACAGAGAATTTGAAGTCTTGAACTTGAACCCTACCCAAGACTTACTGAGTCAGACAGTCTAAGAGCAGAGTCTAGAAACCTGTAGTTTTTAAGACTCCTAGGCCTAGATAATTACAATGACCACCCAAGTTTAGGAATCACCATTATATTGGGTATTTTGTCTCTCTTAAAGAATGAAAAAGCTAAACAACCTCTATTAAATAAACACAGAATCATAACTAAGAATTCGATATAACTATTTGAAGTCACAGTTCCTCACTGTCTCTACATTTCCCTCTTGCAAACTCATTACTTAGAAAAATGAACATCATTTTTTAAAATACTTTCCCCCCTCCCTCCATATTCACTTGTGAAATTCTACTCATTTTTCATGAGAAATTAAAATGCTATTTCTTCCGAGGAGTCTTCTCTCTGATCCCTGGCAGGACTTGTTTCCTCCCCCATGTTCCACAGTACTTTATAGTAGGTTTCTTATAATCTTCCTTATATTACACTAGCTTGTTTGCATTAGTCAAGAAGTTAAACTCTTTAACAGATGGAACCTCCCCTATTAAGATATACCTACTGAGAACCTCTATTTCTATTCCAGCATTTAATTCCTTGTGCAAAGCAGATATTCCACATATATTTGTTTAACTGAATTAAACTCACAAACCAGAGGAAGATCTTAAGTCTTTTCTTACTGTCTGACAGCATTATTAAGAAACGCAGTTGACTTAGTTTTTCTTGCTGAAAAGATGTTGTAAATAGCAAAGCAACATTCTAAATAAGAAAACAATGGTATGTCAGCATTCTGATTAAACTAGAGCACTCAAGTATGAGCAGACTGACCATGACAAACCAAAAAACCAAAAAACCTGTTTACTTCACTTTAAATAAAATCTCAGAGTCACATTCTCAGTATAAAATTGCATAGTTTCTCTGTTTTACTTTACTTCTTCCAAGTATTATAATACCCAGAGAGCTGAGAATGTTATTTTCTCAGTAGCAGCTCTAAAATGAGACTGAGATTCAGTGCATTTCCAAGGAAAAGAACTACAGATGATTACTAAGTAAAAGGAAAATGTCCCCAAATCCATATTACAGGATATTAATTTACAGGTTTATCGAAGCTGAGCATTCAAGCTACCCAGCTTATCATGAAAGGCTGATTTATTTCATATAAGGTAAGCTTCATTCTGAAAAGTTTCATCTTTGATTCTCTGGCAGCTGCTACGGGTGTTTGTACAGCCCTTGTCATCACCCCAGATGACTACTGACTGACAGGACTAATAGATTTTGTTTTAATTGTAAAAGAAGACAGATGAAAGCTTTTGGCTGGATGACTAACTGCTCATCTTGAGTAATAAACATGCTTATTTCTCTCCCTCCATATTAAAAATCTATTTTTAATATACTATTAATGAATAAGTAGGATTATAATTTTTAAAAAGGCATGAGTAGAATACAAAAGTTCAAGTGTATTATTTATTTGAAACACCGATTTTATTTTTCTACTTTGAGAGCATTTCAAAATTACTAAATACAAACCCAGGTGAAAGTTTAGTACTTTCCTGGTAGTTTCTCTTCTCTGAAGCTCTGCAATTCCCAAAATCACACTTAAAAGTAAAGGGGCACCTGGCTGGCTCCACTGGTAGAGCATGCGACTCCTGCTCTTGGGGTTGTAAGTTGGAGCACAACATTGGGTGTAGAGATTACTTTTAAAAAAAATAATAAAATCTTAAAAAGAGAGAGGGAGAGACTTGAAAGAAAAAGCACATGCCTTACTCTGACCTTCTGGTTATCTCTTTTTTCTCCCCAAGCAGTTGAAAGAAACCAACTCTCATTCTGTTTTCAGAGTCAAAAAACAATAAATACAACATTAAAACACAATTTTAGCTGAAAAAACACAGAAGAGGTTTTCCTTCTTTTTATTACATTTTATATTAATTGATGTATGTTCAAATTCATAATGCCATATTTCACCCCACAACCATATATATTTATGACTGACCAAATAAAAAGTTCCATACCATTAAAAAGGCATAAGAAAGACTTTACTCTGCTACAGAGTTGCAACCTGCAGAGGCTAGAGCAATTGGTTAATATGGGTTATTATTAACCAACAACAAAGCGTACAGCAAAAAGCCACAACCTATCTGGTTTACCTGACAAGCAATCTGTAAAGATGCTATAGGACCTCTAATTCGGTTCCCAAGTATTTTTAAGTACTTCTTTCTACTTTCTTCCTTGCTTTTGTCCTATATCACCTAACTATAAAAAAGAGTTTGACATATCCTCTTTTGTTCCTTCCTTCTATGTGCATATCTAAAAACATCTTAAAAGATACTTTGTCCTTCAAAATTAAATAAAGTTTCAGCCCTGGAAAATTGATTTGTCCCAATCTAGGAAAATATAAATAATAGCAAACCCTTTAAAAAGAATTGTTTTGGGGGTTCAGGAGTCAAGATGGTGGAGGAGTTGCAGACTGAGATGACATCAGTCGCAGTTCAGCTAGATAGTTATCAAACCATTCCGAACACCTACAAACCCAACAGGAGATCAAAGAGAAGAAGAGCAGCAATTCTAGAAACAGAAAATCGACCACTTTCTGTAAGGTAGGACATGTAGAGAAGTGAATCTGAAGCCACGGGAAGATAGATCACGGGGGCTGGCTCCCAGCAAGCAGTGGAGCAACAGAGCACAAAATCCGAACTTTTAGAAGTCTGCTCCATGGAGGGACATTGCTCCAGAGGCTAAGTGGGGGTAGAGACCTCGCGGGGACAGTGTGGTCTCAGGTTCCGCGGGGTCACAGAAGGATAGGGGTTGTCTGAGTAGCAGAGCTTGCAGGTATCAGAGCGGGGAAGCCGACTATAGAGACAGAGCTGAGGAGGGAGCTTTCAGCTGGGGGTTACCTTAAACTGTGATCCACGGCACAGTCAGGCCACCGCTCTTTGAACAGGGATCCCCACAGATCGGGGCAGATCAGGGAAGACCCACAGGGGCAGGAATCTGGGGGTTTGGAGACTCCAAACAGGGCTGTGTGCCAGAGACATAAACACTTGGTCATAGGCAGGGTGAGCTCAGAGTGCGGCCAGAGACCAGGGAGACAGGAGTGATTGACTGGTTTTCTCCCAGTGCGCACTGAGGAGTGGGGCCGCGAGCTCTTGGCTCCTCCAGGCCAGAGTTTGGGAGGCCACCATTTCCATTCCCATCCTCCAGAGCTCTACGGAAAGCATTCAAGGAACAAAAGCTCCCAAGAGCGAACTCAACCAGATTACTTAGCCTGGCCACTGGCAAGGGCAGCACAATTCTGCCTCAGGCAAAGACATTTGAGAGTCACTACAACAGGCCCCTCCCCCAGAAGATCAACAAGGACAACCAGCCAAAACCAAGCTCACTGGTCAAGGAGAACAGTGGAATTCCAGAGGAGGGGAAAAGCAAAGCATGGAATTCATGGCTTTCTCCCCATGATTCTTTACTCTTGCAAAGTTAATTAAATTTTTTTAATTTTATTTTTTCTTATTCTAATTTTTTTAACTTTTCCTCTTTCCTCTTTTAACGTTTTTTAGTTTATCTTAACAATACCTTTCTAAAAAAATCTTTTTAAACCTTCATTATTATAGACATATCTTATCCTTCATTGTATCTAACGTAATTTTTTGTATACATACAGGAATTTTTCTTTTAAAAAATTCTAGGATACAATTTCTTCTAATAGATCAAAATATATCCTAAATCTAGTACAGGGCTTTGGTCTAGTCTCCAGCCTGAGCAAATTCTCTCCACTTTCTTTTTCTTTCTTTTTCCACCCAACGTATCTTATCAATTCCCTTTTTAGAACTTTTTTTTAAACTTTCATCTTTACAGTCATATTCCATCCCCTCATCACGTTTACCCTTATTTTTGTGTATAGTATGTAGTTTCTTCTAAGAGACCAAAATACACCCAAAATCAAGTGGGTGGCTCGTTCTATTCACCAGTCTAATATATATACATACACACACACACACACACACACACACACACACACATATATATAAAACTTAAAAAGATATATATCTTCTTAAATTTTATTTTAATTTTTTTTAATTTATTTCTACCCCTCTCTTCTCCCCCTGATTTGGTATCTCTTCTGATTTGGTTAGCGTACATTTTTCTGGGATCTTGGCCACCCCTTTAGTATCTTATTCTCTTGTACATATATTCTTATCTGGATAAAATGACAAGGCAGAAAAACTCACCACAAAAAAAAAGAACAAGAGGCAGTACCAAAGGCTAGGGACTTAATCAATACGGACATTGGTAATATGTCAGATCTAGAGTTCAGAATGATGATTCTCAAGGTGCTACATGGGCTCAAAAAAGGCGTGGAAGATATTAGAGAAACCCTGTCTGGAGAAATTAAAGCCCTTTCTGGAGAAAAAAAAAAAAAAAAGAACTAAAATCTAAACAAGCTGAAATTTAAAAAGCTATTAATGAGGTGCAACCAAAAATGGAGGCTCTTACTGCCGGATAAATGAGGCAGAAGAGAGAATTAGTGATCTAGAAAACCAAATGACGGAGAATAAGCAAAGAGAGACAAACAACTACTGGACCATGAGGGGAGAATTCGAGAGACAAGTGATACCATAAGATGAAAAAATATTAGAATAATTGGAATTCCAGAAGAAGAAGAGAAAGGTGGGCAGAAGGTATATTGGAGCGAATTATAGTAGAGAATTTCCCTAATATGGCAAAGGCAACAAGCATCAAAATCCAGGAAGCACAGAGAACCCCCTCAAAATCAATAAAAATGGGTCCACACCCCGTCATCTAATAGTAAAACTAACAAGTCTTAGTGACAAAGAGAAAATCCTGAAAGCAGCTTGGAACAAGAAGTCTGTAACATACAATGGTAAAAATATTAGATTGGCAGCAGACTTATCCAAAAAGACCTGGCAGGCCAGAAAGAACTGGCATGATCATGATATATTCAGAGCACTAAATGAGAAAAACATGCAGCCAAGAATACTATCTCCAGCTAGGCTATCACTGAAAATAGAAAGAGAGATAAAAAGCTTCCAGGACAAACAAAAACTAAAAGAATTTGTAAACACCAAAACGGCCCTACAGAAAATACTGAAAGGGGTCCTCTAAGCAAAGAGAGAGCCTAAAAGTAGTAGGCCGAAAAGGAACAGAAACAATATACATTAACAGTCACCTTACAGGCAATAGGATGGCACTAAATTAATGGTAATTAATGGTAACTAAATAATAGTTTATTTACTATTGAAAAGTTGGGGCTAAATGCCCCAATTAAAAGACACAGGGTATCAGAATGCATAAAAAAACAAAACCCATCAATATGCTGTCTACACAAAAGTCACTGTAGACCTAAAGACACTTCCCGATTTAAAGTGAGAGGGTGGAAAACAATTTACCATGCTAATGGACATCAAAATAAAGCTGGGGTGGCAATCCTTAAATCAGATAAATTAGATTTTAAGCCAAAGACTATAAGAAGAGATGAGGAAGGATACTATATCATACTCAAAGGGTCTGTCCAACAAGAAGATTTAATAATTTTGAATATCTATGCCTGTAACATGGGAGCAGTCGACTATGTAAACCAATTAATAATAAAATCAAAGAAACACATCAACAATAATACAATAATAGTAGGGGAATTTAACACCCTCCTCACTGAAATGGACAGATCATCCAAGTGAAAGATCAACAAGGAAATAAAGGCCTTAGATGACACACTGGACCAGATGGACATCACAGATATATTCAGAACATTCCATCCCAAAGCAACAGAATACACATTCTTCTCTAGTGCACATAGAACATTCTCCAGAATAGATCACATCCTGGGTCATGAATCAGGTCTCAACTGGTATCAAAAGGCTGGGATCATTCCCTGCATATTTTCAGACCACAATGCTCTGAAGCTACAACTCAATCACAAGAGGAAAGTTGGAAAGAACCCAAATACATGGAGGCTTTAGAGCATCCTACTAAAGAAAGAATGGGTCAGCCAGGAAATTAAAGATTTGAAAAAATTCATGGAAACAAATGATAATGAAAACACAACTGTTCAAAACCTGTGGGACACAGCAAAGGCAGTCCTGAGAGGAACGTATTGTAAGGGCCTATTTAGCCAGAGAGATTCCATCTGGTTGGTTAAACAGTGATTTTGTTGTTTATGCAGTAAAACATAAACTGACCCTGCCCTACCCCTGCCCAGGGGAACTTACTTAAAAGCAAGTCCTGGAAATCAGTAGAATATGGTCGACAAGTCCCTGCTAACAGAGCCCAAATACAAGGGTGGGTCAGGTCAGGTGGAGGTAACAGAGCCCGAATGCAGGGATGAGTTGGGCCAGGTGGAGACATCTAATCAGTAAAGCATGCATACTGTCTCTCTAGCTACCAAGGAGTGTGGGCCCCGCCTTTTGGGCAGCAATTCTGACCAAGGTGATAGGCTAGTTCAAATAGCCACCATGGGGTGAATTGTAATTCAATTGGCCATCCGTGTGTGGCCAGGCTCAACCACCTGGTCTTTGCTCTATAAAAGTTAGTCTGTGAGGCTGGGAGGGGTTGCCGTCTCTGTAAGAGGCAGCCCCGAACGATCAGTTTGATTCTCGATGCTTGGCGGGAAATAAAGCTTTGCTTGACCTTCACTTTGTTTCGTCTCACTCCTTTGATCACGGACCTATCATTGGGGGACCTAACAGTATACAGCGATACAAGCCTTTCTCAAGAAACAAGAAAGGTCTCAAGTACACAACCTAACCCTACACCTAAAGGAGCTGGAGAAAGAACAGCAAAGAAAGCCTAAATCCAGCAGGAGAAGAGAAATAATAAAAATCAAGCAGAAATCGATGAAATAGAAACAAACACACACAAAAAAAAAAAAAAAAAAAAAAAACAAAAAAAAAACAAAAAAATAAAACCCCCCCCCCCCCCCAAAAAAAAGCAGTAGAACAAATCAACGAAACTAGGAGCTGGTTCTTTGAAACAATTAATAAGATTGACAAATACCTGGCAAGACTTACAGAAACAAAAGAGAAAGGACCCAAATAAATAAAATCATCAATGAAAGAGGAGAGATCACAACCAACACCAAAGAAATACAAACAATTATAAGAACATACTATGAGCAACTATACGCCAGCAAATTTGACAATCTGGAAGAAATGGATGCATTCCTAGAGAGGTATAAACTACCAAAACTGAACCAGGAAGAAATAGAAAACCTGAACAGACCCATAGCCAGTAAGAAAATTGAAGCAGTCATCAAAATTCTCCCCAAAAACAAGAGCCCAGGGCCAGATGGCTTCCCAGGGGAATTCTACCAAACATTTAAAGAAGAATTAATACCTATTCTCTTGAAACTGTTCCAAAAAATAGAAATGGAAGGAAAACTTCCAAACTCATTTTATGAGGCCAGCATTACCTTGATCCCAAAACCAAAGACTGCATCAAAAAAGAGAATTAGAGACCAATATCCTTGATGAATACAGATGCAAAAATTCTCACCAAACTACTAGCCAATAGGATCCAACAGTACATTAAAAGGATTATTCACCACGACCAAGTGGGATTTATTCGAGGGCTGCAAGGTTGGTTCAACATCCACAAATCAATCAATGTGATACAATACATTAATAAAAGAAAGAACAAGAACCATATGATACTCTCAATAGATGCTGAAAAAGCATTTGACAAAGTACAGCATCCTTTCTTGATCAAAACTCTTCACAGTGTAGGAATAGAGGGTACATTCCTCAATATCGTCAAAGCCATCTATAAAAAACCCACAGCAGCGAGTATCATTCTCAATGGAGAAAAACTGAGAGCTTTTCCACTAAGGTCAGGAACACGACAGGGATGTTCATTATCACCACTGCTATTCAACATAGTACTAGAAGTCCTAGCCTCAGCAATCAGACAACAAAAAGAAATTAAAGGCATCCAAATCAAGAAGAGGTCAAGCTATCACTCTTTGCAGATGATATGATACTTTATGTGGAAAACCCAAAAGACTCCACTTCAAATCTGCTGGAACTTGTACAGGAATCCAGTAGTGTCAGTATATAAAATCAATGCACAGAAATCAGTTGCATTTCTGTACACCAACAATAAGGCAGAAGAAAGAGAAATTAAGGGACGCCTGGGTGGCTCAGTGGGTTAAAGCCTCTGCCTTCGGCTCAGGTCATGATCCCAGGGTCCTGAAATCGAGCCCCACGTCAGGTTCTCTGCTCAGCGGGGAGCCTGCTTCCTTCTCTCTCTGCCTGCCTCTCTGCCTACTTGTCATCTCTGTCTGTCAAATAAATAAATAAAATCTTTAAAAAAAAAAAAAAAAGAAAGAGAAATTAAGGAGTTAATCCCATTTACAATTGTACACAAAACCATAAGATACCTAGGAATAAACCTAACCAAAGAGGCAAAGAATCTATACTCAGAAAACTATAAAGTACTCATGAAAGAAATTGAGGAAGACACAAAGAAATGGAAAAATGTTCCATGCTCATGGATTGGAAGAACAAATATTGTGAAGATGTCTATGCCACCTAAAGCAATCTACATATTTAATGCAATCCCCATTGAAATACCATCAGTTTTTTTCAAAGAAATGGAGCAAATAATCCTAAAACTTATATGGAACCAGGAAAGACCCCAAATAGCCAGAAGAATGTTGAAAAAGAAAGCCAAAGTTGGTGGCATCCCAATTCCAGACTTCAAGCTCTATTACAAAGCTGTCATCATCAAGACAGTATGGTACTGGCACAAAAACAGACACATAGGTCAATGGAACAGAACAGAGAGCCCAGAAATAAACCCTCAACTCTATGGTCAACTAATCAACAAAGCAGGAAAAAATGTCCAATGGAAGAAAGACAGTCTCTTCAACAAATGGTGTTGGGAAAATTGGACAGCTATATGCAGAAAAATGAAACTGGACCATTTCCTTACAGCACACACAAAAATAGACTCAAAATGGATCAAAGACCTCAATGTGAGACAGAAAGCATCAAAATCCTTGAGAAGAGCACAGGCAGCAACCTCTTCAACCTCAGCTGCAGCAACTTCTTCCTAGAAACATCGCCAAAGGCAAGGGAAGCAAGGGCAAAAATGAACTATTGGGATTTCATCAAGATCAAAAGATTTTGCACAACAAAGGAAACAGTCAACAAAAACAAAAGACAACTGGCAGAATGGGAGAAGATATTTGCAAACGACATATCAGATAAAGGGCTAGTATCCAAAATCTATAAAGGGCTCAGCAAACTCAACACCCAAAGAACAAATATTCCAATCAAGAAATGGGTAGAGGATATGAACAAACATTTCTGCAAAGAAGACATCCAGATGGCCAAGAGACACGTGAAAAAGTGGTCCACATCACTCGGCATCAGGGAAAAACAAATTAAAAAAATTAGATACCACCTCACGCCAGTCAGAATGGCTAAAATTAACAAGTCAGGAAACAACAGAAGCTGGCGAGGATGTGGAGAAAAGGAAACCCTCTTACACTGTTGGTGGGAATGTAAGCTGGTGCAGCCACTCTGGAAAACAGCATGGAGGTTCCTCAAAAAGTTGAAAATAGAGCTACCCTACAACCCAGCAATTGCACTACTGGGTATTTACCCTAAAGATACAAATGTAGTGATCTGAAGGGGCACGTGCACCCGAATGTTT